>NC_034610.1:4602418-4643407 GCF_900095145.1 Mus pahari
TAGTCTGCCATGTGTAGTCTGTCCTGTCTAGTCTGCCATGCGTAGTCTATCCTGTCTAGTCGGCCATGTGTAGTCTGTCCTGTCTAGTCTGCCATGTGTAGTCTGTCCTGTCTGGTCTGCCATGTGTAGTCTGTCCTGTCTAGTCTGCCATGTGTAGTCTGTCCTGTCTAGTCGGCCATGTGTAATCTGTCCTGTCTGGTCTGCCATGTGTAGTCTGTCCTGTCTGGTCAGTTCTTTGCAAAGTGTTTTGGGCTCAGGTTTAGTCTCATCTTTGCTCTGCATCATTCACTTCTGGTCTGTTCTCCTTGGCTTTTTCCTCTGTGTCATTGTCCATTTTTTGAACTTTGATAAGGTGGCAGAAATTGTGGATTTACTGTGCGTTAGACATTTTTACTCCTTTAAATAATGTTAGATGCTGTTCTGACGTGTAGTTAAGTTGCTGAGTTACCCGGATGGAGTATAAACTGATAACATTTCTGATCAGGGTGAGTACTGTCTCTACCAAGCTTAGTAAATTTTAAGAAAATACAGTGGTGTGGCTTCACCACATCGGAGTATGGCCTCCAGACTTCATGTTAATTTTGTGTTGTGAGCAGTGGCAGGCAGTTACTACTACCACAGAAGGTGTGCTCTGAAGACACTACGTTTTTCTATTCTCCCTATCATCCCCACTGTCTGGATTTGATGCATTATTAATGGATCAAAATGTTTATGCTCTAATTCTCTGGTCACGGCCACCTAGTGTGTGGGGTAAAGCTTTGTGGAGAAGCACTTGGTGACATTGTTGATGTAACAGCAGTAAAATGCAGTCTCTTCATGCTCAATGAATGTGCATCAGCGGGTCACTAAGTAGAAACAGCCCTGTGATGCTGTCACACAGGAGGAAGGGTTTGAGAGGTGTTGAGATGGCTTCTGGCCCTGGACCCTGCTGTGGAATGCTCTTGTAGTGTGCAGATGTGCACCTAGAGCTCACTGTCTCAGCACACGGTGAGTGAGGAGCACAGTGAAGCCCAAGTGAGGCCCACAGTCCTCACTTCCTGACACTCAGGATCACTGGCACATGAGCGCTAATCCTCATAGCGGCTCATCTTTACTTTATAAAGATACCAGAGTGAGGTTTTAAATAGTCCATCCAAGTCCCACATGGCTCTGTAGCAGCACAACCAGCTTTTGAATGTAAGTCTGTCCGTAGGTTCACAAATCCCACACTAGTAGTAATTCTAGAACTATTTAAAAATATTTTTGTTACTTCTTCAAGAGAACATACTCATTTTCTCCCCTATCTTCTACATCCACCTCCCCATTTTATTCCCAACCAACTTTGTAGAAAGTTTCTTAAAAGCCCAAGTACCACTAGTGCTGCCTGCCCACTTTTAGGTGTGGCACCATCTATTGGAGTATGTTAGACCTACCAGGGTCACATCTTTAAAGAAAGCTGATTTTTTCCTCTGCTACCAGATTTCAGTTACCAGTAGCTCCTCAGCTAGGGGTGGGACTTCATGTCCACCTCATCTATCCCTTCTGGGGTTTTCTCTGGTACAGGTCTTGTCACAGCTGCTGTGAATGTATATGTATGACTGTCCTGTTAGTGCAGAAAACACTGTTTTAGTCACCTAGCACATCTGGCTCTTCCTTTCTCTCTGCTCCCTCTTGCAGTAAGATCTTGAACCATGGGAAGAGGAAGGGTGTATACAGATGTCTCACTTAGGGCTGAGCACTCCACAGTCACTTACATTGTGCACCTTGGCCAGTTGTGGGTCTTAGAGTTAATCACAATCTCCCACAAAACCGATCCTCTTTGTAAGATGGGTCTAAGAAAAATTATTAGGTGTTGGTTTAATATGTCCTATTAGCAGAATAACCATAGTAGACTCTTCCCTCGGGCTTATGACATGTCTAGCCATGGATCAGTGACCTCAGTCACTGTACCAGGTATGTGTTCCACCTTGTGGAGCAGGCCTTAAATCCACCAGAAAGCGGTTGGTTGCTCCATGCCATTTGTATCACGGTTGCATCAGTGGGCATATCTTGCCAGGCTGGTCATTATCACAGGCCATACAGTTCCCGGCTGGATACGATGATTGCTTTTCTTCAGGATTGTATCTCCAGGACTGGGGGAACCGAGCCAGTAGGGATGGAGCTTCTAGGTCAGTTCCAGCTTGACACTGTCCGTGTTCTATGACTCAGGTGTGTGCTGACCTCAGCAATAGGGTCTTACCATCAAGTTTGGAAAGGTAACCAGGGGTAGTGCCGACCGCCTGTAATGTTGGGCAGGGGTTGGCCTGTGGAACCTCACTGGCCAGCAGCCCCAGTAGAAGAAACCCGTTTCTGACATTGAGTTTTTATTTGTTATCCTTGTGATTTCTAGTAGGGGCACTGGTCCCCCATACAGAGTGATTCCACTTAAGTCTTTTTTTATGTTGTAAATGTTTGTATTTTAGGAAGCTTCTGCTGTAATAGCTTCCATTTGACTGTTCCGAAGGTCTTTAGTGTTAATTATCCCTCCTAGTATCCCTCCTCCACCCTGCCCTCCCACTTCCTTCCCTTCCCCTTCCTCCTCACGTCACCCGGGTCCATCTCCCTTCTTTGACTGCATCCCCTCTGTGTGGTTGCTCACTGATTCCTGAGCTCTGTGGGCATTTCAGTTGACACACACATATTTAAATACTCAAAGCTGACCTTAACGAATGGGAGGAAACATGTTTTCTCTATGGATCTGGATCACGTCGCTCACTGATGTTTTTGTAGTTGGGGTTGAACCCAGAATCCCACGCATACTAGGCAGTCTCTGCACCATTAAGCCGTGCCATCCCAGGACCATTGCCATGGACACTGAAATGTGGCAAAGAAAGAAATCACCTTGGGATGTGTAGCCATGACCTTTAGTCAGTCAGACCAGCTAGTTTTCAGTGAATACAGAAGTGGACATAAAAGCTTCCAAGTTAATAATAAGTTATATGGCCGGACATGGTGGCGCACGCCTTTAATCCCAGCACTTGGGAGGCAGAGGCAGGCGGATTTCTGAGTTCGAGGCCAGCCTGGTCTACAAAGTGAGTTCCAGGACAGCCAGGGCTATTCAGAGAAACCCTGTCTTGAAAAACCATTAAAAAAAAAAAAAAAAGTTATACGACTTGTGTTACTTCGTGGGACTTAGGCGGTAAGTGTCGTTAGCCTAGTGAGGAGGTAGGTGCCTTAAAAACATAGCTAAATTAGGTTGTAGTTGAGGGCATTACTACGTGTACAGGTTTGGGAGTGTGTACGTTTTTTCATGAAAGACCTAGAGTGGTCTGGTAAAGGTACCATGGCTTTAAAATCAATTTTAATTTGCTGATGGAATTTGGTTTTTTATCTTTAAAAAAGTTTTTATTAATTATTCACAGTAGGCTTTATGAAATTTTCATACACATATATATTCTATTTGGGTCACAACAACATCCCTTTCCCTCTTTTTCCCACACTCTCTCTTTTACTTGTGTGTGTCTCCCAGTGGCTTTCATTAGGATTACTTATGGTGGCGTGGGCACCTTACCAATGGCTATACCACTGAAGAAAATAGCTCTTTCCGCTCTGTCAGCCATCAGTTGTACAAGGCCTGAGGGAATGAAGGGCCTTCATGAGCCCTCCCCCTTCTGTGACAGTGTGTGTATATGCACCAATGCAGCTGTCTCACGGTCAGTCACTTGACATAGTCTCATGAGTCAACTGAGAGGCTCGAATCTTGGACATAAGGCTCCTTCAGCTAACATGAGACAGGTCTCACTTGGTAGCCCAGGTTCGCCTTCTGCCTCAGCCTCCAGCATGTTAGTGTTACAGGGATGCACCATGACACCCATGGCTGCAGCTACTTCTCACTGGGCACTTATTGTGTGCTAAGTGCAGTGTCTATTACGTTAAACCTTCCCTTCGAGTGGTTATGGTTTATTTCCTTCCCAGTTAGATATAAAAATATCATGGAACATCGATTTGGTTAGTTTAACAAAAGCCTGTGCAAGGAACACAGACACCAAGGAGTGCTCACTAGCAAGAGCCCTGCTGTGCCTGTCACATCACAGAGCGCTCTGCTGTGCCTGTCCACGTCACAGACACTGTATTCCTCTCGTCATAGGCACTCTGCTCCTGCAGGAATGTGACTTGGGATCTTGTCTCTTAAAAACAGTGTGACATCTGCTACATGTGTGTAGTGTATATGCCCAGGGCTTAAGTGCTGATCAGTAGTAGCCTTTGCATGTCTTCAGTTTCCATCGACAATGATGAACCGGCCTCGAGCTGCACTATGCAAGGTCTTTACTGGAACGGTGGTTTACAGGGACCCTTCCTTCTCACCTTTCCATAATGATATATTTTGACTTTTAGCAATGTGGTGTTTGTTATTTTTTGTTGTTGTTAGTAGTAAAACTGGATACCAGCTTAGACTTTTTTTCTGTAGTGTGGGAGCCTACACTGAAGTATATCCCTCAGCCCAGTATTTTCTCTAAAATGCTTGCATAAGCATTTGGCCAGTGTTTTAAGTATGTTGTTTTTCTATGTCTGTGTTTCGGGCTTTGTTGTTAACGTGACTTCTTTTCTGATGTCTGGTGGCTGGTCTTAGTGTCTGTCTGTGTTTAGATTGTTGTTCATGTATGACGTTTCCTGCTCTGGCTAAATTTCCCCTCTCATGTCTTAGTTGAAAGTTTGTGTCGTAAAGTCATCTTCAGTTGATGATGAATGCTCATCTTAAGAAGCTGTTCTACTGTGAGAGAATGAGGGTTTCCTCTGGGTTCTGTTTAAACGCATTCCGTTTTCTCGTTTAACACGTAGATCTTCATACCTTCTGGGCTAGTTTCCATAGGACAGTGTTCAGTTCCATTTCTTTTCTCCCACGTGGTACCATTTGTTCCAGTTATGTGTATTCTTTAATCCACTGAATTTTCGCCGTAGCTGTGGTTACTGTTTTATCCCTTGCTTCTTGAGTTTCTTGGTTAGGCTGATGAGTCGTCGTTTCTTTTCCAATCCTCTCCGGTGAGTTTAGGTGAGTGTGCACTAAGCATGCCCTGCTCGATCAGCTCTGCAGTCTCTGTAGAGGCGCGCTGCACACCCATCCCCGCAGCCTTTTACTGCGGCATAGCATTTCCTCACAGGAAGGGCAGAAGTGACCCACAAGGCAGCCAGAGCAGCTGATAGATGGAAAGATAGATGGAAAACTGACAGGAACCCCACAGAAATGACAGAATAAAAGTTGTACATGCGGCAGTTGAGAGAACCACCTTCAGTGCAGGAAAGCCCAGAGTGGGCTTTTCCATACGACATTGTTGTGAATCTGGAGAAGGTCATGGTTCCGAGGGACGTGGCAAGTCCCGGGCGGGCGGGCGGGCGGGCGGGCGGGCAGGTGGGCAAGGTGTTCTGTGCTGGTGAGTGCTGTGTGGTAAGGCAGAGACATAGAGAACCTTCCCTGTTGCAACTATGCTGGCAGCCAGAGGCAGATGGACAACACCTCCACCCCTGGCCGCGTGGGCCCGGGAGGAGAGGACCTTTCCACAGCCTGGTGTTCCACTCCTTGGAGATAGTAAATGAAAAAGAAGGCATGTCACAAGTCACTGCAGGACAACACCCAAGCGGGCCACTCGCTCATAGAATTAAAAATTTAGTAAATAGCATTACTGGAAAATTGTGCAGTTTTTTTTTAATTTTTTTTTTTTATTTTATGTGTAGGGGTTGTCTCCGTGTATGTATGTGCTCCATGTGAGTGCCTGGTGCCCAGGGAGGTCAGAAGAAGGCAACAGGTCCCCTGGAACTAGAGCTAAGGATGGTTGAACACCACCATGTGGGTTCTCTGCCCAAATAAGCGCTCTTAACTGCTGAGCCATTCAATCTCTTTAGCCCACCAATCCCTTGGATTTGAGACAAGGTCTTTATGTGACACTCACGCTGGCCTTGAACCCAGAAATCTGTCCGTCTCTGCCTCCCAGAACTGGGATTCAGGATGTTACCCACCATGCCTGGCGAACCTGTATAATTCTGTAGCACTTCTGGGGCGTATATGTGCAGCTGCTGGCACTCGAGGGTGTTGGTGGAGACCAGAGTTAACCTGGTATCCTCCTTGTTGATTTTTATTGTAGACAGAGTCTCTCATTGAACCTGGGGCTCACCATTTCTGGTAGACTGCCTGGCCAGTAATTCCCCCACCCCTAAATCACCTGCTTCTTCCGTGCAGGGACTACAGGAGTATGCCACCATGCCAGACTTTTTACTCGGGTGCTGGGGCAATCGCTTTACCTACTGATCCGGCTCATCAACCCCAAATGTTATTTTTCAGAAAATAGGTTCTGTTTTGATCTTCTAGTTTAACGAAGATTTCACACATCTTGGATGCCCTCCCCCATTTTCTTGTGATTTTGGATTAGCATTGGTTTATACTGTGACATAAGTTATCAGAAAGAATCTGTACCATATACAGTTTTCAGGTTCTATCAAGCTTAGTTTATAAACTTCTCCTAATGAGATGGGCTGTGGTGATGTACATATGAGAAGGCTTAAGTAGTTGTTCCTCCCGGCTTTCGGTTTTAGAATTAGATTTGCTCTCACTTTATGGAACTGATGTTTATTGTGCGAGTTTTGCAGAAAAGGAACTTTATCAAAGTAGTGATATTGTTTGAGGATTGGCTGGCTGTAGAATGATAGGTAGTGTTTTCAGAGAACATGTTTCATAAGAATTACATCTTTCATGGAGGAGAAGTGTAAAGTTTTATTTTTAAGCTATATCTTTTTTCTTTGAGAATTCATACAACTTTTTTTGACATGTTAAAACATGTGTAACATGATTTGCTATCATAACCCTTTTTAGGTGACTCTTATGGTGGTAGGAGGATATGTGGTGTCTCTCTGGACGCCACACTGTGCCAGTGCCGTGCCTCCCCGTGTGGGCCATGGGCAATGCTGTCTGCTGCTGTTGAACCTGTGCCCTTCAGGAAGAGCTGGGCTAGGCCCTGCCAAAGCTGGTGCACAGGTCTGTTTTTAGCTCTGTCTGATTTGTAACTTCTAGTCTTTTGCTGTTTCCTCTTGTAATTTGTAGTTTTAAGTTTGAAACTCAGTTAGATTTGAAAGAGCTCCAGAGGCATCAGACACAACACACAGATTGTGCCCACACTGCACCTGACAGTTCACAGCTTGTGGCCACAAGCACTGCCACTACTCCCTTGAAAGAAAGAAGGATGACGATGCTGAGGAGACAGGCAGAGAAGTTTTGCAGCATTCCCAAAGAAAGCTATGAGTGTAGTTCCCGTGATACTAACCAGCTCTTTCTGCATCTGTTACCGTTCATAGGCAGGAGTGCATGTTGGGAGAGTCGGCTCGCAAAAGTATGGAATCCGATCCAGAGGACTTTTCTGATGAAACAAATACAGAGACTCTCTACGGCACCTCACCCCCAAGCACACCTCGACAGATGAAACGCCAGTCAGCCAAGCACCAGAGGAACAGTGCAGGGAGGCCAGCCAGCCGATCAAACTTGAAAGGTGAGCCTGTCACTTACAAGATCCACGGGAAAGGGCGTGGCCGGTGTGGGGCATCACCTTTATTTGGCAAGTCTTTGACAGCATTAGGGGCTCCTTTGTTTTCAGTTGTATCTCAGTGTTGGCGGTAGGGTTGTTATTTTGACTTAGCACCACAGGCTAGGCTAGCTGCTGGTAGAAGGGGCAGGCGATTATTCAGTGCGGGAGGCTTTGTCCTGAGTTGTGCTTTAAGTCTTTTGAGGCTATGGTAGAGGCTGCAAACCCAAGGTGGCTAGAAACTACATGGGTGACCCGCAGTTACCCTTTTTAATCTCTCGCCGAGGTTTTTTGAATTCTTTTCTCCAGCAGTGGTATATTGGGCATCTAGGAGGAGACAGCCAGGCTGAATTCTGCAACCAGCCAAGGCCTCTGTCTTCTGCCAGAGACTCAGTGTGTGAGGCTCTCGCATGCTAAACTGCTGCCAGATGGGACTTCATAGCTGAAACCCATGGAGGGAACCTAGGTGGAACCCCAAATCCAGGAGCCATGGAGGGAACCTAAATGGTATCCAGATTTGGGATCCATGGAGACAGCCAATCCTTTCCTTTCCTCTTTGTGTAGCATCTCAGAGCCCAGCCATGTCCTGTCCCCTGCGGCTGACAACATGGCTCTTCGTGCTTCTTCCTTCCTCCCAGCTCCTCCTAACTCTCTCTCCCAAGGTGTGTGAATGGAGCTACGCCAAGCTGCTGGCTCGTTTTGCCTCATTCGGCTTACCACTCCAAGAAATCTTGGGGTTTTAGAGTTTTCTGTTAAATTCAGGATGGACGGAAAAGGGAAATGGTCTTTTTTCCTTCTCAACTGCGCTGAGTTATTTTATTTCATAAGATTGTAGAGGTGGGAAGGACCTCAGTCATCTACATGTCTGCTCTTTTCAAGTGAAGCAGCTAATCCTCTTGGGCCTTTAGATTCACAGCTGTCTGATGCTGGTCCAGGAGCGTGGGGATCCTTAGTCATTCTCTTTCTTACTGCAGAGGATTACATATTGGCTGAGAAACTTAGAAACACAAACAGAAAAGCCACCGAGACGACAGAAAAACCGGGCTCCTTGAGCAGTTAGCTGTGCTGCTGTGTCTGTGCATGTACCTTACCCTGTGTTCGCTGTTGACAACTGTCTTCTGTGCTTAGTGTTTAGGAGCTGCTTATGTATGCCTCAGCGTGACTTATGCGCCCGGCTTGTGTGTGTGCAGTGTCGTCATCTGCAGTTTGTCCCTTCATAGTGACTGAGCTCTGGGTTTCTGCTTCACATGTGCTTGGGGGGGAGGTGTTGGAAAGCAGCTCCACTCCACATGTGCCAGCCTGTGAGTTGTTGTCAAAAATCTTGTTCAGACATGCCAAGAACAGATGTAGTGAGGGACCCATCTGGGCACGTGCGCTGTCCTGATACTGTGGCATGTGCATTGGGACAGTACAGTAGCCCTTGAGACCTACCTCATTTGCCCTCAGAACCTAGCTGTGTAGTGTGGTGCACAAGCATCCACCAGGTGCCAGCTTGCATGGTTTCCAGGCTGGCTGATGGACATTCTGGGTATGTGACCATTGGGTGCCATTCTTTATAAAATCATGTGGGTTTTTTGTTTGTTTGTTTGTTTTGTTTTGTTTTGTTATTACAGTGTATTGAGGGTTATATGATAACTGTCATTATTATTGCTTCAAACTAAAGGAAAAAAATTCCCCTTAATATTTCCTTTTTGTCTTAAATCTTAAGATAGAATCAGATTCTTACATTGTTTCTGTCTTCTTTCTAATTGGCAGCTTGTGCTTGCGTCTTTCCTCTCCCCACGTCTCCTCATGACTGCTACTGCAGTTGTTGCTGCTGTTGACTCTTCCATTCTCCCTGATTCATCTTTTCTTCTCACCCCTCCCCCCCCACCCTCCGTTCTGCCCTTGTTTCTCCTTCAGTCCTTCCATTGAGTCAGAGTTTGAGTGACTGCACAGGCATGTCCTATTTTAGAGGATGAATAAGACAGTCCCGTCTCCTGCAGGGCGTCTACGACTCAGGCAGCACACGAGTGTGGGCTGGTGTGGTCGGGCGCATGGAGGTCATCGGGGGTCCACACAGGACGGTTATTGAGAAGTCCTGGTGGAAGTCGTCTGGAACAAGTGACATTTGTGCTGTGACTTAGAGGCTGAGTCAGGGACACCACGATGTCAGACTGGCAGATGATTCATAACAATCTCTTGTCCCTCTGTATTTGGAAGAGCTCCTTAGAATTGATCAGACTGCTCAGATTTATTTTCAGAGCTTTCCAAGGAGCTGTGAACTGGCGCATTCCTTACTCCTGCCTTCCAGTGGGTCTGTGAGTCACACTGTTAACTTTAGGCTGCAGTCAGAGTTGGACTCAGCTTCTGGGCAGAGAAGTTGCTGATGAGATCTCCTTATTCTGCTTACCTACTGCCCTTTGTAAACCACCCTGGAACTCTGCATGACAGTGTGGCTACTCGGTGCTCACCATTCTGTCACTCACGTATGTAGGCAGAGTAGGAGGTCATCTGCCCATGGCATCTGGACCCTTAGCTGGAGCAGTTCCATTGGCTGGAAATGTGGCTTAGTTTGGCTAGGGCTCTGAGCCCTTAGCCCCTCTCCACATGGCATCTGCCATGTCTCACATGTCCAGGGGGGCTCCCTTGCTTTTATGTCTGGATTTGAGCTGAGGCTCAGCAGGCGCTGTTTTCTCTCCCTGTCATCATTTGCATGGCCTGGATGCATGCAGAGTGTCCTGGTCCCTGAGGAGCTGAGCCTCTCACATGGCACCCAGCTTCTGTCAGAGCAAGGCTTTTGAGAGACTCCTGTGTAAACTCTTGAGACTGCCGTGGGAGTCCTACAGCACCCTTTCTGTGTGCCTTCACTAGACAGTGCCTTCTCCACGCTCTATGGGAGGGACTGCACAGGGCACCAGTACCCAGAGGTTTGGTTCATTAGCTGCCTTAGGAGACCAGCCCTGCATACCTCCCTGTAATGCTCTGGGGGAATTGGCAAGCCATCCTGCTCTCTTTCCAGATTCTCTGGAATCTCTTCCTCATAAATGGCAGAAATGCGGAGGGGAGTGTAAAGCCCCAAGTCACTGAAGCAGAGTTCACATGAGACGCACCACCACTCGGACTGGTCCTCTGTCGTCTGCAGTGGGCGAAGCCCTTGCTATGGATGTGATTTCTGAAATGTTATCTCAGGCTCAGCTTGAGGCGACTTACTTATGCCATAGGTTTGCTTTTCAGGGATTCTAGGTTCAGATCATGTAGATCTATAGTGCTGTCTGGTACATATGTGGAATTAGAAGGTTGACTCTTACAGAAATTGTTTGGTGGACGTGCTGAGTTCTACAGTTTCCCACCAGTAACTAATCGTTGGGATGGTAAACTCAAATAGGAGACTATAGAGGTGAAACACTGCCCCCAAGATGAGCATTGCATCCTAGCGGGCTCTGTGCTATAGAGCTGCAGTATCACAGGG
This sequence comes from Mus pahari, assembly GCF_900095145.1. Lineage (NCBI taxonomy): Eukaryota > Metazoa > Chordata > Mammalia > Rodentia > Muridae > Mus > Mus pahari. The sequence continues at coordinate 4,613,393 of NC_034610.1, forward strand.
CTTGCAGACTTGCAGTATAGAGAAGACTGCTTGCTGTTGCTTCCGCTCAGTAGGCGAGACTGCCGTTTTGTGTCAGCCATTTGAGCTCATGCTTTTTTAGGATAACTGTAACCTTTCCTAATGGGCTTTCCCCCATATTTTCAAATAAGCACTCCGGCTGTGTCTTTTGTACACACGTGGAGTATTTTTGGAGGCCAGCTACTCAGTGGTGGACCTGCTGTATTGGAAGTGTGTGTATTTAAGTTGGTAGGTAGTGTCATGCTGTTCCTCAGGAGGACTATTCCCGCTTTTACTCTTAGCAGTATATACATGCCCTGCTTGCTTGTGTTGTCTGCATTATTAATGTTTTAAGTTTCTGCTAGCCTGCTTTAGCTGCTTAAATTTGCTTGTTTATAGTATAATAATAGAAGGGGAATTGACTATTGCACTTAAATACGTAAAGGCATGTGAAATTTATTAGAAAAAAAGAGGCTGACTATCAATACCAGTGTCGATGCAATGTGTATCTAAACAGACAAGTGTTTGCATACCAGCAGCTTGAAGCACAGCATTTAAGGAAATGCAGCTTTGAGCAAAAAGCGAGGAATAGACAAGAAGCCAACTCATCTATTTGTCCTTCATGTCATTGTTGTAGTGACTCTGAAGCCATAAAGAATGGGTGAACATTTCATTGCTAGTTGTGAACATCCGTAACTCCATCAGATTCTCAAATGCAGCGGTCACCCAGAAAAGGTTAAGAAGCACTGACCTGGGCTGGGGAGAAGGTCAGTGGTTAGGCAATGCTTGCTGCCCTTGCAGAAGACATGAGTTCAGTTCCCAGCACCCCCCTCAGACAGCCTCACCGCTGCAGGTCTCTGCAGTTCTGCAGGAGATTCCATATCCTCTCTGAACTCTTCAGGCTCCTGCACACATGTGGCCCACACAGGCATAACATATAAATAAAAGAATAATAAATCTTTTTAAAGGCTAAGTATCAACCCAGAATTTGTCACATGCCAACAAGATTCTCTTTTCAAAATGACTCACCTGAGATGTGTCACACTCCATGTGTGAAGGTGTCAGATAGCTAGCAAGCTCAAATTCATTGCAGCAGCTCCAGTATCTATTCCTCAAACAAAGCACTCCCAGCTTCAGCCATACATGTGAGTGTTTATAAAGTCCATAGCAAGGGTGTTTGTGTGATGTGAACTGTTGCTGCCTCATCTGGTTGAAATTCCTATTTAGCTTAAACTATAAAATTAATCCTTTCTCCCTTTTGTTATAAAGGAAACAGAAATTTGAGGATGAATTTTTAACAGTCAAAACAGTTTGACCATCCTTTTCTTAAACCAACCCTGAGAGGAAACATACATTTGGCTGATCACTGTTTGAACCTTATTAAAATCTTAACTGCTGGCCGGGTGTGGTGGCGCACACCTTTAATCCCAGCACTTGGGAAGCAGAGGCAGGAGGATTTCTGAGTTCAAGGCCAGCCTGGTCTACAGAGTGAGTTCCAGGACAGCCAGGGCTACACAGAGAAACTCTGTCTCGAAAAACAAACAAACAAAAAAACTTAACTGCTAAAGTATGGCCAAGATTTATCACTACCCAAAGTATGATCACTTATTTATTTATATATTTATCTGAGGCAAAGTCTCATTATGCAGCCCTGGCTGGATTGGAACTCACTAAGTAGACCAAGCTGGCCTTGAACTCACAGAACTCTGCCTACCTCAGCCTTCGCGATGCTAGAATTAAAGGCATGCATCACCACGTCAGCTCTGAAATACTCATTTTCAGAGCTCTTTCTGTGTTGGACTTCTTGTTGATTTCAGAGGATTTAGTATCAGCAGAAAACAGAGCAGAGAACCTGTTGATTAGCAGTGGGCTCTGGGCGGATTAAAAGGTTATCAGTGATGTCAGTTGGGAAAGACAATCTAGCAGGTACTTCAGTGGCTTCTGTCTCAAAGCCCTGGTATTCCCCAGGTCTCCTGTGTTTGAGAGGTTCCTCCTTTGGGGAGGCCTGTCTGGCACATCTTTTTACTCACACCATTGCAAGTACTTAAAACATTTGAAAGCACAGCTGTGTAGACTGAGCAACTAACCCCACCCAGCCCCACTCCACATCTGACCACATGTGGCTAGACTGAGGCTTAAGTCTGTTTTCTGTTTGAATCCCACTGTAATATGTGAGACACACACACACACACACACACACACACACACACACACACACACCAACTTGTCTCTTGTTTTGGGGAAAATGTAGTTGTCTTATCTTGCCCCTTTCCCTATTTGTTTTCTGTCACACTCTGTAAATCCAATTGTTAAACCACTGTTTGGTGTAAATGCACATTTCAAACAGTTGTGTAAAACACACACTTTTACTAAATGGTAAGCCCAGCTGGATTTGTATATATACAGTGTGACCTACAAGCATTTTAATTTTTAGGCCTGCTAAAAGGAGATTATGTCTATACAGAAAGGTAGGATCATGCCTCCAAGCCCATGGGACTTTTAATTGTCGGTAATTATCTACTAGAAATAGGTTCATCTTATGAACCATGTTTTGCCTCTTGGTAAATACAATATAGATCAGGACATAGTGTTTGCATTGTAGAAGATCATGAACAATTAAATATATACTTTTCAGATTGTAAATGACACATTCTGTGACTGCTGCCAACAATGCATGCCACATTAGTTACATAAAGTGTGTGGGTGGAGGGAGAGAGAGAGAGAGAGATAGACAGAGACAGACAGACAGACAGACAGACAGACAGACCACACATGCATGCCTTTGTGCAGGTCAGGACAGTGGTCAATCAAAGTTGAGCATCCTGAGTCCCTTCCCACCTTTCTTTGTGAGGCACAGAGCCTGGAGTACACAGACTTAGCCCTGGAGACCCCTCTGCTCTCACCCTGAGCTGGGGATACAGCCGCCAGCTGCCATGGCCCAGCATCTTATGTGGATGCTAGGGACCTGCGCTCAAGTCCTCAAGCCTGTGCAACAGATGTTTGCCAGCTGCACCATCGTCCTAGCCGAGCCATCTCCCCAGCTCAAGGTTTTCTTTTTAAATCTTAAGTCCTGCTAACAAAATTGTTTTTGTTTCATAATTTTTCTTTTCTCTAACCTGAAAGTGTTTATCAGGATGTACATACTAGCTAATATACAGCTCTCCCTGGTCCTCGGCGCCTCTTTTCCATGCCTTTCCTCAGTGCTAGAATCCATGGACTCTTCAGTGTTTGGGATCCTCTGTATTTCGCGATAGCTAGCCCCACATAGTTGTGTCAAAGGTGTCTCAGATTAGTGTTCTGGTCACTCACAATACAGGGTCCATCTCCAGTACCACATACAGTACATTCAGTGGTCTCTGTCTTTTGGTAACAAAGTTGGGTATGAATTGATAGCCTGAAAAATAAAGTTTTATGGAGAAAATCTTGGAAATACATGTCCTTTCTGTCCTACCTGTCCTTTAGCTTGGCTGGCTAGTGCTGTTAAAATGTAAACAGAAAGGCAGAGGTGTGACATCATCGGATCAGTGGAACCTTTGTGCTGGCATGAAGGAAGTGTGTGAGACTTTCTGTCTGCATTGACTTTGAATGACTCTGAGCTGATATGGCAGACCAGTGAATTATAATGAATTGGTCTGTCTGTCTTCAGTCCTGTTCTCCTTCATTTTCAAATGTTAGTGCTCATTCGTCTGTGACAGAAGAGCAAGAGATGAAATCTGCCGTTTTGCTCATCACTGTCTTCTGCTTTGTGTGAAATAATCTTGCAGGGGCCTTAACCATTCCTGAAGTTTTGCATGTGTGCATTGTGCATGGGTGTTTGCATGTGTGCCGGCACATTTTTGTGTTTAGATGTGTGTTCATGCATGTGTCAGTGCATGTGGAGGGCAAAGGTCAACCCTGGGTTCTTCCTTCATCGTTCTGCAGTTCCTTTGTTGCAGCAGGGTCTCTTGCTAAACCTGAAGCTCATGAATTCAGTGGTACTCCCTGGCCACTGGTTTCAGAGACCACCCTGCTGCCACCACCAGGCAGCACTGGCTTACAGGCAGCCATCATGTCTACCTGACTTAGACCCGGGTGTTAGGGATCCAGTCCACTTGAGTGGCATTTGGATGTCACGCCATCTCATCCCATCAGGAAGAGTAGAGACCAGGGAGATTTAAACAACCTGCTTCTAATTGAATGTATTTCGTTAAGACAGAGGCAGGGATTGGCTGTTCTCTTGAACTCAGTTGCTGCCACATGTCTCATCCCATTCTTCAAGTTGAAGGTGGTTACATCAGATAAGGGGCTTAGGATAGTTTGTAGTGTCAAATTTGACAGTCCGTTGCTCATCGTCTGTAAGTATAAAAGAACACAAGGAGATGGGCGTGGTAGTGCATGCCTTTAGTCCCAGCACTCAGGTGGCAGAGGCAGGCAAATCTCTGAGCTTGAGGACAGCCTGGTCTACAGAGTGAGTTCCAGGACAGCCAGGGCTGCACAGAGAAACCCTGCCTCGGAAAAAAAAAAAAAAGAACACAAGAGTACTATAGCAAGAACAATGAAAACAGTCATTAAAACCTTACAAGGTGTTGTGCTGTGAGTATTTTCCAGTTTGATTTTATGGAATGTCTCTTGTCATGGTGATAGCCTGAGTGTTAATGCATTCCAGTATTTGGTTTACAGCAGTGACTAGCTTCATGTTTTAGAGTTTTATACTGTTCTGTTGTTTTCTTTTTAATAGAAAAAATGAACACACCGAGTCAGTCTCCACATAAAGATTTGGGGAAGGGAGTGGAGACCGTGGAAGAATACAGCTACAAGCAGGAGAAGAAGATTCGAGCAACTCTGAGAACAACGGAGCGAGACCATAAGAAAAATGCACAGTGCTCCTTCATGTTGGACTCGGTGGCTGGGTCTTTGCCAAAAAAATCGATTCCAGATGTGGATCTCAATAAGCCTTACCTCAGCCTTGGCTGTAGCAATGCCAAGCTGCCCGTCTCGATGCCCATGCCTATAGCCAGAACTGCACGGCAGACTTCCCGGACTGACTGCCCCGCAGATCGGTTAAAGTTCTTTGAAACACTGCGCCTTTTGCTAAAGCTTACCTCAGTCTCGAAGAAAAAGGACAGGGAGCAGAGGGGACAAGAAAACACGGCTGCTTTCTGGTTCAACCGATCGAACGAACTGATCTGGTTAGAGCTCCAGGCCTGGCACGCGGGCCGCACCATAAATGACCAGGACCTCTTTCTATACACAGCCCGCCAAGCCATCCCAGACATTATCAATGAAATCCTCACCTTCAAAGTTAATTATGGGAGCATTGCCTTCTCCAGAAATGGAGCCGGTTTCAACGGTCCCTCGGTAGAAGGTCAGTGCAGAACCCCTTACGGGGCAAACCGTGCGGGCTGCTCATCGTACCACGAGCACCTCCAGCGCCAGAGGGTCTCGTTTGAGCAGGTGAAGCGGATAATGGAGCTGCTGGAGTACATGGAGGCCCTCTATCCGTCCTTGCAGGCTCTGCAGAAGGACTATGAGCGGTATGCAGCGAAGGATTTTGAGGACAGAGTGCAGGCACTCTGCCTGTGGCTAAACATCACGAAAGACTTAAACCAGAAGCTGAGGATCATGGGCACTGTGCTGGGCATCAAGAACTTGTCAGACATTGGCTGGCCAGTGTTTGAAATCCCCTCCCCTCGGCCGTCCAAGGGCTACGAGCCAGAGGGCGAGGGCGAGGACACGGAGGTTGAGCTGAGGGAGCTGGAGAGTGGGACGGAGGAGAGTGATGAGGAGCCAACCCTCAATCCGAGGGTGCCAGAGCTCAGGCTGTCTACAGACATCTTGGACAGTCACTCCCAGGGCTCTGTCTCCAGGAAGCTGGAGAGGCTTGAGTCGGAGGAGGATTCCATAGGCTGGGGGACAGCGGACTGTGGCCCCGAAGCCAGCAGGCATTGTTTGACTTCTATCTATAGACCGTTCGTGGACAAAGCACTGAAGCAAATGGGGCTAAGAAAGTTAATTTTACGACTTCATAAACTAATGAATGGGTCCTTGCAAAGGGCTCGTGTAGCTCTGGTGAAGGATGACCGTCCAGTGGAGGTAGGTTGCAATAAGGGATGTCCCGTAGTGACACATCTCAAATCCCTCTTGCCGTGTAGTATTGATTGTGTGGACTTTAATATTCTTGGCATTTCAAGGCATAAATGGCAGGTATGAGTTGCATTTATAATTGCTGCCGTAAGTAAAAGTATTATGGTAAGGGGATCAAATTTAACAAATGAAGCACAAGGTAGTGTGTGAACGGAAGACAATTGTATAAATAAATACCAGTTGGGAAAGGACAAGCTAGGTGTAAAGTGAGGGGCAGGGCCTAGGTGACCACAGCTGCAGGTGAGTCAGTAATGTTAGTGTCTTACACAGGTGATAAGCCATTCATCCATCCATCCATCCATCCATCCATCCATCCATCCATCCATCCACCCACCCATTCACTCACTCACTCACCCACCCACCCATTTAGTCATCCTAGCCCTGAGGGACCTTGTGCATGTTAAGCAGGTCCTCCACCACTGAACTGGATCTTTAGCTCTTTGGATTCTTTGAAAAAGCTTGTCTTGGCTGGGATATGGCTGAGTGCTAAAGTGTTTGCCACACATGTGCAAGGCCCTGGGCTCACTTGTGATTTCTAGCGTGGCAAGACATCAAAAACGAAACACCAAAGAACCTCAAACAGAACTGGAAACAGTTAACCATGCCACTGAGTAGCAAGCCCAGTTTTGGTTACGGGATTTTAAAAAGATGCAAATTGTAAAGAAATGTAAAACTTAGCAGAGGAAAAGAACGCATACTATAGTCACAGCTGACATGTTTGGCGCAGACAGAATGTGAATGTTAGTAAATGAATCTTTGCGGAAGACTTTTTGGGAGGAGCATGTCCATTAGACAAAGTGTGTTGTAATTGGATTTTGACACTTCGGAAATCCAGAATACTGCTCAGGGTGGTAAAATTGGGAAGGGGAGTTTTGTGGGGGCTGACTTAGAGTCTGAAACACAGTGAGTAGGTTTTCTCTTCTGAGTTTTCATGTTCACATGACTGACAGCAGAAGTTCCCAATCCTGCGAAGTTCCTGGGTTAGTTGGTGATTTCCACTCTAGCCAATGTATGCACATACTTAGCATTTAAAAATGTTAAGCTTCAGTTTATTGTATAACATGGCTTGCTTTGGAGTCAAAGATGGTAGACAGTATTTCCATAAGGCAGAAGACCCCTGAGGAGAATCCAGGCCTGTCAGGCTTCGAGTCTGCATTCTTAGTCAGATAATGAACCTCAGAGGGCGTCAGGGACTTGGCAAATGGCAAATGGAGGCGTCTTGCCTTCTCACAGGAATCGCTGTACTGTGGTTTCACTGTGCAGCTCTCTCAGATAGACCTGTAGACGTAGAACAAGGATGTCTCTGCAGGGGCGGAATGCCATCAGGACCCTCTGGGAAGACTCGGTTGGCGTTCGTTGTTGGTTTTTGTGAAGTGTTAGGTTTGAGGTGATATGATTGGCAAAGGTGGTTAATGAGAACAACCTTCAACAGCTTTCCAAAAGCAGAATTAAGAGTTTTTCTGTTGGCTTCCTACAGTTCAAACTGGAGTCCTGCCGCAGAGACTAGCCACACTGGCAGGCGGGGAGGCCAGGGGTAACTTGGTGTGAAAGGGACAGTTTGTCTTCATTCAGGAGCACAGCATCTGCAAGCGGAGAGATGCATGCGTGCAAATACGCTGGACAGACATGTCTGACATTCAGACAGGAACTTCATCCGTTACTTCCCTCTTACACCACACTGTCTTGGCTTCAGGGGAGATTTCGCTAGCATTATAAGTCTGTCACATGGGCTTACATATGTTTCATGTGATACGTGGTGTGCAGTGCATACATGTGCTTGTGTGTATGTGCATTTGTGCATGCACACATACACATTCTCATCCTGGGTTTCTTTTCTCTTAGTCATATTACTGAGTATTTCAGGGAAAGAACCACAGTTGTTTTTTAAGGGCTCGAGGACAATTCTATTAGAGTTTCAAAGGAAAACTTCAAGGCTGAACAGCTGTGAGGCTCAGCAGCTGCCTGAAGAAGGAAAGAGGAGGCCACCGCTGGGGTCAAGCTGGCATGGAGGGCAGCGGAGCAGTGGAGAGAGGAGCCTCAGACAGAGAGAGGCCCAGAGTGTGAGGAGAGCAGGCTGAGAAGAGAGGGCAAGAGGGATGGGAAGGTTGCACTCTGCTGAGCAACCGGAAGCAGGTGGCCCGAGGGCTGCGTGCCACCCACAGCTGTGTGAGCAGCTGTCCAGAGCCTGGTTCTGAGGTCTGCTAGCCGGGCCCCATTTCCAGAGTCACCGACCTCACCACTGACTCCATCCTTTTGATCCCAGTCTTCTGTCTGGGAGAAGTGTGTAATAGTGCGTTCCTGTCTACCCACAGAGTTAACGAAGCCTCAACAGACCCTCATATATATGGTAAAATCTATGCATCAAATACAAACTCCTGTATTTTTAGGATTACTGTTAACGTTACTTTTTTTTCTCCCATCAAATCAAATGTGGGCTTTTGTTCGTTTTTAAAATGTCGTTTTATCTTTTTTTTTTTTTAAAGATTTTATTTATTTAATGTATGTAAGTACATTGTAGCTGTCTTCAGCCACACCAGATCTCATTACAGATGGTTGTGAGCCACCATGTGGGTGCTTGGGATTTGAACTCAGGACCTCTGGAAGAGCAGTCAGTGCTCTTAACCACTGAGCCATCTCTCTAGCCCCCTCATTTTATCTTTAATCTCTTCCTAATAATGGTATGTTTGGAGGCATTTGAGGCTTGGGAGTAAAATGTTCTTGGGATAACCCAGCCCCTCAAACAGTACCCAGGCCTGTGTGTTCCTGCATCACTATTGGAAGCCTCCAGATGGCTCGTGCAGCATGCAAGGCAGAGTGCATGGCTGTTATGCATTCTGCTTTTGCGGTTTCTGGCTGATCTCATTGAAGGGCTTTATAGAAAAGAAATAACATTTATTTGTGATATTTTGTTTTTTTCTCATATTTGACTTTATATCTTTATTTCTTATGATTAAATTACTTCTAAGCAGTGTTAGTCAATAATTTTTAGTAACCCTTTGGAAGCATGCTTTACAGAATACTTTCCTCCTAAAGCTTTATTATATTTATTGTTTAAAATAATTGCAAACTAGAAATAGTCTGTTATATTTACTTAATAACATGAGCAGCATCCATGTTAATGGCCTGTTTGAATTCAGTGATTGTCACTCCCTCGGGCTGCAGACTGGTCTCCCCAGGACACACCCAGATCCCATCGTCTGTGGTCTGAAAGAGTGTTATGTGAGAGACTCTCAGGTCATCACGTATTTAAGCCCGTGAGACAGACTCACAATGCCAGCAGCATTTCCCCTGAAGCCAGGACAGTATAATGTCAGACGGAAGAAATGGATGATGTTCCAGTCGTCCACCCTGTGTACCAAGAGCAGATCTGAGGTCTTTCTCGGTTATCTTCTGGTTCCCTTCTCCTTTGTGTGGAACCTGCTTGGACCTCAGGACCCTCTGATACCTCTCACCTTGCTCTGATCTAAGTTCCCACAGTCGAGTGTGTCTGATTACCATTTCCAAATAGCAGACTAGGCCCCCTGAACATGCACAATGCTCAGCCTCCAGTGCCTGCCCTTCTGCAGACGCTGCCTGTGAGCACCGCACCGTCCCTCTAGCCTGCCCACCAGGGACTGAGCATGGCTGCGGCTGGGTTACTGCTTCCAGGCTAACCTGTGGGTGTCTTCTGTGTGCACACGGGTCTGTAATTACCTGTCCATCCCCCTTTGACAGGAGCAGTGCCCTTGCTGTGGTGCTGGTGTGGCACCACCTCTTTGCCTGTATTGTAGCTTTTTTTTTCCTGGTGAGAGCCTCTCTAGTGTACACTCTTTTACCTGTGAGGGCTAAACCTGGAGCCACCACACGCTGTCAAGCATCTGCCTCTGCACTCAGCCTAGCCTAGTTAGCGCACTTTCTCAGGACTCCTCAGCGAGGCTGTGTGTATTTTAGTGTAGTATACAAGATACTAACACTACTTGACTGCCTTTGCCATATTATCACAAATACCAAGAAAGTGCTTGGTTACTGTCTCAATTAATTTCTTGCATTAGAAATTACATAATTAGCCGGGCGGTGGTGGCGCATGCCTTTAATCCCAGCACTTGGGAGGCAGAGGCAGGTGGATTTCTGAGTTCAAGGCCAGCCTGGTCTGCAGAGTGAGTTTGAGGACAGCCAGGGCTACACCGAGAAACCCTGTCTCGGAAAAACGGAAAAAAAAAAAAAAAAGAATTTACATAATTATGTTTAATGGCCAATAAAGTACTGTTTGTCTTTGAAGATTAAACACTATGCCAGTCTTTCCTGTGACATAGGAAACCCTGAAGAGGCTGTTTATTGTGGACATGGCATCAGAGACTAAGCTGCCACTTAGTCTTACCGGGTGCCAGACAGGGTCACTGTTCCAGTTTACCCCTGAGGAAACTGGCTTAGAGAGGAGTAACCTCCGAGTCACTGTGTTGTGGATTGTTGGGGGAGTCTGAGCTACCAGACTTAAAAATAGACCGGTGGTTTCTAGGCCAGGCTACGCATCAGCATTACCCAAAGAGCTTTAAAAACACACATACCTCTGCCCATCCTGGAGAGCAAATCTAGTGTGGAATGCAGGACCAATGGCTAGCACAGTGCAGGTCTGCGCCAGCCACCGGAGGCTCCAAGGAGGGCGTGGTAATTTTCCTGCTACCGTGAAGCTGCTGCAGCCAAGTTGTTTGTTCCAGTCATTGCCTGTCTGATTTCATAAGTAAAGTTACAAGAGCTCTGGTTTAATGACAGCCTCGGAAGCACACGCTTGCTCATTTGCCTAGAGGGTTTCTGTTTTAAAACAGATTTATGTGGGGGAAGCTATGCCACATGGTTTTGACAGCTGTGAGCCAGCTGAATCAGACCTGACAGTAAGATGGGAGTTGGAAGTCGCAGGGAACGCTTGGATCCCGTGGTGACAGCAGAGCAGCCGCACTGTTGGGAACAGGGCCACAGCAGAACAGGCACAGACTGAACAGTGGCTTGTGCCTGAGGAGGAGAAGGGTCAGGGGCGCACAGACTGCATGTACCAGCACCAGGACATGATGTCTGGCTAAGCTATGTCTGTCTTGGCTGTGCTGTGCTGCCTCCTAGAGATAACATTTTGTCTCCCATGCTTTTAATGATAACATGCCTATACATATGTATGCATAATACTGCCTTTTAACTTAGCGGTTAATATTTTAAATGGGAGGAGTTCCTCTGAAACTCTGCATTGGAGGTTTGTCTTGGAACACCAGGCCTCATTCCCATCCAGGACCTGCTTGCTGGCTGAAGCTGCAGCTGCAGCTGACCCGCAGTATAAGAGCTGTTCCCCCAGTCCCTCCCACATCCACCTATGTCTGCTGCCTGCTAGGCACCATAGGAATTTCAGTTTGTGATAGCATGCTCAAGCACAGTAACAAACCTGAGAACCAGAGACTCAATTGATAATAGGAGCTCAGGAGCTCAGGGGGGTCAGTTGTTTTCTGGTGCTGGTCGGGGAGCTAGAGAATCAGGGTGTTCACTGTTAACTTACTGGTCAAAAGTTGGTTTAGCATCACTGTAATGCAAATGCTGACCGAGTATTGGCAGATCCTAATTAACTGGAGGTAAAGGGTCTTCTCAGAACTGGATGATTACCAGGGAGCTCAGTGTGCAGTGGTGGATGCGACTGAGTAACCAAGCATGCATTATGAGAAACATGCTCCCCGAGGCAGCCACAGAAAAGCCCTAGAGGTGGGCATTCCAGCCTCCTCCCGAGGAGAGTGAGTCATTTGTCAGGGGTTGGCCTGTGCAGAACAGAGCGGGATGGTCACGGTCAGTGCGGCGTAAAGTCTTACCGGATCTTCATGGTTGGTGCGGTCAGTGTCTGCGTGGATGTTGGGCTTTGGGGCTAAGTGAGAAGGCATGGTCTTCACAGGGACTAGCGCAGCTCTGAGTGTCAACTGGAAGGGCCCGGCTTGGGTAAGACAAGCCCGAGACAAAGCTCTGTGGGTGAGATGTCAGGGTCAGGGGACGCTGTGGAAAACGAGTGTGTATGTCGGGAGCTAGGATGCGTGGAACGTAAACGCGCTAAGGAGGTAGATCCACAGAAACCGGGTATGGCAAGGTGACTGTGGAGACCGTATCTTGAGAGCCACACTATGCACTGGAAACAGGAGTAACCCAGGGACAGGGAGCCATCTTGAGGAGGGTAATTGACATGAATCGTGCATCCAGTCAGCAGCCAAAGTTGTTGGTAAGTCAGCTATTGAGCCCTTGAAGGTTGTGGCTGTGAACCTCTGACACAGGCCTGCACTAAGCCGCCTTTGCCTGCATCTGTTCCACAGCAAGAGGATGGGAGACAAATGGTTTCTTAGTGCCTTTTCTGAGGTTTGCTCTACTTAATCGGTATAAAGTAGGCAGTGAGTGAGTGAGTGTGAGTGTGTGTGTGTGTGTGAGTGAGTGTGAGTGTGTGTGTGTGTGTGTGTGTGTGTGTGTGTGTGTGTGTGTGAGAGAGAGAGAGAGAGAGAGAGAGAACAAGTGTGCATGTGTGAGTGTATGTTTGGTTTGTGTAGGTCCTCATACAGGCACATACCTCATACTAAGTTCCGATCCCCAGTCCAAATCTGGTTTTAAAATAAAGAAACAGCCTGAGGACTACTAGATGCTTTCAGAACCACATAGCTAATTAAATGACCCAAAGCCAGACTTTCTGACTTTTGAGCATTGATTCCCCCCCCACACACACACACACTGCCCAGTCATTGAGCTATGATATTTCTATGATGACAAAATGAACTCGAGGGATAGTGTGCGTGGCATGCTGTAGGGTGAAGGAGATCCTTAGAAAGGGATCATGGGTGTCTTGCTGTGTAGGAAAACCCCTAGAGGAGCAAGCAGCCTGCACCAGGGTCAGCACATGGAGACTTGCGAGGGCCAGAGGAATCTGTGTAGGAGCAGTGAGGAGAGATGAGGATGCTCCGGAGGTGGGAGCTAGGCAAGGGCAGGAGCTAGGCTAGGAGGTAGTTGGTAGATGGGGAGGTGGCCTCGAAAGGGTCGGGGGAGTTTGTGCCTGTAGCAAACATCGATTCCCCAAGGTGCTGGCCAAGGCTACAGTTTAGATGTCATCTGGAGAGTCCTCTGAGTGTGTCCAGATGTGATGGAGAACAGTAGAGAGTCCCCAAAGTGACCAAATGTGACCAGAGATGCCACAGATGCAGAATGAGCTATAATTGGAGATGCAGAAAGTTGAGGCTTTCAAACTTTAATGATCTTACCTAGAAAAAGGTCAGGGTTTTTAATGCTGCTGCGGCTGCTGCTGCTGCTGCTGCTGCTGGTGGTGGTGGTGGTGGTATCAGAGGCTTAAGTATGAGGGGAGAAAACTCCAGATCTCCTGCTTTCTGGGGAAAAGCTTAATAGTTTAAGTGGGGCAGCTGAAGGAGGAACGGCTAAGGATACTGAGGACTCCCAGGCAACATGAGGTGACAGGTGACTGAGGGCAGCTGTAGGGGTGGGGAGTGTGGGGAAGCTGTCTTCTGCAAAGTCAAGAAGTGTGACTCTGAGTGGATGCAAGGTTGGCTGAACTCTGATTATTATCTCACATAGAAGCTATAGGAGTTTTGTAATCTTTTTTTCTTGTAATTTTAGCAACTCCTTGGTTTCTCCATCCACAGTTGTAGATAGCACTGTGTGTAGCGGGCCACTGGAACTGGGGGCTCTGTGCACAAGTTGAGTTGATGGCCATCCTTTTCATTTTAGAACGAGACTTTTGTAGCTATGTCAGCAGGTTGTAGCAACACTTATAAGCCTGCGCACCGCTTTAATCCTGTCCTGAACTTTTGCCGCAGTTCTCTGACTTTCCAGGTCCCATGTGGGGCTCGGATTATGTGCAGTTGTCGAGAACGCCGCCTTCCTCAGAGCAGAAGTGCAGCGCTGTGTCCTGGGAAGAGCTGAGGGCCATGGACCTGCCATCCTTTGAGCCCGCCTTCCTGGTGCTCTGTCGGGTCCTGCTGAACGTGATCCATGAGTGCCTGAAGCTGCGGCTGGAGCAGAGGCCTGCTGGGGAGCCTTCCCTCCTGAGTATCAAACAGGTTTGTGTCTAACACTGCTCAGACAGGCTGTTGTGGCTCGTTACTACTGCCTTCCTTTTCACGATTTTCTCCCTTGGTTACTGCAAACAGTGATAAGAACATGTCTTAGTGTTTATTTTTACTACTCTTTACTTACTTACTTTACTTTACTTTATTTTTACTACTCTTTTAGGGGGCCAGGTTCTTTACCTGTAGTCCCTAAAGATAAGAATGTGTTTCAGCTTCTTTACCATTCACTTGTTGCTGAGGAGTATGAAAACAAGTGGTCACATGACCCTGTCAGCCTTCTCTGTGAGTCCTGATGACTGGCAACACAGTTCCCTTTTTAAAAAGTTACTTATTTTTGGTGATGCTAGAGATCAAAGCTGGGGCCTTGTACGTGCTGGATGGCAGGTGACATGTCACTCACTGAGCGTCATCTCCAATATTCAAGATTCATCCCTAAAGACAGTTGAAGGTCATTCTTTATCCTGTTGGAGGTGTGTGTAGGTAGGGAAATGTCTTAGAGTATGCCAGGAGAGGTTTTGGACTTCTTGCTTGCTTAAGATTCAACAGTAGGGTCCACCTTTCCTTCTGAGGTGTCAGTTTCAGGTGAGGTCTTCATTGCATGGGGCTATATTTCAGGAGCAGCCGTAGGGCAGCTGGAAGCAGTTTCGTTGAGCAGTGAATGCCGAGGGGCTCCTTTCAGGCTCTGCTGATAACATGTCGGCATGAACTGTATACAGTAAAGCCATTCCGAGCCTCACTCCGCCTGCTGGAGCATGAAGGGCCACGTAACTCTGTGCATCCCAGGTCAGTCAGCACAGCTGAAGATCGACAGGTGAATCAGGTCACACAGCAGGTCCACATGGGACATGTGTTTGCTTGTCTGGTCAAGTGTAGACGGAGGTGACTAATGAGATCGTATGGGAGCAGGCTTGCTGTCACTTGCCACTGCAGTGACACTCTGTACCAGCAGGGCTGTTTCCACACTAGCCTCACTGCCTGCCTTCACACGGCTCACGTTTGTCTTCCTGGTTCACCTGGCCGCAGCTCTGCCTTGTTCTCTGTGCTGCAGTGGGTAGCTGAGCTTGCTAGTCAGATATATCTCCATTCCTCATCAGATGCAACACTGTGAGACAGGGTGGAGTCGACCTCACCAATGGGACTGTTGTACAGTTAAATAGTAGTTTACCTTAATGCACTTCAAACAGTGACCAACAGGACTAGGATTGTTGTAGTGTTTCAGAGAAAAAAGAGAATTGAAATTTTCAGTTACAAAAATTCAAGGGTCAGTAGTAAATACCTAAATGGCATTTAATATAGAAAAGTAGAGCCGGGCGGTGGTGGCGCACTCCTTCAATCCAAGCACTTGGGAGGCAGAGGCAGGCAGATTTCTGAGTTCAAGGCCAGCCTGGTCTACAGAGTGAGTTCCAGGACAGCCAGGGCTGTTATACAGAGAAACCCTGTCTCAAAAAAAAACAAAAAACAAAAAAAAAAAAAAAAGTAGGCGCAGACGCTTTTAGAAGATTTGGCTTGTAGCTATAGTTTTATATCAAGAATAATTATTTGAGAAACATTTAAGGGCTTTTATCTACAAAAACAATCTTATTTCTTGTCTTAGACAAATTGAAAAGCATAGAAAATGGCAGGAATTAGTCCCGCTCTCCCTGCGCTCACGATGAGCACAGAGCAGTCTCTCCATCCAGCTGTGTTTCCGGCACACACGCACTTCCTGTGCAGGTAGACAGGAGAGTGCGCTGGGGTTTGTAAGTGTATGTTCATGCACATGCAGGTCATTCTCCAAAGACTCTATCAGAGCAAGGCTTTAAATGGCTGCTGTGCTCCACAGTCGTCAGTGTATTCACACACGCGTGTGGGGGAGTGTAGGTGCATCCCCCATTCGTTCTAGGGTACAAGTGTAGTAGCAAGTGGTGAGTCAGAGCCACAGGCGTTATTTCCTAGCCCTGGCCTGGAACCGCACTTGTGGCTGCAGTCTTTGAAACGGAGTGCCACTGCGTAGGCCTGCCCTCCAGGGTGACTGTATAGGCCTGCCCTCCAGAGTGACTGTGTAAGCCTGCCCTCCAGGGTGACTGTGTAGGCCTGCCCTCCAGGGTGACTGTGTAGTCCTGCCCTCCAGGGTGACTGTAGGCCTGCCCTCCAGGGTGTCTGTGTAGGCCTGCCCTCCAGGGTGACTGTAGGTCTGCCCTCCAGGGTGACTGTNTAGGCCTGCCCTCCAGGGTGACTGTGTAGGCCTGCCCTCCAGGGTAACTGTGTAGGCCTGCCCTCCAGGCCCTGGCCTGGGGTTGGAGAGCACTGTATCTCAGATCTGATTGTGGGAGGGGCTTCTGGGGCTGCTTCATCTCTGCTCTCCTCCTCTGCACACCACCTGCCTGCCATACAGGAATACTGCAGGTTTTCCGTCCTTCTGTTTTCCTTGAGTTCTACCTAACTTCATCAGATTAAGATTAGGGTTTGCTTGGTTCACGACTTTTGGTAGTAGATGAAGCCACACACAGTAGGTAACTACATTGCATTACTCAGAAGCCACCATTTCCTGTGATCTGTTATTTAAATCTTGGTTTGGGTTAAAATTCCTATTTCATGAGATAATATTTCTCTTCTACCTCTTGTCTTATGTGCTGGTGAAAGTGGCCTTATTAAGTGAAATTCAGTTCCATATGAATGGATTTGCAGGGTGCACCTGGTGGAGCCGTGGCTGCTCCATGACATTTCACCATGTTACAGATGGCCGAACTGTTGCTCAGGACAAGCTTCTCACGAGTCAGAAACAATTTCAGGTTCCTCAGAGGCAGGTCCCTCTGGGCCTTCTGGGGCTAATTTGTGAGGACTGGCAGCCTGTGTGACCAGGACATTCGGGTGACGGCTGTGTCGATGGCATGTGCTCTTTTTGCAGCTAGTGCGAGAGTGTAAAGAGGTCCTAAAGGGTGGGCTCCTGATGAAACAGTATTACCAGTTCATGCTGCAGGAGGTTCTGGGCGAACTGGAGAAGACTGACTGCAACATGGATGCCTTTGAGGAGGACCTGCAGAAGATGCTGATGGTGAGGGGGGCAGAAGATGCTGATGGTGGAGGGGAGGGGGCAGAAGATGCTGATGGTGGAGGAGAGGGGGCAGAAGATGCTGATGGTGGGGGAGGGGGCAGAAGATGCTGATGGTAGGGGAGGGGCAGAAGATGCTTATGGTGGGGGGGGGCTTCCTTGGTCTATATGCTGTTAACCATCACACACTCCTAACTGAGAGAGGAGTCACAGTGGGGATTTAGGAATACTAAAGCTGTTGTAGCGCTTGTAGTGAAGATAGTCTCAATCTTAGATCACCTGGATATTCTGACCCTACTTTATAATAAGTCTAGAAAAATTCATGTCACAAACCGGGGCATCAGGAAGGGCTGGCAGGACGTGTGCTAACAGCTCTCTCCAGCTAAAGTAAGTAGCCAAACCAAATAAAACACTAGCATCCCAGAGGAGCCCTGTCCCTGTTCATGATGAAAGTTTTTATGTGCTTGCTTTTATTTTACACTATTATACTTTCCTATATTTTGTGATGATTTCAGTTACTCTACAAGAATCGGAAAGGTTTTGAATATGTTGTTGCTGAAGACTCACACAGTTGAAGAGTCCTCGTTTAGACAGCAGCAGGCTGTGGTGCGGTCTGGTTTCCCAGCATGCCATGCTTCGCACAGTCGCTCCTCTCACCCTTCTGGTTTATATTGTGTGTTAACAGGTCAAGTTATAAGTTGCTGGATTCTCTGAAACATGTCATTTTATGGTTTTGTTTTTAGGTGTATTTTGATTACATGAGAAGTTGGATCCAAATGCTACAGCAGTTACCTCAGGCTTCCCATAGCTTAAAAAACCTGCTAGAAGAGGAATGGAATTTCACCAAAGAAATAACCCATTATATCCGTGGCGGAGAAGCTCAGGCTGGAAAGCTTTTCTGGTAGGAACCTTGTGCTGGAACACCTTCTTCTCGACCCTCCCGGATCCCTCAACTCCCTCGTATACATACGAGTGTCAGGTAGTGCCTGTGTGAGCAGAGTTTCTCACCTGGGTGGATTTGCCCTCTAAGGGGCACCCACAGTGTTTGGAGAGATTCTATCTCATTGGAGGGGAGGGTGCTACTAACTCCCAGGCAGCAGAGGGCAGAGGGCTGGGACTCCATTGCAAGCACAGGGCAGCAAGAAATGGCCCGCTCCAAAGGTGGGGCTTGAGCCTGGGATATGTATGAGTCAGGAGACGCGAGTCCTGTGAGGGTGGAGTAGACTGGTGTACTTGAACTTGGTGGGATGCCCAGAACTGAGAGCGGTTTGGGAATGTCATGTGTCTCTTTATAAGCCTCTTACGTATGCTGAAGGCTTAGGAACGGAACTCGGGATGCTTGAGGAAGGAGCAGTCCCTGTCAACTTATTCCAGGGAAGTGAGCATCCCGTTGGATCAGGCCTGCGGAAGATGCTGGCAGGTTCCCGGAGTCCTGACCCTGATGCAGGATGAGGCCGGTCAGCCCAGCGCCCCGTGCTGCTGGGCTGCTGCTGCTGCTGCTGCTGCTCTTCCTCCTCCTCCTCCTCCTCCTCCTCCTCCTGGTTCTCCTGGTCCTCCTCCTCCTCCTGCTCCTTCCCCTCCTCCTCCTCCTCCCCCTCTTCCTCCTTCTCCTCCTCTCCCCTTTTCTGTGAGTTGTGTGTACTGGCCCAGTTGCTCATCCTTCCTGTGAGGTGCACACTGGCCCAGCTGAGTATGAGCTAACTGTGCTCCGGGACTTTGGCATTCTCTGTCCTCTCTTGGTGTCAGAATTTTGTGTCTACCATTTTTTGGTGTTTCAGAAGCCTCTGTCCACTTCCCTGCAGGGATCTCAGTTCTTAGGCTGCATCCTCATCTTAGTGGGCGGTGAGCTCACTGGCTTCCCAGCCCTTCAGGTTGCCGTCCAGGTGATGTCGCTTATGTTTCCTACCTCCAGCTTTAGAGACTCCCACCTCGTGTCAGCCTGTGTCCTGTTGTTCAGGTGAACTGTGACCTCACTTCCTTCAGTTGCTGTTTGTGTCTTTGTCTCTACGTGTCTTCCAAATTCCCAAAGCAATCTCTGGACTTTGCCTTTATGTCCCTGGTTCCGAGAACAGCGCCGAGGGCTTAACTGCAGCCCTCCCTGGACTGCCACCCCTGGCCTAGCTCAGGGTGGAACCAGCCCAACTCTTCCATGGTCCCACTCCTAAGCTTTGCTTTCAGCCCCACCCCCACCCCACCCCTGCCTCCCCGATGGATCCTGCACTCTCAGCACCAGCTACACACTGCTCATGTCACCCAGTCTGTCAGACTGTCTCCTTGTTCCTTGTGAGCACTCGGCAGCTCGGGCATCAAGGCTTCGTGCTGTCGGCCACACCGTGTAGCCCCAGCAGCCCCGTTTGTGCTCATGGGCTGGGCACATGGCGCCTGCCGCCCCAGGTGGACCACATTCCCCCACTTCCTGCAGCCCTTTGTCCAAGTGTTACCTTACTGTTGCATTTAGAGGTTCCCACTCACAAGTACTTCAGATCCATTCTTGTTTCTTTCCATGTAAAAGGGTTTTGTCCACTGTGCTCACTGTAGCTTCTGCAGAACAGAAGCCGGGCTTTTAAATAAATGCGTCTCAGTCATTATATGATATTCTGAAAGCCCTTTTCTGACCAAGTCTCCTTTCCATTCAGATATTTTTAAAGCCACTTGCTTTGATGGTCATGCAATTTATATACATATATATATATATATATATATATATATATATATATATATAACTAATTTATATTCAATCCAAGCCCTCCAGAGCTCAGCCTCTGCTTCTGAGTCTCTTGTTAGGTGTTGCAGCCTTTTAAGCACCTCTGTGTTTCCTTTTCCAGACAAGCCTTGTGCTTGACGCGGTTTCACACCTTCATCAAGTTCCTTGTCCTTCCTAGACTCCCCTCCCCTCCCCTCCCCTTTGGATAATCCTGCTAACGCTCAGCCTTTGCTTGGGGGTGGGGTGGGAGGAGCTCTCTGTCCAGAGGCAGAGGTTTGGTCTTCCCATCTGCTGTCAGCCCTGCCCTGTTTCTTTTCCGTCTGATGACGGGCGCGTACTCACTCATCAGTGCTTTCCCTTGAACATCATGGAGGTCAGTAGTGCTAGTGAAGGGTTGCCACCATGATTCACCCTGTTCTACATGCTTGGGTGTGCAGTAACACTAGTGTGTAGGCTGTCTGATCACTGAGAAAGCTCAGGTGTAGAGAGTTGGTCTTCACCGGCTGTAAGAGATGACCTGGACAGAAAGGTTAGAAACAGCTCTGCTTCAGTTTCTGTTGCTTTTTCCATTGCATCATTTGGTTTGTCGGAGGCATTTTATGCCATCTTGAACATTTAAGCAATACTTTCTGTAATCAGTGGCTCCTACACACAACTTACCACCAGGTTTATAGTCAGTGCTGTGGACCAGAACAAAGGTGGGCTAGGCTATCGTCCAAGAGTTCTGTGTTTTCTCCTCAGTCGTGTGCTAAAAGAAAACTTCCATTGGTCTGTGACTGTTACAGCAACAGCTGATTCTCCTTCTGCTTTGCCATTTGTCCCCAGTGACATCGCAGGGATGCTGCTGAAATCCACAGGGAGTTTTCTGGAATCCGGCCTGCAGGAGAGCTGTGCTGAGCTGTGGACCAGCACCGATGACAATGGTGCTGCTGATGAGCTAAGGTTGGCATCACAGCAGCTTTCTGCCATTTTTTACCTCTGGATTCTGGACGGTGATAGACAGGGATTGTCGGTGGGTCTTCTGGTTATGGCTTTATGTGAGAACTTCTTCACAGGCCAATAGTCTTTAACATGATTAAAACAGTGGATGATAGCTGAATATGGCTGTAACCATACCGTGCCTGTGTTTCCTGGAGTAGCTTTAAGTGCTGCATTTTTGTTCTTCAAATCCCTGTAGCAGCTTATGCTGCCTTTTAATGCCATTTGGCACATTTCTGTTGTTTACACTTGACAAATCCCTTCTGCTGAACATTAGGGTAAATACATGAGCCATGCCTCATCTGCTGAATTCTCTCCAGGGTCATGCTGGTTCCTGGTACTGAACCACTGAAACTGTATTCCCTGCTTCCCTCTCTTCCTCTCTTTGTCTGTCTGTCTGTCTGTCTGTCTGTCTGTCTTTCTCTCTCTCTCTGTATATGTGTACCTGGGTGTGTATGGGGCAGGAGTGGACCCTGTAGCTTTAAGTTGTCACTGAAATGTCACCAAGAGAATCGCAGAGTAGAAGCAGTGCACTAGGCACCAGCACTTCGGATGCCCCACTTACCTGCCAGAGATGGATCTCCAAGTTCTCTCTGTGGAAGGGCATGGGTGCTCCACTAGACCTACTTCGTGGTATCCTACCCCTGTGCTCAACTGTGGTGACAGCACTGTGTCACCCAAGTCAGCATGCGCCTCAGGATGGTATTAGGGTCACCAAATAGTCACCAAATGGTTTAAATTTCTTTTCAGTTATTATGAGCTTTTAAACTCTTAAGAATATGCCATCATAATGTGTAGATAATTAAACAGACTGTTACTTGAGTGGTATTTGATGTCCCCTACATACTCAGGTACTTACTACAACAGTCTGAGGATCAGTTGGCTGCGTATGGCCACATTCTCAGTAACTTCTTGTCCCCCTGATGAAGTCCAAGGGCTCTGTTTGCGCTGTGCTTTGAGATTGACTACCTGTCTGTTACTCGATGCTCTTGTCCCCGAGGGCCCCCAGTGTGAACTAACTGAACTTCGCCCCCGGCAGGAGATCTGTCATCGAGATCAGCCGAGCACTCAAGGAGCTCTTCCACGAAGCTAGGGAAAGGGCCTCCAAGGCCTTGGGCTTTGCTAAAATGCTGAGGAAGGTGAGTCCGCTACCTGAGCGCCGCTACCCTCCTCCCAGGTTCTGTCATAAAGCTGATGCTAAGGAAGTTTCCGTTCTGTGATCCTAGGACCTAGAAATAGCAGCAGAATTCGTGCTGTCTGCATCAGCCCGAGAGCTCCTGGATGTTCTGAAAGCAAAGCAGTATGTTAAGGTGAAGCCCGTGCCGTCCTCGGAGTCCTTCGTCTCAGCTGCATTCCAATGAGGCTACTGGTTCATAGCATTCATAGTTAATATTCTGGGCTCTGGAGGCTGCACACTGACCCTACCGGTTCACAGAAACACACACTTCCTCATACTTAACTTTCTTACAAATGCAGACAAAGACTCAACCTCACTGTATACTGTTATTAACTTAGTTATGTGTTTTAAATATGTAAGTGCGTATTTAAAACAGTGACTGTAATTATGACTATGAACGGGATTGCTGACTTTTGGTTTTAGTGTCTCCACTCAGGCCCTCCTCAGTCCACTGTGTGAATCTTTGGTGACAGTCATCCTGGTCACCGTCATAGTTACTTCTCTCTGGATCTCTGTTCTCTTCAAGTTGTTCGAGATTAATCACTTTGGGACCTGCATATGACATGTCATTGGCAATCGTATGCCAGACCCCGAAGCAACCTGGGGAGGAGAGGGTTTACTTCCTTTACACTTCCATATCGTTGTTCATCATAGAAGGAAGCCAGGGCAGGAACTCACACAGGGCAGAACCCTAGAGACAGGAGCTGATGCAGAGGCCATGCAAAGGTGCTGCTTACAGGCTTGCTCCCCATGGCTTGCCTTCTTATAGAACCCAGGACCACCAGCCCAGGGATAGCAAGACACACAATGGGCTGGTCCCTCCCTCACCTATCACTAATCAATAAAATGCCTTCCAGGCTTGCCTACAGCCTGATCTTATGGAGGCATATACTCAGTTGAGGTTCCCTCCTCTTCAGTGACTCTGGCCTAAGTCAAGGTGATATCAAACTGTTTAGCACATTGGGGATGTGTGACATAGGGGTGGCTGCTGTGCGGCCTGCATGCCTGCACCTCTGTCATGGCATCGTATTCCATGTTAAAGTGACCCCACCTCCACGAGCAGACCAACAGTAGCATTAACAGGTTGTCCCAGGCACACACACCCGTGAAGAACCAGCTGTTGCATGTGGGACAGTGACGCAGTGCCCTGTGCTTAGAGAACATTCAATGCTACGAGGACATTCAATGCTACTTCAGTACTCCTCCCAGCCCCTCTTCCTCCTCCAGCCTCACTCAGCTGAGCCACTTAGAGTTCAGCTTGTTGTTGGAACTAATACCTCCTCCCTCACACTCCTCTTCTTCCTTGAACCTGCTTGTCTATCCACTCCTGCCCTGAAACCCCTAGGCTGGCCCTGAATTCACTGGCTAGCCCAGGTTGGCCTCCAGCTCATGCCTTGCTAGTGCTAGGAATACAGTCATGCCCCTGCGCCCTGGCTGCTTTTGACGGCACATTTCCTCCATTAAGAATGTGTTGTTCCCTTTCCAGGTACAGATTCCCGGCTTAGAGAATTTGCACGTGTTTGTCCCTGACAGCCTCGCTGAGGAGAAGAGAATTATTTTGCAGCTACTCAATGCTGCCACAGGAAAGGACTGCTCCAAGGATCCAGACGATGTCTTCATGGATGCCTTCCTGCTCCTGACCAAGCATGGGGACCGAGCCCGTGACTCAGAAGATGGCTGGGGCACATGGGAAGCTCGGGCTGTCAAAATTGTGCCTCAGGTGGAGACTGTGGACACCCTGAGAAGCATGCAGGTGGGTGGGCCTCCCACCATCAGCCGAGATGGTCGGAATGCGTATGGGAAACGCTCTGGCAGCTTACGAACATCACCCTCACTGATCTGAAGAGTATGTTCCTAAAAATAGTCCTGTATGGGGCAGTAAAGCAGGTGTTCACACAAATCTGGAGTTCTGCTGGGCCAGCCACTGTCTCCTCCTCCCCACCCACCTGTTCTTTCTCTTGTGCTCTCAGTCAGACATGCCCCCTCACTTGTTTAAGTCAGGAGTGTGGCAGCGGATGTAAACCTGTCCTCCCACCTCTTTGGCTAATCACCAGCGTGGCAGCCAGACGTGCTCAGCAAACGATCTGCCTGGTGTTCTTGGGCACTGCCACAGCTCAGGCACCGTTGCCTTTCCTGGACAGTTGTTATCTGGGTTTCCCCTCCTTCCCTCCTCCAGTCCTCCAGTTAGGACTGTGGCTTGTTTGAAAGTTGGCATGGCAACAGGCAGGCCTCTCTCTCCCAAATACTGCAGTAACTCCGTCTCTCAGCCATTCACACCAGGGCGCTCACCTCATCCCTGACTATCTTTGCGGGCTGCTCCGACACTCCATCCGTGTGTGGCCATGCCCTTTCCCAGTAGAGTGGGACTCTTCTTCCCTTGGCTGGAGAGCCAGCTTGCTGCCCTGGCCTGCGGGAGGTGATCCTAGCCAGGTGACCAGCTGTTGCATGGGAGACTGGAGGGTGGTGCTGTTTGGGGGTAGGAAAGCCGTCATGGCTCTGTTGAATACCTTGGATTTGGTCTTCCTTCCAGGTGGACAACCTTCTGCTGGTTGTCATGGAGTCTGCTCACCTCGTACTTCAGAGAAAAGCTTTCCAGCAGTCCATTGAGGGGCTGGTGACTGTACGCCATGAGCAGACATCCAGCCAGCCGGTCATCGCCAAAGGTTTACAGCAGCTCAAGGTACTGACCACGCCATCCTTGCCTCCGGATGGAAAGCTCTGGAAATGTCACATAGCCTGAAATGATGTCTTTAGAGGGGTGTGAGTGCCCCCAGTTCTTCCTAGTGTATACTTGTGCACATGTGTGAATGGAACATTCCCCTGGTGTTTCCTGAAACTGTAGAACTGTGAAGGGTGGAAAGTGAGCCAGTCGGTGACTGTGTGGGTCTCGTGGCTGGTTGTTTACCAGAGTTGAGGTTGGGATCTAGGTCCCTTCTTCTGGTAAGTCTCTTTCACCCTTAGTGGTTTTCAGTATTTGCTACAGGTATTCTTTATCCACACTCAAAAAGCGTTTATCCTACTGTTCAGTATGTGATGCAGCCAATATAACTGTAACAGGAAGAACCAGCGTGGGCAGGCATGAGGGCCTCCCAGTCCGCAGCAGCCATGGCTTTGCATCTTTCCGTTCTTCTCTGGTTCAGACTTGTGTGTCTGGTGCTGTCTCTGTGGTCCTGCTTTTCCCTGCCCTTTCCAGCAGCCATCACTCAAGCCTTCTTAGCTACAGAGCTTCGGCTTCTTAGAGACTCCCCAGAAGCACAAGTCATGCAGTGAGCTTGTGGTTTTCTTCTGCCAATCCAACTTATTCTATTCATTATTGAATCTCTCATAAACCGCTGTCCCGCCCTAATACCAGGGCAAGGGACTATTGTCCTTTGGTTCAAGCCAGGGACTCTGGAGAGTGCAAGTTGTTGTATGATGTTGATTTTAATTGAGTTTGAAGGATCCTGGCTTCAAGGGCACAAACTCACTCACCAAGAGGTCAGCACCTCCTAGTGGCATCTGGGAATTGCATTCTGGTATCATAGCTCAGGCGAGTTTCAGAACAGGAAGAATGGGGACTAACAAAAGAAGCTCTCAGCATTGATGTCCATGGATCAAGGCTATGAGTCTGTTGACCAAGACTCACAATCTGGTTTGATGTATGTGTCAGAAAGAGGGGAGTATTATAGAATCTAGAGCTGGCAAAATAAGATCAGCACAGACTGCTTTGTTGAGGAATATCTAATTTTATTTACTGAGCTTTGGGAGTTTAGAAGATTTTTGAAGAATACTTTGCAATGAAATGTGAGTGATACATTCCCATTGTACAAGGGTGTGAGATATGGGTTGGAAGCGGTGAGTGTGGAGGATGTGAGAGACAGGTGGGAAGGGGTTAGTGTGAAGGGAGTGAGATGGGTGGGAAGGGGTTAGTGTGGAGGGAGTGAGAGACAGGTGGGAAGGGGTGAATGTGGAGGGAGTGAGAGACAGGTGGGAAGGGGTGAATGTGGAGAGAGTGAGAGACAGGTGGGAAGGGGTTAGTGTGGAGCTATCCTGATTTTGTCATAGAAGCACTGAGAGCTTAAATTAAGATGTGTTCCTCAGCCTTTACTCTGTTGACATTGGGGACAGTGTTTCTTTGTTGTATGGGGTGGTGAGGTGTCTCCTGTTACATGGGGTGTATTCTGTTGTATGGGATAGTGGTGGGGTGTACCCTGTTTTATGAGGGGTGGTGGGATATCTCCTGTTGTATAGGGTAGTAGTGGGGTGTATCCTATTATATGTGGTAGTGATGGGCTGTCTCCTGTTATATGGGGTGGTAGTGGGTTGTCTCTTGTTATAGGGCATAGTGGTGAGGTATATCCTGTTATAAGGGGTGGTAGTGGGCTATTTCCTGTTATATGGGGGGGGGGTGGAGTGTTTCTTGCTATATGGGGTGATAGGGTGTCTCCTCTTGTTTGGGATTGTAAGGGGATGCCTCTTGTGTATTGTGGGATATTTGGCAGCATCCTTGGCCTCCACCCACCAGGTGGCAGTAGACCTTTTCTCCTCCATTGATCTCTAGTTGCTCAGAAGTGCTAGCGACATCAACACCTATTCAAAGAACAGAATGTAGTTACATGCAGCAGGCACTTCCTATGGATTGTTTCCACTTGGTGTTTGTAAGATGTTAAAGACAGAGAATAGTGGAAATGGGATGTCTCTGACCTGGTTTGATAAAAGTGTCTCGGTGGTGTCTGTCTGTATGTGGCTTGTCTCTCTTGGGCTAATGATCATGGTCTGGGCCTCTTCAGAACGATGCACTCGAGCTATGCAACAGAATCAGTGATGCCATCGACCGTGTGGACCACATGTTCACCCTGGAGTTCGATGCTGAGGTTGAGGAGTCTGAGTCGGCCACGCTGCAGCAGTACTACCGAGAAGCCATGATTCAGGGCTACAACTTTGGGTTTGAGGTAGGAACCACATGCGAGCGACCACCACACAGCCAGAAATGGCTTTGTGGGTGACGAGAAGCATTGTGGAGTCTAGGCGACAAGCCTTATTTTAAATATAGCCACTGTGTAGTTGGGAATGTCACCTCATACTGCTGTGGAGTCTCCAAAGGGTCAGTTTTCGTTTAAAATTCAGATAGTTGCCCAGATTTTATTTCCCACTCACAGCTATCTTTCTACTGTATCTTAAAACTTTAAGAGCTGTTTAATATCATAAAAGTACATTCCTAATTTAAAAATGAATAAAGTATTTACTGAGCTATATTTTGTGACTATAATCTATGACTATAATTCATAGTACACATCCTAATTAGATTTTGCTGTTCAGTTTTAGGAAAAGACATTTTAGTCAGATACAGTGTTATTGTCTGTAGCTATTGCCAGAACGGTTTTGTTAATTTTGATATATATATGAAATCTTCTTACAGTATCATAAAGAAGTTGTTCGTTTGATGTCTGGGGAATTCAGACAGAAGATAGGAGACAAATATATAAGCTTTGCCCAGAAGTGGATGAATTACGTGCTGACCAAATGCGAGAGCGGCAGAGGCACAAGACCCAGGTAATAGAAGCTGGCACTCTGGTCCTTACATGGGCACATGGGGCTGCTTGGGCCTTGTTTCTGGGTGCCATGTGAAACATCCCTTCCAGCCCAGTGTCAGTCAGCACTTTCCAAATGGATGTATGTATTCGTGACACCTGGACCTAATCCTTGGAGGAAAGATAATCTGTAATGTGTCCAAAACGGCATGCCCCCTAAGAAGGATCCATTAGGGAAATGTGCAGATTGCCCCTGTAGCATGAAGTTGTCACTAAAGTGTGAGAGTGTATGAGTGAAGACTGGCCAGGCGTTCTGTAATCCAGATAA
The DNA here is from genome assembly GCF_900095145.1 of Mus pahari. Lineage (NCBI taxonomy): Eukaryota > Metazoa > Chordata > Mammalia > Rodentia > Muridae > Mus > Mus pahari. The sequence goes on from NC_034610.1 coordinate 4,641,301, forward strand.
GCAGACACGGAGCACTTGGAAGTCACTTTCCGAGTCAGAACAATGCAGACTAACTGCACGTTAAATAGAAATCTGGAGCCCTGTGTGACCAGTCACAGATGATACCTGTGCCCCACTAAATTCCCTCATGCTTCTTTTTGGTGTTAGAATTGACTTTAAAAAAACCATCCTGTCCTTTAAAAATAAGGTCACTGTAAGCTCATTTTGCTCAGATGTTTATACAACCACCACCTCCCCCCACCCCCAAGAAACACCAAGAATTTGTAACATGTAATTTACATATCACATGGAGGTGCTTGCATCTTTGCTTATGAGCGAGTGTCACTGTTTCATGTCTGGGAAGTTGCTTGTGTTTATGAAATTAGAATTCATAATAGATTAATTAGAAGGCATTTAACTCCTGTACAACTTATGCTGGTATCTTTGTCTCTTTAATAGTATAGTAAATTTCCAATTACTTTTATGCTAATGTTAGTGTCCTGTAACTCCTGCAGTATTTCCCCAGCTATTATGTGATTGTTGAAAGTTTTCATATTACAGATGGGCCACCCAAGGATTTGATTTCCTACAAGCCATTGAACCTGCCTTTATTTCAGCTTTACCAGAAGACGACTTCTTGGTATGACATACTCTAAGTGCTTTTTTAGTTAGAGAAGAACTGAGTTGGTCAGTCACTCTCTCTCCTGGACAGTATAATATTTATGGAGTCCTGGTTCCTCAGGACTTAGACTGTGAGGATGACGGCCCATTAAAATGCAGAGTTTTTAAATGCAGGCCAGGTTTTCAGTGTTCCCTTACTGTAGCCGTGTGCAGCTGGCTATCTGGTGTTCTCTTGGCCCTTACACTTCTGACATAGATGCTAGCTCAGGCTGCCCTTTAGGAGCTAACAGAGGACAAAATTGTTTCCCCTCAGTGTCCTCTGTCAGTCAAGGCCACTGGCTGCCCCCATTCTCAGTAGTGGCTCTAGTTGGTGATGTCGTACAGGTTTCAATTCCCTCCTGTTGCCTTCTGGTCATGGAGACACAACTTTACTTGTAGACGTCATTATTTTATGGGAATAGTCTGCTACGTTGCTTTTATTTATGAAAATAGAATTCATAATACATTACTAAGTGATATTTAACTTGCATCCAGTTTATGCTTGTATCTTTTGTCTTTTAAACTAAAAATATTTATTTAATGTCAAATGTTGCTTTCAAATACTGAGTCTAGTGTGCTGAGTATATAATTAAGAATTTACTTTCTTTTACCATCTTCCAATTTTTCTTTGATTTGTAGAGTTTGCAAGCCCTGATGAATGAGTGCATTGGGCACGTCATAGGAAAGCCACACAGCCCTGTCACAGGTTTGTACCTTGGTGAGACCAGCACCAAGCTGGTTTTGATGAGCCAATTGCATACAAGGTAGTTTTTTTTTTGTTTTTTTTGTTTTTTTTCAGAGTGTTCAGAAAGTGACAGAGATGAGGTTTGTGCAGGAAATTCCATGGTCATTATTCTACACCATATAGGGAGATTAAAATGACAACACAAGGTGCAGGTGTACATATACAGTTGAGCTGGTTTCTGTTTTCCTGGTGTTAACACTGCAGCCTGCTCTCCTTGTTAAAATTTTTGTGTATGGAGCAAATGGGGAGGGGTTCCTCTGGTCCTCACTTACCTCATGAAGAGGGAGGGGTCCCCCTGGTCCTCCCTTGTCTCATGAAGAGGGAGGGGTCCCCCTGGTCCTCCCTTGTCTCATAAAGTGGGTGTTTGTTTTTCCCATGCTTCTCCCACTTCTCTGCTCACTTTAGTAAATATTGACTTTGTCTCAGTTTTCAAAAAAACTGAAGTTCTTAGCTGGGCAGTGGTGATACATGCCTTTAATCCCAGCACTTGGAAGGCAGAGATAGGCAGATCTCTTAAATTCGAAGCCACCTTGGTCGACAGAGTGAATTCCAGGACAGCCTAAGCTACACAGAGAAAACCCTGTCTAGAAAAAAAAATGTTTTTTTTTTTTTTTCTAAGACAAACAGTATTTTATTTTCAAACAGTTTTGCGGTGTATGCTGAATCCTTAAAAAAGAAAATATTTATTCAGAAAGATGGTGTCACTCTTTTTTTTTTTTTTTT
>NC_034610.1:4643493-4653722 GCF_900095145.1 Mus pahari
CTTTTTTTTTTTTTTTTTTTTTTTTTTGGTTTTTGGATAAAGGCTTTTGTAATGTAGCCTGGCTGATCTAGTTTTTTTTTTTTTTTTTTTTTTATGGTGTCACTCTTGATGCAGTCTGTGAGTCAAGCAAAGTCACAGTTATGCCATACTCACTCCAAGATAGAAACTTTGAATTGTATAAAATAGTTCACAAGTGGTAAATTTTCTGGACATGAGCTATGCTGGCTAAAAGTTTCTCACCAGGCACAGAGAAATGTAATATATAAATGGGCCTTAATCACTGCTTTTGTTTTAGAATGTCAAATTCTTTGAGTTATCCACACCCATTCTTCCCAAGGCTGTCATAAAAGTGACAGTTTCTGTTGTAAAACCACTCAAGTCTGTTCTGGGGGAGCGCTTCACAGGCGCTGCTCTCCCCAGACTCACTCTGGGTTCACTAGCAGCTATAGAGTTTGATCTGATTTCTCAGAGCATTTTCCACAAGCCATGCTACTAAGAGGAAACGACCCTGACATAAGGTTTCCATTTTGAGTGAACTATATGTAGACTAAAACTGCTAACACATCAAGAGAAGACGTCGTAGCACAGGGAACGTAGGCAGCAACAGTAAGAGAAAGACACGTTAGCATAGATGGGGTATGGGCATCTCAGTCTGCCCCGCCCAGCTGGAGAGGTGCAGTCATGTCCACTTTATAGTAAGAAATCACTGTGGGTTTTTGTTTTGTTTTGTTTAGTTTTTGGTTTTTTTAACATTTTCCTTTGAGTTTCATCAAGTTTGGCACTGGGACATAGCAGTCTTAGCGTGCTGGGCCTGGTCTTCAATCCCATCACCATGAAGTTTGTGGATAATAACATCTAATTTTGAATGTCATACAGTTTTTAAGATTTTACTTCTATCTTGAACTGTATCTTCGTCAGTCCTGTAGTGCCCTGCTTAAAGGGAGCAGAGAAGGAGTCCACCCTAGTGGGGGAGCCAGGGGGAGGCCAGCATGTCCCATCACTGAGCCAGGGGGAGGCTAGCATGTCCCATCGCTGAGCCAGGGGGAAGCCAGCATGTCCCATCGTTGAGCCTGAGCATCGAGTTGTGGAACATGGTAGCGTGTGTTGAGACGCAGAGCTCTCCACCCCAGAACCTGCACAAGCGTCTGCGTGCAGCATATTCTTCATGTCTAGGAGGCTACTGTCCAAAGCACCTCAGCGGCTCACTGGGTCCAGGTGGATGCGGTCATTTGTCCAGCAAATGCTATGCAGTGCTCACACGAGTTTACAGAAGCTTGGTTTTAGTGCAGGAAAAGTCTAAATTTGTAGCATTACTTCTACAAAGGTGACATATTTGGCAGTACTTGCCTATTTTTTCACTCTGAGTGAATTTGTCTTGGTCACTGTTGAAGTCTGTCACCATTCCATTTACACAAAGACCTGGCGTGGCACTTTTCCATTGCCCACTCTAACGAGTTTGCTTTGTTGCCATCTTCGACAGCTATCCATCGGAACAGCCCTCGCCCTGTGAAGGTGCCCCGATGCCACAGTGACCCTCCTAACCCTCACCTCATCATCCCGACTCCAGAGGGATTCAGGTACCCGCTGCTCCTGCGTCATGGACTCATGTCTGCTCCCTTCGCTTGCTCTGCAGTCTGCAAGTGCTGTGTTTGTCTTCTGATGTCACTGCCTAAAGCTCTCCTCTGGGTTACCTTGAGGGCACAGCCCTGTGCCTCACTGCAAAGCAAAGGCAGCCCTGCCTCTTTAAGATGCCTTCGCCTCCAGCTTCTTTATAACCCCAGCTACTGGATGCTTTCTGACTTGGGAGTCATTCTTTTTCTTTCTTGGAAAAACAACCTTAGGAAAACAAACTTAAGCATGTAAACCATGGAGAACATGTAACACCAGCTCTGAGTGTCTCTTTAAGAGTGGAGAAAGTTGGAGTGAGCAGTCCACTGCAGACATCCGTGTGTATAGTTGTGATTAAGTTGACAGTCCAGAAACACACCCATGTTCACACTGATGCTCTAGAGTTGGCATTTCTGTGGCTGTGGTAGTGTGTCCTCTCTTCCTACTTCAGTGCCTTTGGCAGGCTACTCTCCTGTGGTAGAGTTTTCTAGGTCAGGGCCTTTGATGATAGTTTTTTTCTCACACACACATAGACTGGAACTCTCAAGTAGCAATGTGCATTTTATATTTTAAAGATTGGTTTTTCATTTCCTACCCTTGTATTACATGCCAGTACCCCCCTTTCTTACCTGTGTCCCTGAAGCCTTTCTTCTTGCCTTAGCACCCGGAGCGTGCCTTCCGACACTCGGAACCATGGCAACTCTGTTGCTGCTGCTGCTGTCGCTGCCGCTGCTGCCACCACTGCTGCTGGCCGCCCTGGCCCAGGTGGTGGTGACTCTGCGCCGGCCAAACCTGTCAACACTGCCCCTGATACCAGGTAGTCTCAATACACCAGCAGTGTGTCTTCCACCCCATTATCCCTCCTGCCCTTCCACAGGGTGCTCAGCGTCAGGATGTGTCACACGGTGACAGCTGTGGGAGCAGTGCTCGGGTCCCCATAGGTTGTCAGAGCCTCCAGACCCCGGCAGCAGGCAGCAGAACAGAGCAGTTTCTAGGGGTAACGTTTCTTCTTTGGAGCCAGCGTGAGCTAAATGACCCCTGGCTCTGCCAGTCTCTGCCTTACTGTACCCGAGGAAAGATCCTGGGGGTGTTCAAGGGAACTCAGGGCTCAGCCTAACAGCCTTTCCCAGGTTGGAGCAAAGCAGGTAATCTCAGCCAGCGTCCGAGCAGACGGTTCCACCAGTGTTCCTGGCGTGCAGTAAGGAAGGGCGGTAGTGGGGAAGCGTGCAGAAGTGGGGTCTGGGAGACCTGGCCAAATATAGGACCCAGGAAGAAGCAGTATGAAAGCAGGGTAGACAGTGTGGCCTTGCCGCTCAGACAACTGAGATGATGTCACACTGACACCAGTCCTTAATACTAGTCTAAATTTTCTGCAAACATTTCTTGTATTGCTACTCCTTAAAATGATTAATATTCCTAATTTTTAGTCATAAATATCCATAGCCTTAAATTTTTAAATGTTTGAGCTTAATCCATTAACAACAAAATAAATAAATATTAAAGCTCCCATTTCCTGCTTATTTTTGGTCCTGGAGAATTTCATGGCATATATCTTCACATTTCTTCCATCCCGCCATGGGGAGCCACCCAGACTTTCATTAGCGTGAGTGCAGAATCGGGAGGTGGTGGAGGATACTGGCAGCCTGGGCAGCCATCTTCCCAGCTGCTGCTGCATATCGCACGCCGTGCTCTGTTGCTGGTCTGGAGACGCCTGCCTCAGCAAGACTGAGGAACTGGTGCAGGCCATGCAAACGTGGGCAGCCTTTCCATCCAACTTCACCTGCACCATCTTATGCTGTCCATCAGTGGCTTCTGATCATCATCTCTATGTAGCCTCGTGTGGGTTTGGTCTTAATTCAGATCCACTTGACCTCCAGTGGCTTTAGCAGCAGCGCAGTTTTGAAGTTTTTATTTTTTTATTATTTTTTTAATACAAAGGAACAAAGTTTGCCTTTGAGACATGTTTGTAAACACGGATAGAAAAGGCAAAGTCCCACAAAGATATGTGCAAGTCCAAGACTCCTGCCTGTAGGAGAGGCTTGCCAGGCCTGCTGCATGTCCCTGAGAACCCAATCATAGCGCAGTATGAGCCTGAAGAGGGCGCCCTATGCTGGGACGGTGGTGTCTGCCCACAGTGTGCCTTCCCCCCAATGTTGAGTGATATTTGAACTTTATTGACCTTGGGAATAGCTCTTCTGGGCTGAACTTTTGTCACCAGCATTCACTAAGAGCACTACATTGTTTTCAGTGCTGGGCACACCAGAGCCAGGTTTCGCTGTTGCTCACCGAAGGGCCTGTACGTCTTCAACCCTGTTTGGAGCTGGTTGTTACTCCGAAGCAATCGGCAGCCTTTGTGGTTCACCACAGAGCCTTATATCCCATTCACAAACTCACTACTCCTTCAAGAGTGCCTTTTAACCTTTTACCTTGACAATCTCTGAAAGTCACAAAATTGACTTCTGTCACCTTCAGGAAAGCAGGAAGGCAGAGACACCCAGTGAGCCCTGTAGTCTCCCAGATATGGCCCTGCTTAGGTGTGGACTGTGTGTCCTTCCTTCTGTTAGTGGCCTGGCCCTCAGGTGCCATCAGAGCTATTCCAAGGAGCTACGGGCAGCAGATGTGGTGCCTGCTCACAGACACCACACTTCACAGACACACACACACACCAGCAGCGTCTTAAACAGCAAACCTGTTTTTATGTGGTCTTCGGGGCCATGAACTATAATCTAACCCTTCCTGTTTAATCACAGCTCGTTCTTGTTCTACACTGTAGAGGAGCAGCCGACTAACTCTCTAACATGCTGTCTCTTGCTCTCCACTTGCTTGGCTACTGCTTGGGAAACTGTTAGGTATTCCTTTCTTACTGCTAGAGATTTGCCATCTTTTGAACCATGCAATGATTTTAGCACTCCTGTTATAATTAAAAATTTAAATATAACTTGTTGGCAACCCAAATATTACATAATTTGTTTAATAAACCCTTATCCGTGCTAGGCTTAGACCATGGATCTTTTCGTGCACCTCCACTTAAGTAGACAGGCTTTATTCTTGTTGTTAATGTAGAATGAACAGACTTCGGGGCTTCCTGGCAGTCCCCAGGAGAGACCCTATGTTAATGGTAGCCCTGTTTATTTGGGTGATAGATTTTGTGGGGCTTGCCCATGTGCCCTCTGCCCACTAGATACCAGTTGCAAACACCCTCTGACAGTACTGTCCTGTCAAGAGTCAGGATCCTAAAACACCTCGCAGACTTTTCATTTTATGCGCATTCACTTGGTAGCTCAGTTGGGTTTGTTTTGTTAATGTTAAAACAGGGGTTCCAGCGTCCCTGAAAACGACCGCTTGGCCTCCATAGCCGCAGAACTGCAGTTCAGGTCTCTGAGTCGGCACTCAAGCCCCACGGAAGAGCGAGAGGGTGAGAGTCATGCTGACACCATGTGTCATCCATAGCATTGCTATTCATCTTAGTCCCCAGCCCTGATGTCCTTGAATACACAAGAATGTGGGGAGCCACCAAGCTTTAGGAGTCCTGCTCACCTTGGCCGTCCAGTGTAGAGTTGTGTATTCTAAATCATCTTCCTTGTGTTTTACAAAAACATCGCTCTTGATGTTTTAATTGCTGGGCACTCTTACTCGCTTTAGAACTGTTCCTGTGGTTGTTGTAATGTGACTACAGCCCTCTAAAACTGCCTCTCAAATGGGGCTTCCCAGAGCCCTGTCCTTGTGCAGCTCTGCTGTCTGTTACTCGTGTAAGGTTCAAGTCCCAGAAGGGTCTCTTCGCTAGGTGCCACTTTCTAGATGTGACTAGAGACGTGAGCCTCACCAGAGTCAGCAGTCGGAGCAGATTGGCCGTGGTGTTGCCCTTCACCACCTCAGCAGGGTGTAGTTGTTCATAAACTTTAATTTGTATGAAAATCACTTCCTGCAGAGCCAGCGTATCCTCGAAGTGACTCAAGTGGATCAACTAGGAGAAGCTGGGAACTTCGAACACTCCTCAGCCAGACCAAAGGTACGAGAGGGGAGTTGCAGGTGACAGTGTTCAGGCTCTGAGTCATTAGGTCATACACGTTAGCACGTGTGACCTCGTTGGTACCTCTGACACCGTAGTGACCACCATGGCCTTTCTGGACATCTGTTTCATGCAGTATTAATTACAAGGGCCTTTGGGTGTGCTCACCCTTTAGTAGTTGGCATGATCCCTCAATGTTGTCAGTACCTGTGAATATAAGCAGTCATCTTCATGCTAAGCAATTGGAGGAAGAACTTTGGCTTCTGGGAGGTGGTAATTAATAAGATGGTCCTGTCAGCCGAATTGAGGGGAAAATGGGGGCAGGGTTAGAGTCCGTCCAGTGATTCCGCAGGTGGAAACCTTAGGTTAACGTGGGGTTTCCGAGCTGGGCTGCAGCAGGAAACAGCTTTGGTGCGCTGACTGAGCACCCTGTGCAGATCTGTGTGTACAGAGGGAGCGACTTGTGGCCCTGAGTCCAGAAGCTGAGAACCAGTCTCTGTGTAGTCCACCTACTGGTTACTCTGGACAGCGGGGACCCTGCGTCTGCCCTGCTTTTGAAAACAAATACCTGGTGGTTAGGCAAAATTGGAAACCATTCCCAGTGGCATCTTAAAGTCCAAGTCTTCTGGAGAAAGGCTCATTAGTTTATAATTAAGACATCTTTCCACAGATTTTGGGGCCTGTCAAAATCTTGTCCAGGCAAACCTGGTGTATCATATATTTGGGTTAAAAAAAAAATTTCCTTTCCAGAATTAAAAAAAAAAAAAAAAAAAAAATTGAGCCGGGCGTGATGGCACACGCCTGTAATCCCAGCACTGGGGAGGCAGAGGCAGGTGGATTTCTGAGTTCGAGGCCAGCCTGGTCTACAAAGTGAGTTCCAGGACAGCCAGGGCTATACAGAGNAACCCTGTCTTGAACCCCCCCCCTCCCAAAAAAAAAAGATTGATAGCAAAATAAGCTAATTAAAATATAAATCTTTGGGAATGTCACATTTTAAATTAACCTTACAGTCATCCAGATCTTCTAAGATCCGTTTGTCTCCTAGACAGCGTTGAAGCTCCCAGGTAGCTACGTCATGGGTTGGTTGTATGTGACCCATTAACTGCTGGTGACTGTGAATGCGGCCAGCCTCAGTGTCCATCAGCAGAGGCTGGGACACATGTGCAGTCATACACATGTAACATGGAGCGCCATGCACTGGCTAAGGAGAAGGAGATTATGTCATGTGAGGAACATGGATAGATATGATCATGTTTTCTCTGTGTCCTCTTGGAAACCAACTTGACTACATCCTGGGACTGACAACATCATGTCTCTCTGCAGACTCGGCCTCTAAGCAGGGGCCCATAGAAGCTATCCAGAAGTCAGTTCGACTGTTTGAAGAGAGGAGGTATCGAGAGATGAGGAGAAAGAATATCATTGGTCAAGTGTGCGATACCCCTAAATCCTATGATAACGTCATGCATGTTGGACTGAGGAAGGTGACATTTAAGTGGCAAAGAGGAAACAAAATCGGTGAGGATGCTGAGGGGTCGTTGAGCCAGAGGTGACATTCTTCCTAGCATTTGTCACGTGACTCTGGTGTTCCATTTCTATTACAATACAAAATGAAAACTGAGAAAGAACTTTTAGATAGTTTAATACATTGATCTATTTTACTCAATAATTCCAGAAGTTTCCATTTGAGAACTAATGAACTTTGGCCCTCGTCATCTGTGTTCTTTTATCCCCACGAGAATATTATTTGAGAAGAGACTAGATATAAACCAGGACAGGAGAGTCTCCCCCTTATGCCCTCCCCCAGTACTTTGTAGGTAATTGATTTCTAAGTGAAATTACTCTTTAAATAACTAGTGATAAAGTATGGTATCCCAGACTATACGCACTTAAATACGTTTTTCTGTCAAGCATTAAGTTTGAGAGGCAAGTATAGTTGGGAGAACTTTGTGAACCAGAGGAAACCAGAGACTCCTAGCGCAGTCAGATACTCTATAAGACACCTTAACTGTAGTTCTTCATCTCCCTGAGCCGTATGTCCCTGGGTTTAGTGTCCCAGAAGCAGTGTTGGAAGGTTCCCCTCACACTTGAGGTCCTGTAGCAGTGTGGCCAGAGAGTCCAGACATGCTGTTGGCCACTCCATTCTGCCCCAGTCCTAGCCCAGACCCCTTGAGAGGAACAAGGGCTTAGAAATATTCTGAAACAGCGCATGGATTACTTATCTTTGTAGCTCTTTGGGCTTTCCTAGAGCACATTTCTCTGTCACTGTGACATTTACAGATAGGACGTGTGTATTGATACGAATGCCCAAAACTTTGGATATCGGGGAACACGAAGAGTTCCTTTAGTCCTAAGTAGCCAACCAGAGTGAGCATAATGGAGCTCTATAAGCATATCCCAGAGTTAAGAGTTATTGTAAGCTGCACTGACTGCTGTCCGTAGTGACTGGAAGAGTGGCCTGTTTGTGTTGTTCACAGGAGAAGGACAGTATGGAAAAGTTTACACCTGCATCAGCGTTGACACAGGGGAGCTGATGGCCATGAAGGAGGTGAGTTGTGGGTCTCTGGGCCTTCGTGTAGGTAAATCTGCGTGAGTTAGGTTCAGGAAAGCCACTCTGTTTATGGCTCTGGTGCATACAGCTGGCCCAGGACTTTTGAGTTTCTGGGCCTGGGTCCTGTGTTTGAGCATTTGACAGGTGGCAGCTGCAGCTGCCCTGAGATACCTTAGTGGAAGGTTAGTGACTCTATAAAGGCTTCAGGTAATAATAGTGCAAAGCAGGTGGGCACGCCTGTGGAGGCAGCTGGGGAAAGCGAGGAAGGCCTAGGGAACAGAGCCACCACTTGCTCCCTGTGGGCATGTGTGCGGAGAAGGCAGGAAGATTCAGAAGTGAGGATGGGCAAGAGAAGGAACACTGAGGAATGGCCACTGGAGGCCTCCCAGGTGTGAGGGGACTGAGAGGGAGGAACAGGGTGTTGGTGACCTTGCCAAGCTGTGAAGTCGTTTTAACTTTTACCAAATAAATCATCACCCCCTCCCCCATTGTTTTAACATTTACAAATTTTAACTGACAAAATATAAAATTTTGATTGACAAAATAATTATATATTATGGCTTATAAATGTGCCGGGTATGTAGACACTGCTGAACCAAGCACATGTGCCGCCTCACATTTTGTTAACTGGAGAGTTACTCTTAAGACCGGGAGTGCCATACGGCAGCCCCATAGTCACACTTTTAGCAATCTGAAGTCATCTGGAGGCTGTTAGGCTGAGTGACAAGCTGACAGTCATAGAGTCCAGGAGCAACCGTGGGCCTGCCGAGGGCAGAGTCGCTCAGATCCCTCTATGTTGTCCTCTATCTGTAAGACCAACTGTGAGACGAAGCGAAGTCAAGGAAAGCTAGACGCGCTGCCCCGGTCCTAGGGCCTACGCACTGACATGCCAGGAGGTGGCTTCGCGCACGACACAGACAGGATCTGTAGTCATCAAGTTGTCCTTCTCCAGATTCGATTTCAGCCTAATGACCACAAGACTATCAAGGAGGCTGCAGACGAGTTGAAAATATTCGAGGGCATCAAGCACCCCAACCTGGTCCGGTACTTTGGTGTGGAGCTTCACAGGGTAAGCAGTTCTCACCGGGGCACGGAGCAGCCAGCGGGACGCAGAGCAGCCCTGCCCCGCATCCCTGGGCTTCCCACCGCAGAGCGCGGTGACTGCCTTCTCTCTGAAATTAAGTCGTAGACTGTAGTAGTGAGCCCTGCGTCCCGAGCACTGCCGGCTGACCTGGCAGACAGACTTCTCATGTACCCATCCTGGCAGCCACTTTGCCGCTTGTCGCTCCAAGATACTTGTTGTTCTCTGATTTTAGTCGGCCTATATGGAGTAGGAAGAAAGCTGAGACCACCCTGTGCTGAGCAATGGCACAGGGAATGAGCAGCTTGCACACAGCAAGTGCCAAGTGGCCAGAGCTGCCAGGGCTTTCACTAATACATTTGTGATTGACAGGATGTGTTTCAGTACTTGGTAACACATGCAGGTACAGCCGTCACTCCCTGTTTAAGGTGGCATGGCTGGTAGTCTCAGAACGGATACAAGTTACCCTGTGATTGGCAGATGGTGCCAGATACGCTGTACCATCCCAGTCAGGAGGCAGGCAGCCCTCCCTGAGGAGAGTCAGGCACAGCTGTACCACCCGCTCAGCATTCAGGGTGGTGTCCACACCCCAGCAGCAGGAAGACGATTCCTCTGAGTAGGCCCTGGGGGTTGCCGTGTTCATGGAAGGACAGTCAAAGTGCAGGTGTCGGGTTGCTTCCCCAGGAAGAGATGTACATCTTCATGGAGTACTGTGACGAGGGCACACTAGAGGAGGTGTCACGGCTGGGCCTTCAGGAGCATGTCATCAGGTTGTATACGAAGCAGATCACCGTCGCCATCAACGTCCTCCATGAGCACGGCATTGTTCACCGAGACATCAAAGGTACACCTCATCCACTTGGCCTCACACGCAGTCTCCTGCTGTCCAGCCTCTAGCGGGTTCAGCCGTGGGTGCTCCCGTGTGACCTGTTATTTCTTTCTTGAGGTGGGTGTGCCTTCACACCTGTTACTTCTTCAGGTGG
>NC_034610.1:4654032-4660020 GCF_900095145.1 Mus pahari
GGTGGATGTGCCTTCACACCTGTTACTTCTTCAGGTGGATGTGCCTTCACACCTGTTACTTTTTTGGGTGGGTGTGCCTTCACACCTGTTACTTCTTCGGGTGGATGTCCCTTCACACCTGTTACTTTTTTCGGGTGGATGTTCCTTCACACCTGTTACTTTTTTGGGTGGATGTGCCTTCACACCTGTTACTTCTTCAGGTGGATGTCCCTTCACACCTGTTACTTTTTTGGGTGGATGTGCCTTCACACCTGTTGCTTCTCTTCAGGTGGATGTGCCTCTGCTTTAAGCACTTTAAAGTGGGCCCTGCCAAGATATGACAGAACCCAGGTGTCTGCATTAAAAAGTCCTCACTGTCACCTGTGTAGCCCACTTTCGAGAAGTCAGTTTCCTGGAAATGAAGCATACTGCTTCTACAGCCTGCTTTGGCGTAGCTTACTCTGCTTGCTGGAGACTTGTTATAAAACTCCTTTTCCTAACGTGTGTCAAGATCTTTGTGCACTCCTCTCCGATTGTTGGTTGTAAGTCCATGAACGGTGTGTGAATCCAGCATGTCTGTGAGACAGACCGTGCAGCTGTCTGTGAAGGTAAAGTTTGTGTATGTCATGCTTTCCCATCCCAAGAGAGTAGCTGTGCTTCTGCTCCAGTCACATGGCCCTGACCTTTTTGAGTTTGAGAGAGAATTCAAGCAGAAGAGTGCTTTCATCCCTAGGTGGCTGAAAGTGCTGTCTTGTCCTGTCCTCTGAGGTTAGCCCAGATCTCAAGCGTGATCTGCCTCCTGACCAAGGGCTAGACCCAGTTCTGGGCAGTTGCACTGGAAGCTGCTGTGGCCTGGGTCTGAAAATCATTGATGCTCTGTTGGGTCCCTCAGCCTATGCCAGCTTATGGCTGCCTTGCCTGTCTGATATGTGGCTTTGCTGGGTCAGTCTGGGCATTTGCTTAGCTGCCCGTATCCAGTTGTCCTGCTTCATACCACACACTCAGTCTCTATATCCCCATGTGGATTCTCTGAGCCTCAAGTCAGTTTAGCTCACTGCTGTCCTCATAAATGCCTTTGTCGTTAAGAACGACCAGATAGAGAACTGTTTCAAACTTTACTGTGCAGTCGTTGTAAGACCAGCTCCGGGAGGCTCTAGCTAGTAAGCATGGACTGTCTGAAAGTAGGTCATTGAAGAGCTAAGTATTCGGTGCGGACACTGCTACTTTTTAAGGAATATTGTGTGACCTAATGCCAGCCATTCTGTCTTGTTTATCCTATCCTAGGCTGCCCTGAGAGATGAGCAGTGACCCCAGGTCCCCTCAAGAGTGTGATAGGTGTGTGTGTTGATTGTAGGAACACTGAAATGGAGAGTACAGTACTGTTTTCAGTTACAGTGAAGATGAGCTCAGAGGTAACCTCTGTGTGCAACTGTGCATAGATGCACAGAAGAGAACCTGCCCTTAGCAAATAGTCACGGTGTTCAGGCACTGCCACACACACCTGCATTTTCTATAAAACTTCTCTATAAGAATGTCTGAGTGTTTGATGAATTGTGTGTCTCCCAGTTCAGAGTGTCTGCTCCGATGTCTATGCTGATTTGGATTTGCGTTAGTTTGTAGTTGTGGTCCATAAATTTTCCTGTGGTTGCATGTGGAAGTGGAGTTCCATAAAACTTGGTTTTATTTAGCTTGTGAATGAAGTCTTTGGAGTCTGGATTACCGTGTGAACATCTTGATACCCACAATTCTGTCTCAGAACCCGCTCATCAGCCGCCTGTTTCCATTTAGGTGCCAATATCTTCCTTACGTCATCTGGACTAATAAAGCTGGGAGATTTTGGATGCTCCGTAAAACTTAAAAACAACGCCCAGACCATGCCCGGAGAGGTGAACAGCACCCTAGGGACAGCAGGTAAGGGCTTATCCAGCCGCCTCTGGCTCTGACCTAAGGAAGGCCTCTTCCTCTCTCAGCAGGAGCTTAGCATTGGTAGGGTTGAAACTGCTGGTTAAATCACCAGTTATGTGGCAATTACTTGGTGTGGTTGCTTGGTGTTAGGTTAAATTCCCTGTTTCCATTGAGAATACAACCTTACTGGAAATTTTCACATTCAGAGTTGCTTTTAAAAACAAAATTCTGTCCCTAAAATGTCCCTCAAGTTGACTTAAAAATGAAGACTTTCAACGTTTGCTGCCTGTACTTGGGTAAAGGACATTGCCAAAGAGAAACAACAAACTGCTTGGTGCTGTTGATGTGTAGTGCTGTGTCGGTAACCCTTGCTATTCCCATATCTGACTGTAAAGCTTACATGGCCCCTGAAGTTATTACCCGAGCCAAAGGAGAGGGCCACGGACGTGCGGCAGATATCTGGAGTCTGGGGTGTGTCGTCATAGAGATGGTGACTGGCAAGGTAAGCCCCCTGTGCACCAGACACACCTGTCCATAGGCTTCACATTACAGAGGCTCCTAGGAGTGAACTTGTAAGTTTCAGCATTGGGGTTAAGCAGAGAAACGCAAACCTACCCTTGCCAACAAATGTAGACAAGACAGTCTGTTTGACAGATGCCAGTGTGGGGGAGAGCTTTATCCCTCACTCTGGACAACTCCCGAGGGATCAGGTTCCTTCATGGAAGACTAAATTCTGAAACTGTGCAAGATTTGACAAAGTTGAGGACTATTTAGGACTTTCTGGTTAGGACTCCAGTTGCTCCGGAAATAAGGCTGACAGTTAACAGATGGGGTCTCGAGAGAGCAAAGTGCTCTGTGCGGGTTCTGGGGAGATGGCCAGTTGGAAAGGTCCTTGCATGCATGTAAAAAAAAAAAAATGCTGATAACAAAAGCACTTGTCCGCAAAGGGAGAGACAAGAGGACATGTGGTGTCCAGAACTAGCCTTCGTAGTCAGTCACATGGGTGGGCTCCAGCTCATGAGAGACCCTGACAGCAAATGAAGTGGAAAGCAGCAAGGGCTGGCACCTGATGCCAGACTCTGATCTCCATGCACATTTAGTATGTATCTGTGAACTCACACACACACACACACACACACACACACACACACACACACGAGCATGCATGTCCACACAAGAGCCTCTGCACTACAAAGAAATAGTTAACCAAGTTAAGGCTTAGCATGTAGAATTGGACAACAGTCTACCAGCTGCATGTCTGACAGCATTAATACGAGGATATACAAAGAACTCCTAAACAACAGACAAAACCACAAAAGAGGTAAGGAGCTGAACAGGTTCTCAGAAGGAGGAATATTTTAATGAGGGTTCAGCATCCTTAGCCAACAAGGAAATGCGGGAGGCAGGGCTACAGGCACACACCTCCGTAACCACAGCACTTGGGAGGCTGAGGTGGGTGGGTCATGAGGCCAGCCTAGGCTACATGGCAAGGCCCTGTTTCACAATTGACAAAAGATCATGGTTGCAAGGGCAGGGAGGGAAGGACTAAACAAACAGTGGAAAGAGCTTCTTGGGATGATGAAACTCTTCCTTACTGTATCAGTGACTTTCTTCAAAGTACAGCGTAAGAGAGAAAGTGTTCATTTGGCTCATAGTTTAAAGTCCATATTGACTTTAAGGCGTGGCAGGCGAGCAAGAGTGTGAGACAGCCAGTGACATCATACAGCAGTTATGAAGGCGAGGGGATAGGAAGTGGATCCAAGCTGTAAAACCTCAAGACTACCTATTAGGTCTTGCCCCACCTCCTAAAGGGCCCGCAGCCTTCTAAAACAGCACCACCTGCTGGGGATCAAGGTTCAAACACTTTGCCCATGGGGGACAGATTCCCATCACAGAATGTATGAGACAGAAAGTGAACCCTGATGCTGTGTGTTCGTTAGCAGCAGTGCAGACATCGATTCACCAGTTATAAATAATTACAGCTAGTAGGAGAAAGTGGGGAGACAAGATAGGTGAGGGTGCATGGGGACCCAACACTTCCCTGTCCAGGTTTCTGTTATCGTGAACTACGATAAAAAAGGAAGCATCGTTAAAAAGAAACAGATGATCATCCTCCTCGTCTCCAGAGTAGTACGTTTAAAAGTGACATTAATTTTTTCCTTAGCACATGAATAACGTAAGCTTTATGAATTCACTCTAAGAGAGGTATGAGAAAACAGTCATGCTTCAGACAAAAATTCACACTGGAAGCTCACTCTGGAGAGCTGCTTTCTGTACGATGGGACTTAAACATGCTTCCCTAGACCACGGAAACCTTGCTTCTGGAGACAATACTGCCGATGAGTGGTTACACAACTGTGCAATACATTTGATAGTAGTTACACAGGTGTGTGTGTGTGTGTGTGTGTGTGTACATGCATGTGTACGCAGGTGCACACAGTATGTGGCTGCTGTCTGGCATTGTTTATGTAGCACAATGACTGGGAGCCCAAGTGTTGCTAGGAGACAGTGGGCTTGTTCTCAGCCTCTCTTACTGCTGAAGAGAGAGTATATAGTCAGAGCTCAGAAAGGGTCAATGCTTCCTCTTCCTGGCATGGAGAGGGATGGTCGCCTGCTTTATTCTAGTCAAGCATGAAGAGCCGATGGGCTGCAGAGTACATGTTGGCAGTAACTAAAGAATAGCATGTAAATTGGGGTGTTTGTAGGCCTAGTTCCTTCTCCCAGAATCTCATTTTCCAATTATCACAATGAAATAAGATTTGTAGCGATGGGATTCTCATAATACCACAAACTGGCCATGAACTATTGAGTTTTATCATCTCTCAGTTATGTGGTGGCAGCCTCTAGGTGACACAGAACTGAAGGCGTACATATCCCAGCCCAGTGCAGACTGTAGCTGCCTCCCTTTGCTTAGACACACAGCCTCACTGGAGCACAGCACACGGGTGTGTGTGTGTGTGTGTGTGTGTGTGTGTGTGTGTGTGTGTGTGTACTGAAGCTCTGACAGACACTGTACACTCTGAGCCTGATGTGTTTTCTGTTTGTTCCTGCCAGCAAGTGTTTGCCTCCCCTGACCGATGTCTTCTTGAGATACCTAGAGAGCGAGGGTTGGACATTTGTCGCTGTGACCGTGGGATGCTGAAGCCTGTTTTGTTTTGTTGTTTTTTGTTTTTCCCTGTCTCTGCAGCGGCCTTGGCATGAATATGAACACAACTTTCAGATTATGTACAAGGTGGGGATGGGACACAAGCCACCAATCCCAGAAAGGCTAAGCCCCGAAGGAAAGGACTTTCTCTCACACTGCCTGGAAAGTGACCCGAAGATACGGTGGACAGCCAGCCAGCTCCTCGACCACGCTTTTGTCAAGGTTTGCCCAGTTGCTGAGCTCGCCCTCTTCAGAGCTAAACACTCAAGTTCGCCTTTGCATCTGTCACAGACATGTGGAAACTTAAATATAGAATACTTAGGTCTCAGAGGACAGAAACCAAATGTCTTAATGTATCAGAGATTGGTCTTCAGTTAGTAGATGCTCACTAAGGCCCTTCTACATGGTCTGTTGACAGGAGGTGAACATAGTTTCTGCCCTCGAGAATGTGTGGCCATCTTGGACCTGTCACTGTGTTGTGAGCTCAGTGGTGACACATTCGTGATGGGAAGTGGGTCTGAGGGTTTGGAACTCCGTCTCTGAGAGGGAGTGGCCAGGCATAAGGGCCTGGTGCGGGCAGGGCCATTGAGGAGCTTTGTGTGTGTGAGGTCTGAGGGAGCGCAGGAAGGCGAGCAGTAGAAGATAAGGCGGGAAAAGATGCAGGAGCAACAGAGGGCTCTCAGTTAACAAACAACATGGCTGGTGGCCCTGGCGAGATAGCGCTCTGGGGAAGGTGCGCTGCAGGCTGAGTGTGGCCCTCAGCTGTGCCGAGGAGCTGGCACGGCCCTGGCTGTGGAGCAGGTTGGAGGTGTCTGGGGTGGCCCCACCTCACCTCCTGGCCCCTGGAGTTCTGTGAAGGTTGCACCTCACCTCCCGGCCCCTGGAGTTCTGTGAAGGTTGCTCCTCACCTCCCGGCCCCTGGAGTTCTGTGAAGGTTGCTCCTCACCTCCCGGCCCCTG
>NC_034610.1:4660190-4680177 GCF_900095145.1 Mus pahari
GGAGTTATGTGAAGGTTGCACCTCACCTCCTGGCCCCTGGAGTTCTGTGAAGGTTGCTCCTCACCTCCCGGCCCCTGGAGTTCTGTGAAGGTTGCACCTCACCTCCCGGCCCCTGGAGTTCTGTGAAGGTTGCTCCTCACCTCCCGGCCCCTGGAGTTATGTGAAGGTTGCTCCTCACCTCCTGGCCCCTGGAGTTATGTGAAGGTTGCACCAAAGGACCACAGGTTGAGGCTGCCTGGGCTTAGGCCATCCCTTTGGCAGGCTCATCAAGGTTGGTTCGAAACACTTGCCTGGGATTTTAGGTGGGTGTTTGTGGCTTAGGGCTGGCAGTCGAGATTGCCGCAGTACCGTGGGCTGTAGTAAAGAGCGGGCACAAGTGTTGCTGGGGCAGCGTTAGGAGTGTTGGGGAGGGGGATGAGAACACTGATACGCAGCTAAGGACCCTGCACAGGAGTCCCCGATACAGGATGGGCGGGTGGAACATGGGCTCGTTTGTGGGCTGGGACAGGTGATGAAGGGACAGTGCCTCTTAGCTCTGAAACAGATGAAATATATTGCCCTGAAGGAGCTGGCCTGTGTTCAGCTCAGCCTTCCCCATAGCAGACATGCAGTAGGTCTGAGTTCCCTCATGTGTTGCAGGCTGGTGCCAGGGACCCACTCGGCCTTGCCTGTGGGCCAGAGGCCAAGCATCCGGACACAGGCAGATAAAGGAAAGGGCTCGCGCCAGCGGGGGCTCAGCGTTCTCTTGCTTCCTCACAGGTTTGCACAGATGAAGAGTGACGCTAACCAGTCCGTGGCCTAGTAGTGTGTGGACAGAATCCCGTGATCACTACTGTATGTAATATTTACATAAAGACTGCAGCAGGCGGCCTTCTTAACCTCCCAGGACTGAAGACTACAC
Source organism: Mus pahari (assembly GCF_900095145.1). Classification (NCBI taxonomy): domain Eukaryota; kingdom Metazoa; phylum Chordata; class Mammalia; order Rodentia; family Muridae; genus Mus; species Mus pahari. Next base: position 4,661,092 of record NC_034610.1, read on the forward strand.
GGGTGACAAGCCTCACTTCTGCTGCTCCTGTCGCCTGCTGAGTGACAGTGCTGACGAGGTTAAAGGAGCCGTACGTTAAGTGCCATTACTACTGTACACGGGCCACTGCCTCTGTCCCCTCCGACCCTCGCGTGACTGAGAACCAACCGTGACATCAGCATAGTGTTTTTGAGCTTCTGGGGTTCAGGAGAACATGTAGTGTTATCGGGTGTCCAGGACCTGTATTTCAGCCTCCTGTTCGTTGGCTCTGACTGTGGGGCCTCCTTGTTCGAAAGCTGCAGGTTTGTTATGCAAAGGCTCGTAAGTGAAGCTAAAGAAAAGATTCTTTTTCAATAAATGGTTTATTTTAGGAAAGCTAAGTCATCGTCTGTTACTGGCTCACGGCTTAAGAGCAGGAGGGCATGCAGAGGTCTGCCCTTCCCCTCTCTGCCCTGCACTTGATTCCGCTCAGTAGAAACAGTACAACCATGCTTGCCCAGTGGGACGCTGAGCTGGGTGTGTCACAGGATAGCTCTGAGTGTGGCCCAAGGCATTTGCGGATAGCAGCATATCGCCGTGTTTAAGGTTGGGCACACCTGATCTAGGGTCAGCTCGCTGACGGGGGTGGGGTGGGCGGGTATGACACAGATGAGGGAGCTTTGATGATAGAAGGCGGCCATGCTTGGCTGTTGCTGCCTACAACAAGGTTGGCGCTTTGGTTGCTGGTGGGTGTATGGAAGGGGAACAGTGCCACCATCTCTTGATAAGCCGGCCACCATGGTTTCAGAGCATGGTTTCAAACCTGACTCAGCCAGATGTTGTCATTGATGTTTCTCTTTACCGTTGTTGTTTTTAGTGTTTGACCTTATTCCCTAAGTCTCTTTAGATCATGAGCTTGCTCCTGACAGACAGCAACCAACCCTGGCCAGGTCACTGTCAAGTGTTCTTGGTCTCTTCTACCCTGAGAATACCAGTTAGGATCTATACAGATGTTAGGACTTCATTTAAGATGTTCTTTTATAGTCTTTTAAGTGAATTTACATTATGTAAAGGGTTCACACCTGTGCTTCTATCAGAGCCGTGGAGCAGTAGAGCTATCACACAGTGTAATCCTGGAGCCTGCCTGTTGCCCACAGGAGAATTTGCCCTACCTGTCCACACCTGTCTTCCTGTAGCCCAGCTGTTCCCTGCCTGTGCTCCCTGCCTGGGATTGGCTTCTGTGCGCATCCCGAGTTATGCAGGATGGCGGTCTCTGACCTCTCTCACTTGGTAGATTCTGAGGCTGTCATGAAAGAGCACAAGACCCCACATCTTTATTTTCACTGCCAATTCCCCTTCCACTGGACACAAGTGCCACGTGCTTTTGTCCCTGGACTTGTTGGTGGGTGCTAGACTGCCCCCTGGTGGCATATTTGCTTTGCACACACAGGAGTCTGTGTGGATCTTTTCACGTCTGTTAGGAGCTAAGTGTGCAGGGCTGTGTGTCAGCCCGTGTTTTCAGAAACTTTTGAGATTTTTCTGAAGTGACCGTCATGTCATGTGTTCTTCCAGCGCTGTGAGGCGTCTGAGTCTCCATCCCATGCTGCCACTCTCTTTGACAGGCTTGCTAGTGACAGTGAAGCCAGCTTCCTTGTAATTCTGATTCCTGTTTGTCTGATGGAGAAGTTTAATCACTGTGCCCGATGGTCATTCATATATGTCTTGTCTGCATATGTATGTATGTATGGATGGATATCTATGTATTACCCGTGTGTGCACATACACATGTACATCAGTGCATACACATGTTGCAACACGTATGTGATCAAGAGAGGATAAGTTGCTGATTCTCCTTCCACCATGTGTGTCCTGGGACATTGTACTCTGGTCCTAAGATTTGGCAGCAGACCCCTTTACCCGCTGAGCTGTCTTGCTGGCCCCACTACTCTCTCCCTTTTGGAGTAAAAGCCTATTTGAATATTTTGCCAATTTTAAAATGAGGTTATTTGTCATCTTGCGGAGTTGCAAGTTTTGTTTTTTGGCATACTCTTGAGTAAACCTCCTTCAGCTAATCTGTAGCATGGACATGTCTTTCCCCAGTTTCTGGCTTAACTGGTATTTTATTTACTTTGTCACGTCTATGAGAACTAAAAAAGCTTGTATTTTTAGAAGCCCACTCACCATCTTGTTCTTGATGGCTTGTGCTTGTGGTAGAATGTCTAAGAAACCACAGACTGACCCAGCAGTTTATTTAGCTCTTAAAATAGGCCTCTTGCTCTTTAATTTTTGTATACAACAGTATTCAGAGGTCCAGGTTTTTCTCTCTGCTGAAGAGATGTCTTTGCCCTCTGTGGATCTCTTCCTGGTGCTGTGAGTGGAAATAACATCTTCATTCACATTCAGCCATTCATTGCACACAGACACGGATACAGTGATCTTTTTGTTTGTTTGTTTGTTTCAATCTTGTATCCTGTGGCCTTGCTGAGTTCATTGAAAAGTTGTGGTCGCTGCTTTTGTAGGCGCCATCCATTTATCGAGATGTGTGGCCCCGGAGCAAGAGCAGTTTCCCTCCTTCCAGGGTAAAATCTAATTGGCAGTCGTGTGAGTCCCCTTTGTACACCACTGCGTTCATTGACGACAGTCGGAGGACTTTTCCCTCCGGATGCGCAGAGGGCTTTGCTCTGTGGCTCTCATTTCTGTGGTTCTGGCTCCCACTGTAGGAAGGGCAGGGTCGCCCTCCTACCGTGAACTGGTATCTCCTCTTCCTGTGTTTCCTCAGACATGGCCCAGGTTGCTGTTCCTCGTCTTTTGGGTCCCAGTACAACTCCCTCACGTAGCCCTCGGGCTGAGCATCTGTGGAGGGTGGTTTGGAAGTTACCCTGGACGTGCTGCAGCTCTGTTCGGAATTTTACTTTAATGGATGTTAGGGTCTCCACTCAGCCTCACCAAGTCGTCTGGCTTCCTGGCAGACGGTTGTCTGCTCTCTGCCCGTCATACTCCATGTCCAGACGGCTGCTGCCTGCACAGGCTCTCGAGTCTTCTCTTTCTTTATTAGATAAAGGTCTGTCCATCTTGTCAACTTCTGGTTTCATTAATATTTTCTCTTGTTTTTCTGATCTTTATGGTTGCTTTCCTTCCATATGCTTTAGGTTTAATTTACCTATCTTTCAGAAAATTGTAAGGGTAGAAGACGCTGAAGACAAAATGCTGATGTCTAAGGGTAACTTCTCAGTAAGGAAATGGGTCGTAGCACAAACACCAAGGCTCTTTGCTGTCCCTACACTCCCCAGAGTCTGCCTGCAAGGTGCCGTCCGCAGTTGCATAGGGGATAATGGTTGGTGGTCTTGGTGGCTCCTGCTCAGCCCTGCCGTGTGGCAAGAGGACTGTCGTAGAGCAGTAGGCAGTGCAAATGGCAATGTGTGAACATGCATGGTACCTGGACACGGGCCACATCAAGTGTGTGAGGGTCAGGGGACACCTTGCAGGAACTGGTTCTTTCCTTCCAACATGTGATGAGCTCATGTCTCTTGGTGGCAGTGCCTTTACCAGCTGTTTTCTGCACACTTCATTAACTTATTTGCGCTCGACCCACTGTGTCCAATAAAGAATAAGAGGGCATGTTACAGGCAGTGCATCCTCTGTCCTTTCACTCTGTGCGACATGGAAGCCGGGCACCCTGGTCTGATAAAGTGCTTGGCAAGTGCATCCGGCCATCTAAGCACAGGCACTGCCTAGTCCCCACACCAAGTCACCCTTGTTTGACCTCCCAGAATGTAGTGACAAAGTAATCTGCAAGTCCTGTTCATCTCCTCTTCACTACCCTCCCTCCCCACCCCCCAGGTGTTTCCTCCCCTTAAAGATCACCCCTGTACTGAGTCTTAGTAACCCCCATGCCTGGGGAGTGATTGCTGTTGGCCAGGAGACACCCACCATTGCTCACCCACAGCACCTCTCTGCCCTGAAGGCCTCATCCTGGCCTTTCCTCCTTGACAGGCAAAGCAATCCAAAAATACCCATCTTAGCTCTCTCCTTCCTGCACCAGTCAGCCACGCCTATGTCTATGGGAGGCCCGCACCAACCTGGGAATTTAGATAGTCCTTCCTGAGCCTGGGGCTTCTCTCCTGCAGGGTTCTCAGCGGGCTGCTGCATTCTTTGTATTGGCCCAGAGAGCCTAACTAAGCCACTGGATTGTGTCCTTAGCTTTTCTTACTGCAAGGCCTTGGGTAGAATGGCCCCTCAAACACCACTGGGGACTGCCAGGTTTGGTTCATTTTGGAAGTCTAAAGGAATCACCACTTAAGAGCCATCACTGTACTCGCCCCCCTCACCTCCTGAATGTTGAGTACAGCGCAGACTCCAGAACTTTCAAAACTGGCTCCTGTGACTTATGGGGTATAACTGTCTTAAAGCTCTAACCCATTGCAAGCCATGCCAGGTGAAAACCTTTCCTCACACAGCTCTAGGAGATGCTGCTAGACGCTGGAAAGATGAAAGCAGGCAGCAGATGCATGTCTTTAGTCCATGCACAGTGTCAGTACTAACCAGGACCAGGCAGCAGCAGGATGGGGACCTAGTTAGTCCCCCGTTATCCCTCCGCTGCAGAAGAGCTTGGCATTGTACCGAGAGCTCAGTTATTTCAGCCTAACCCTGCTTAAGGCACTTCCCATGATGCTTTAGGAAGGAGAATGCTCAGATGATGGACATTCTGTGGTTAGGTTTCTAAGCTTGTGCCCTTTGTGTATTCAGTACTCAGAGGGGCACCTGACGAAGCCTTGGGCCCCGGTAGCTCTCCCAGCGTCACATGACTTCCTAAAGAAGCACGCTATTTAGGTGGCATATTTGTATGCTGTGTTCTTGACCAAAATAATAACTTTAGTCAGATATCATGAAGCAGGCCCTTTGCTGGTTGGTAACCAGTGCCATGAGCAACATTGGGTGTCTGGGACCCTGCAATGGTCCAGTGATTCTCTCAGGCCTTTGACGGCTCTTGTCATGGCTGGCGCAGGGTAGATCAAAGCACGGTTTAGCTTTTGGCTAAATTTTAAGTGAGGACACACTTTTGCAGAGTCAGTGTGCGCATGCTGCTGAGGACATGATCAGTTAGGGCTGGCGTGGTTATGCAGTGCACGTGAGGTGTTGGTGGGCACCAGGCAGACCTGGGGTTCTGTGCTGATGGAGCCCCCTGCCTTCCTGACTTGTCTGTAGACAGAGGAACTATGTCTACAAAGCCAGCTAATACACTGCCTGCTATACACTCTGAAGGTCAGTTTGGAGCCTCGTTCATTCTAATAATAAAGGAAACAGTCTCCATCGAAGTCTGGGAAAGCGTTTTTTAGAAAATTGCCCTGTTATGGGTAGCAATTTCTGACATCTTCAAACACTAGATGTTTACCTATATGAGGAAGAATCCCGACAACAAATGTGCACACAGCTGCCTGAGCTCATAAGTGATTGTTTGGAAGAGGCAAAGACAGGTCTGAGAGGCCCTGGCTGTCACTGGTGGACATCCCATTTGAGCACCGCGGGTCTGCAGGGACAGCAAACCATACAGACCTTGAAAGGGGAGCCACGCTCACCTCTGTGTAGACACTGGGGCCTTTCAGAGTAGTCTCTGGGTCCTGAGGCCACGATTGGCAGCCCCTGTCACCATGGCTCAGCCTTGCCTGTGCCGTGCACTAAGTCGTGACTGAGCCTGAGGTGTCAGAGAGGCAGCCAGTGCCAACCCGTCACCATCTGTTCTACTTCGCTCTCCAGTCTTCAGACCACTTGAGACATTAAACTTAGGAAGTGCTTTCCCACTGTGCCGTGGGGGAGAATAGACGGCCAGGAGGCAGCCTCAGACACAGGGCCATCCATCTTTCCCCCTTCAAACTCCAACTCTCAGCTACAAGTCCCGACAGCACTCTGCCTTCCTCCAGACTGTCCTGGTCCTGCAGGGGGCTTGCTAAGCCCAGGGGCCACTCTCCCCCACCCCAGCCCCTCTCACGCCCCTGCTTAATTTTTATTCTGGCAGGTGTCCGGAACATACATAGTGCTTTGGTGGTGCCTCGTCTATTCCAGAGGACCCAGTGGCCAGCTCTATCCGCTGCCTTTATGGACAAGCTCAGAAGCCTGTGTTGAGCCTACTCTGTCCCACTCTTCCTGGTACTGGAAGCTGCCTGTGACCAGTTTGAGCTGAACAGTTACCACTGGAATTAATATTGTGATCTATCCCTTTGACCCCAGTGAGCATAAAGAAAGATGCAGATGTTGTAGCGTTTTGAACATCCTCTTCTCTTTCCCAGGTTTTGCTCAATTTAGAAGTGAAGGAGTCAAGATGTATTCCAGGTCTGTGTTAGCATATGGAAAGAAAATGACTTTCTGAAAAACTAACGGGGTAGGCCCTCAGTGAGCCTCAGTTCTCCCTGTGGTCATCCTGCCAAGATTTTTTCGGAGGACACTGCAGACTCCCCCACTCTGCATCAAGGGAATAGGCTAGGGACAGGGACAGGTCATGCCAGCACGGAGTCAGCTTGAGGCACAGGTTGCCAGGGTCCCCTCAAGCCCCTTGTCCCCCTTTTGTGTTCTAAGGCCACTCAGAACACCACTACCTAGTCAGTCAGTCTTCCTAAAATGTCTATGACCTGCCACCAAAGTCCAGGTCAAAACCAGAGAGACGTGAGTGTTGTACCACTGTCTGGTTCTCGCCAGGTACTTTGAGAAGTCACAGCTCAGAAGCCACCTTCCATTCCTTCACCTGATTTATCCAACGATCCTACATTCTCAGGGTGAGCCTCACCACACCCTTGCAGCAATCCAAGGGCTGAATATCATTCCCATTTTACAGATGGGCAGTTAGGCCCATGGAGGTCAGTAGGCTGGATGGCCTAGATTGAATACTTAGGTGACCAAGCTGCAGAGTTCAGTGAGGGTAAGCTGTGCTTGCTCAGGTCCCAGCTAAAGTGGCCTTAGGATCCAGGGAAGGCCTACAGGGCCTCATGGCAGGGCAGATGTACCCGGCTCAGCACCTTGTGGGAACTCAGCCTCCATGGGCTCTTGACTCTGGCTCACAAAAACATGGTGTTCTGATTTCTGTAAGCTCGGACTCATCTGTGCTGTCCCTTAACAGAGAGGGCTCTAGACCTCAGGTCACCTCTTGGCTCTTCAAGGTCCTAGACACACATGACTATGTATGGCTGCGGTTTGATGTCATAGTGCACAGATATTTAAGTCTGCAGTGACTCTGGACAGGATGTGCATTTGTGGACCCTATGGGCAGCTTTTCTAGTAGGGGGTTGTACCAGGCGGTGTGTAGCTGCACGGGAGAAGGACATCTGTCCAAGCGCTGGAGCTTCTCCGTCTCGTAACTGATCCCTTTCAGAATGTCGCTATCTTCTTTCTTCTTGTTTTGTTTGCATCTGGCCTCTGCTGACCACCCTTAGTCTGCGAATGTCTGCCACAGGCTATTCTACAAAGACTGCTGAGAAGAGCGCACACACACACACACACACACACACCCCTTTGTGTTATAACAGGAGTCAACCAAAAACTCAGTGTGTGGGAGAACAGAGCCTCCAGATTGGGCTCACCTATGGAATGTGTTTTGAGTAGCACCTGGCTCCTGGGTACCACAGGAGAGCTGGAAAGGGGTGTGATGCCATTCTGTAAAGTGCCCCTGCCCTTGCTTCGAGGGCTACCCCACTCCTGTGACTGTTTCTGATGTTTTCATAACTTTCTGTTTCAAAGCTTAAGACCTTCAAGACTAGACTCTGTGTCTCAAGGAAGCGCTCGGCTGGTCTCCCAGCATCCTTGTCTTCACTCCGCCCACATCTGGGATTTGTGTAAACACTTGCCACAGACAACCCAGACAAACACTTTAATTCTTTTTCTTATTTGGAGGCATAATTTAGTCATCTTACCCAAAAGCACTTTTCACTCCGTCTCCGGCAATCGAGGGTTAGAGAAGACGCAGCACCACGGGGGTGACAGGAACACCTTCCCTTCCACCCTAACCCTGCCCTTCCCTGCAGCCTCACAGACCCTACTGTCACAGGGTCACAAGTGCACACGCAACCACACACCCACTCTTCTCACACACTCTCTCTCTCTCTCTCTCACACACACACACACACACACACACACACGCACACGTGTGTGCAACTGAAAAGAGACATAATCAAACCCACTATATCACACAGGGAGGAGGGGAGGGGGAAAGGTCTAAAACCGTCTTCATTTCCCATCCAGTGCTGAGGCAAAACTCTGTGACCAGAGGGGCTGTGGTTTCTGTTTGTCCCAGCAAGGGCGCCCCAGTCTCCATCACTGAGCCCTGCTACAAAGGCTAAGCAGAGGCCAATGGTCCCCCACGGTTCCCTTTGGAGGTGACTTTCCCACATCAGTCCGTTTGTTTCCTTTTGTTGTCGATGTTGCCGTAGGCAGAGCCCTTGTCGATTTCTGTCACACCAATCATCCATCGAACTCCCATGGAGGCTGCAGGAAACAGGGACGAGCAGTTAGAATCCCAACACACCCCAGGAGCACTCTGCCAACAGGAGCCGCTAGGAGGCTGTTGGCTCCAAAATGCAAGTGAGTCTGAGGGACCATTTGACCCCAGCTTTGGGCATTCCTCTGCAGCTGAAGGGGAAACAGGCTGCTCTGTGGGGAGGAGGATGTGGGAAACAGAGTTGCACAAGCAGCACACACCTGTCCACAGAGTTCCCAGAATTCTCTGCTTTCAGCACCGCTTTCCAAGGCAAAAATGGTTCTTTGAGACTGTGGGGCAATGGCCTGGGGGGTGGGGCTTTGTGAGGATGCAGGCACTGAATACCCACACAACTCCACCATTGGTTGGACTGGCCACAGAGAGCAAAAATCGCTGGCCCCTGGAGCCCTTGCTCTCTGAAACTTCGGCCGTCAGAGAATGTGCTGGACCCATCTGGGAATTTACGGAGCCACCAGATGCTCGTTTGGAAACTACCCTGTAAGCAGTACCTCTGGAGGTAAGGGTCATTGAGCCTCTTGTGTGCCCTCTTAATCACTGAACACACAGCCTACAGATGCTGTTTATGGTACAGCGGGCAAGCGAGCAGATGCAGCCCCCAAATTATGGTGTATGTCATAAAGCTGTAGCATCACGTTCCCTATATAGGCTGCCACGAAAGACCATGCAGTGGACAAGGACACAGAGGCCAGCCTGTGCACATGAAGAGGTGTCTGGAGGGACACCTGTGGAGAGGCTGAGATGTAAGGCCTGACCCAGTTCCGGCCCTCGGGTGGAGTGTCTCGTCAGCAGAAGGGACGTAATAGGAAACGGTAAGAGATGTGGACTCTGGTCCAGAGGCCTCAGGAAGTAGAGGGGTGCTGGAACAGTGCAGTTCAGGGGAAACGTAGGACCGGAGGCGGGGTGCAAACGTGTCAGCAAGGACACAAGGTCACTTCTGGGACAATTTCTCAGTGACCACAGCACCCCAGGTGGAGTGCTTGGGCTCCTGGGTACTTACTTCACACCTACGAGAGCCCTTTCCCTCTTATTTAAGGAATATAGCTGTCTGCCCCAGAGGACATGGCCCTCCTTTGAGGGCCAGCCAGCTAGTAAAAGCAGAGATGGGATTCCTCCTTCCCAGGATCCAGTTCAGAACCTAAAATTAGTGGTCCTGATGCAGACAGACTGGCTCGTGTGCTGAATGTGTCAAGGAGCTTACAGGGTACCAAGTTTTGATTTTTTTTTTTTTTTTTTTTTTTTTTTTTTAAAAAGTGGTTCAGAAGATGCACCTGGTGCAGTGGTTCTCAACCTGTGGGTCATGACCCCAAATGACCCTTTCATAGGGTCAACTAAGACCATTGGAAAACTCAGATATTTACACTGTAATTCATAACAGTACCAAAACCACAATTATGAAGGAGCGAGGGAAACAATTTTATGGTTAGGGGTCACTACAATATGAGGGTCTGTATTACAAGATGAGGGTCACAGCATTAGGGAGGTTGAGAATCTAGTGGCCCTGATTCTTAAGACTGCAGTAGTCACTAAGAGACACTGTTAGCCCCAGGCTCCACATGGGAGTCTGTCCTGGGACACTTCCGACTTCAGCCCAGAGACCACAGTACTTTGTTTCAGAGAAATGGCCAGCCTGATCGGGACACGGACACCTGTCACCTGGCCTGGCCTGGCCTGGCCTGTGCCATTTTTTTCTGTTTTTTTTTTGTTTTTTTTTTTTTTTTTGGTTTTTTTCGAGACAGGGTTTCCTCTGTATAGCCCTGGCTGTCCTGGAACTCACTCTGTAGACCAGGCTGGCCTTGAACTCAGAAATCCGCCTGCCTCTGCCTCCCCAGTGCTGGGATTAAAGGCGTGCGCCACCACCGCCCGGCCGCCATTTTTTTCTCAATCATGGAAAAGCTGAAGCTGCCCATGCTCCCATAAGCCTCAGAATCAGGCCTGGCCTTCAGGTACCAAGGGAATGTCACGCCCAGGTGCCACCAGGTGAATAACTTTGTGGAGAATGAAGAAGGCACTTTCTAAGCCTCCTCATTCTGCCTAGTCACCTGGTTACAGCGGAGGAGTCCCTTAGGGAGGGTCCCATGTCTGCTTCCAAGGCAAAGAGCCAACAACTAGGTCTCTCAAGACCCATGTCATGTTTCCCTCTAGAAGGCAGAGCCAGCAGAGCTGTCTGCAGAGGGTGGGCAAGCAGGACTCCAGTCCTGAGAGGAGTTTAAAGAATCGCCTCACCATCTGTTTGGGGTGGGGGGACAGCAAGGGGACTCCAGCTCCATGTCACACCACACGGACTGGCGGTTCCACCAGGCGCATGTCCAGACCGCAGACAGCACTGTGAGGCTGGCCCTCATGGGTGCCACTCAGCCTGCAAGGAGCACCTCCTGACACACATCTGGTACCCGCCAAGCATGCCAGCTTCGCGTTGAGCCTCTGGCTCTGCACTCACCCATACAGAAGATGAGGACCAAGCTGGCCAGCGTCACCGAGGAACCACTGCTGACCATGCTAACAAGGAACTGGAAAAAGGGGTAGAGCAGCAGCGACGCCCAGAACAACCAGTTGACCAGAGACCAGAGCCGCCGTGGGGGAACCCAGGGAGTCTCTGGGAAGACCCCTGTCCTGTAGTATTCGTCCTGAAAGGCATCCTGAGGGTCAGAGAAAAGAGCCTCAGACACGGTGCAGGGTTCCAGGGGGTGCCTGCTGGTCCCTTACAGAAAGGAGTGTGTGGGCAGCTGCTGGGGACTGTCAGGGCAGCTGGCGTCCCCTTCCTCCAGTGTCACACAGAGAGACAGCTGCCATATCCTTCCCGTGGGCACAACTGAGGAGCTCCAGCTTGGGGCTGGCTATCCTTGGTCGTGCTCACTGTACCTAGGCTCCGAGGAAGCATAGCAGGACAGTGTGGTGGGCTGAAAGATCATTAAGCTCCTCCCACACATAGCCAAGGATACACTGTCCGTCTGGCCTCTCAACACGCTGGTTCCCATCAGCCTGTCTGTGGTCTTCGGAGACTGGATGACAAAGAGCAAGGGGCCTGCAAGGTACTGTTCACAGGAAGTGCCAGCCCTTGCTTGGGACGATGTCCATGAGGTCAAGTTGGGGCAATGATAATTAGGTTCTCCTTGCATCCTGCTTACATCTCGGGAAGGGAGGAGGCTGTGTAAAACCAAGCCAAGCAGGGAGAGCTGGAGAGCTGGACCAGGAAAGGTAAGGGGACCTTGCAGGACCAAATTGAAGTGACGGAGTTTACTCAGGAACAGTCAAGACCGCATCTGTCATTGAAGTGAGCCCTCCCATAGGGGAAATGCGTCTGGGCGATAGGCATGGGGAAGACCCCAGGACTATGGGACCGCTGACTTCAGTAACCAGTAGACTGTCCTATGTTGTCTGTGCCGGGTGAAGGGGATTCTGGGAACAAGGAGGCTCTCTCTCTCTCTCTCTCTCCCCCTTGTCTCATTGAGCTTGCTTATGTCAACTGTCCTCCATAACTGTGCTGGATGGCTGGCCCTGACTCTGTGACAGGGTGGAAGGAAAATAGTAAGCAGCTCAGAGAAATAAAAATGTGGACACCCTTAAGAACATGTGGACAGTCAGTGGACCATTTCCAGCAGAACGACTATGTTTATGCCGGGGAATAGAGATGCCTGGATAGGTGGACAGGAAGAGGAAGCCAGAAGCTCATCTATGAACAGGGAGCTCCGTTGAGAACTCTGGCATGGCTGTCATTCAGGTGATTCCTCCATGGAGGATGCTTGCTGCTGGTCTTTCCCCTCCTTTTGATTACTGCATGGCAATATGCCTACTCACTTGAAACCCATCTGGCCAGCTGTTGCTTCTTCTTTGGACCCCACAGAACAGCCATTACTAATCTCCTGTTGGTCCACTACACGCACGTGATGGTTTTACTTTCTGTGAGGCCACCGACAATGTATTCCGCTATGTTCTTCCAGTGCTTGACATGTTGTTCCTTAGGGACACCAATAACCGGCTCCCGGTGCCCACCCGTGAGAACGGCATCTTGAACCCTAAACCCCGCAGGTGCACCCACCTTCTCCTGGTAGAGCTTGTGTAGCCAGGCAGAGCATTTGTCCTCATCCTCAGGGATGTCCTCCATGGGGATCCTCCTGCAAAAAGCAGAGAGCAGTAGCTGAGAGAGAACCAACCAGGCCAGTTTCTAAGTGACAGTTTTGGCTACAGGCTAAGTAAGCCCTGTGGAGGAGGCAAAGGGGAGCAGTCCATGGGCCAGCAGAACCAAGGAAGGGTCAAGTCAGTGACAGATGCTGTCAGGAGTGGGGGATCTGCCTTTCTCCTTCTTCCACCTCCCCAAACCCAACATTGCTTCCGCCTGAGAGGACAGTGCTGCCTCGTGTTCCTTGTGACAGGGGCAGAATCCATGCATGCGGGACAACACACGAGGACTTTCTTCAATCAAGGAGCAACAGTAATGGTGGACCATCTTGCACGCAGCTCCTTTGCCCTCAACTGGGGCACGGCCACGTTGAGGCAGATGCTGGAAGGTCAGGCATGTGAGAAGGGCATCAAGACAGAATAGAGACCTCTGAGTTACTCCGCCCAGGAAATGAGCTCATTGGCTGGCTGGCTGGCTGTCAGGCTGGACTGGCAAGGGTGGGAGGCTTATCCATTAGCAAAGAGCCCACCTTGAGCAGAGAGAAGTAATTTTCAGAGTCCCCTCTTCATATGCTCTCGGATTACTGGCTCTTCAAAGATGACGTTTCGAGGATGTCTGCTTTGGTCCATGGACAACTTGTTTGTCACAATTTCCCAGGAGATATTTCACACCTCAGTGTGCCCAGAAACTTATTAGTAAGGGCGCTGAAGCCTCTCTGAATGTACCCTTTGACCTTTACGGTTCCTGCGTGTTTCCACGAAATCGACATTTCTCTTTGCTCTTTGTGCTTCCGATTGCGAGTAAGCTCACCAAAAAAGTTCGCACGGCCTTGCGAAGGTGTCTCTGCACGTGGACAGCTGGAGCTGAGGCAGTTTTAAGCATGTGCTGGACAGTAGTGCCCTAGATGTGCTAATTCTTTATATGGCACTGTAGTATTTACTGAAGAATGTCCCATTTGTATTAAGTGGGTTACTACATACAAACAGGTGTGTTGGGCCCCATAAGGACTCTTCCCTGGTCGCCATGAACGCTTGCTGGCCTTCATAGATGAACTTGAAAGGATCACAGTTAGCTGTGTACTCTACTCCTGTTCCCACATATACTCCAGAAAACTACAGTTACCAACCTCCTCCCCTCCCAGCCCTTGTGGATGTCAAATGATCTTGCACCCTACGAGAATCCTGCTGAGTGTCAAAGGAACTCCAGAGAGAAAGGACCCACTCTATCTCTGGTAGTGGGAGCAGGGGGACGGAGGTCGTCTTGAGGAGCTTCTTGGGTGGCAATGGTGCCTTTGTGTCTGCCATACATTGAGCAATATGGCAGCCTGTGCCAGCGTCATTAGAAGGAAAAAAAAACAAAAAAAAAAAAAAAAACAAAAAACTGATGGTGCTTCTTCCTCATTTTGTGGAAAAGCTGGAAGCAGCTCCGGGGAGTTGACACAGGCTGTCAGTCCACAAATGCATTTGTAGATTTAGACATTTTGAGTGACGTGACAGAGTGCTTAGCCGTTGGGATTTTATCACGGTGTACTGGGATTTGGCATCTGAAGGGGTCTTTACCCAGAAAGCTCTGTGCCATCTGTCTGTTTGTATGTGAATGTCTCAGGGGCTCTTGGATAGCCTTCAAGATGACTATGGCATAGGGAACCCGCGCCACCTGACCCAACAAAGACTGGGTTTTAGTGCACTGATTTGTTGAGCAAATGGCCCTGTGACTTCCTGTCTGCTACATCTTCCCATTGTCATTGCACTAGTTTTGGTGACATTCTGGAGATCAAGGGTCGCATTGTGGAAGCCATTAAGCAAGCAATAATAATAATAATAATATTAATAATAGAAAAGAAAGAAAAAAATTGGCTTGTCTTTGCAAAGAGCACATCCATCTTCATCTTTGTAGGAAACATGTCGGCAAAGAAAACTGACAGTGAGTACTGGGCTCTGTCTGCCCAGAGCTCCAAGAGAGGAGTGAGGCAAGCTGAGCCAAGCCAGTTAACAGATTCCAAGGAGCTGGAAGGGAAGGCATCCTATCCTCCCCAGGGTGTGCAGTAAGTGTGCTGTGCCTCCTGAGTTCATAATATAAATAACTGGAGAGAAGTTCAATGGGAAGCAGGTGTTTCTGGAGGCTGGACTCCTTGCCCTTTAGCACTGAGAAACAAGCCCTCCCTTTTCTAGGAAGGAAGTAGAGCCAACTTACCTAACGTAGCAGTCAGCGTGATATTTCTTTCCATTTAAGACTCCCAGCAGTGTTGGGTTTTCATTGTTTCTGAAATTGAGTGTACAGTCATACACAGCTGGGACTATAAGACAAGACAAACAAGGCAGTATATAGCAGGTGAGGCCGGTTCTGCTTGGTAGTCACACACACACTGGAAGACACACACGCCGTAACCCGTCTACCAGTGACATGCGTGATAGAGACCTCTTCCTTGGGTTTTTCTAGATTGTTCACCCACTCTACATTGAACATGTATCATCTTTTGTAATCAGAAAGCCAACTGTAAGTGAGTCATGGAAACAAGAGTAATTCCTGTGGTCATGTGGGCTTTAAAGCAGTCATGACTGACTGTTAATCCAATACTGATAAGAACGCTAATAAGCGAATTTCTAGTAGGCAGAGCCTACTGTAGTCACAAATACCGATATTTGGACAAATATGGGTAGAAGATGAACTAGGTTCATCTAAGGATGTGTCTGTTATAGAATGATAGCCATCGGGCTGGAGAGATGGCTCAGCAGTTAAGAGCACTGACTGCTCTTCTGAAGGTCCTGAGTTCAAATTCCAGCAACCACATGGTGGCTCACAACCATCCGTAACGAGATCTGGCGCCCTCTTCTGGAGTGTCTGAAGACAGACAGCTACAGTGTACTTACATATAATAAATCTTAAGAAAAAAAATGATAAACATCATTTATAAAGTTCTCAAATACCATTTTCTTTTTTTTTTTTTTATAAAAGACTTGTTTTGTAACAATGTGGGTGCATATCTATGTGGGCGTATGTACACACGAGACCAGAAGAGAGCATTGCATCCCCTGTTGCTGGATTTACAGGCAGTTGTGAGCCACCAGATCGCGGTAAGAACTGAATTCCAGTCTTCCGCAAGTGCATTAAGCACGGTATCTGCTAAGCCATCTCTGCAGGCCCAGTGTAACCCTTTCTGTGAGCATTTTTGTACCCTCCCAAAATGAAGCAGCCACAAAGCCAAGGTGTTACAGCTAAATCCTGGAGGGAAAAGGTAGAGACCAATAGTCCTATTCAGTGGTAACTCCTTGGGGTAACCTATCCCCGCACACCCTCCACGTGGTCAAAAGGCAACACTAAGATTGACATTGTGTAGTTATGCAGATGATTGGTTAAAAGTAAACTGAGACCTTGCCTTCTATGCTAATGTGTGGGTGTAACCCTGATGCTGATTGGTTCAGAGTAAGTAAACTTTGAGACCTCGCCCACTATGCTAATGTGTGGTGTAACCCTGATGCTGATTGATTCAGAGTGAGTAAACTGTGAGAACTCGCCCACTATGCTAATGTGTGGTGTAACCCTGCCGCTGATTGGTTCAGAGTGAGTAAGCTGTGGAACTTCGCCCACTATGCTAATAAACCTTTTTGTATCAGGAAGGAGGAATGGCTTTTGATGAATAAGGAGCTGGAGGCTGGAGCTGCGGGAGGAACAGAGCAAGGAATCTGGATGGATAGCTCAGGAGACTGCGCCCAGCAGAAAGGGTAACAGGCTTCTAATACAGATGTCTCTATTTCTTTATTATGAAAGCCCAAGTGCGAGCCCTAAAAGCCCCTGCAACAGTAACTTATCCTATAAGCACATTCCAAGTTATCTCGTCGGCATATTCCACATTCTATCCAACCTTGCTGCGGGAGCCCTGGGACCCAGCTCAGGCTACAGAAATGCTTATTGGATCAAAGAACGGGTGATTTAATGACAGAAGCAAGTGGGTAGAATGTGTAAAAACACGGTGGAAACAGATGGCAGCAGAGAAAGGCAGAAATCAGTGTGGCTGGGTGTGGCTCCCACAGCCGCCTTTTCCCAGCAGTGGGAAGTTTGCTTAGCTGCATCATGCAATCTTCCAGACCTAGGTGTTCTGGAGAGTGGACTTACGACGCCATCATCACACAGGGCTGAGGTGACAGCTGCCAGTTACATGTGCAGGCAGAGCCCACTGTACTAACGATGATATGATCCTGACCCTGGCCTGACAGCTTTACACGTCTGCAGTTAGTTAGTAAAAGTAGCGGGGGAGTCACAGAAATTGTAAACCATCCCTGGATCACTTGGAAATATGAAGAACAAGGATTCAAATGTTATAAAGTCACCATTCGCTTCTTTCCCCTGATGCCTAACCCCGCTACAGGTCTATAGGTCCACTATATTTCTCAGTGGGAAGGGGTCTGTCCCCATGCTGGCTTGCAGGGCTGTCTAGAGGCACTGTCTTTAAAGGCCCAACCACTGTCCCTGTCATTGGTGGGCTCTGATGCCTAAAGTGGGCACAAGCCCAGAAGATATTTAACCTGTTGGTGCCTTTGGTGTCCATGGGGGCTAAGAACGTCCCCCTCACAAGAGATAAAGACAAGGCTACAGAAGCACAGAGCCAGAAGCCACATCTGACCTGCCTCTGGCAACAGAGAGGGCCAGCTTGGCCCACCTCTTCCTCTAGGACAAAGCATTTTTATTTGGCATGCCTAACACATGAAGCTCTACGAAGGCCTGCCCAAGCTCTGTGGTGCCTTCACACTTGAAGCAGTGTCCGATCCCATCCAGCCCAGGTAAAAAGTCAAGCCTCCTTTGAAGCCGAAGACCCAGGGAGTAAGAGATATGAGAGAAAGGGCTTACATACGAAAACAGGAAACGTGTTTTAAACGGAAGAGAAAGGTTAAAGAGGAAATGGAAGAAGAAGCCATGTCAGAATGCCAGTGGCAACTGACCACTGCCACCGCTACCTGCTTTTTATCTACACTGGCTTAAGACTCCAGACTCATGGGTCAGATGCCATAGAGGACAGGTCAGATCATCTACAGGTGATTGTCAGCAACAGACAAACAAGAGATGGCCTCAAAGACTGCAGCTCCATGGCCTGGCCATCTCAGGGGTCCTCCAGGGAGCCTGCACTTTCTGCACTCACAGTGCAGTGCCACCACTGACCAGCAGAGGGAAGTATTCACTGAGATGCAGAACTGTGAGGTGCCCAGTGAGACCAGAACCTGCCTCTTGTCCCAGGTCCCACCTAGCCTCAAAGATGCCCTGTTTAGCCAGCATCCTTACCAACATCCCGCAAGCACTTCACAGTGATGGCGAAGCCTTTGGTGCGCGGCAGCAGGTGGTGCTTGAGGCTGGGCAGCCCCTTGGCTTGGGCCACCTGCATACTGATTTGGTGTTTCTTCTCTGTGAAACGTGTGCCCTCACAGTGGATCAGGAACTGAAAAGCAAAAGATAATGGTCACACAGGAGGCTCCCACGCTCACACAACCCCAGGCTCAACCAGAGGCCACAGTGCCAAAGAAGTTCATAGTCACACTTGACGCCAGGTCAGCCCCCAAAGTGTCCTCAGGTCATATGTCATTCCAGGCCACACTCAGTTCTGTGGTCACCCACAAAACAGTCCTAAAGTGACTCCTATGTGTGGTAGCCACACAGAATTCCACAGGAGCCAGACAGCACACGGCTCTTTTGCCTACGTACCAGATACTTCTCTGGGTAGTCCCGGAGGTGCAGCAGGCTCTTGGCAACCGTCTGCCTATCTTGCTCCCACTTGCGCGTGCAGAAGATCATTTCCACAAAGTACCACATCCAGCCAATGATTGGGACATAAGCCAGTTCTTTCTTGGCCAGGACTTTGGAGTTCTGAAATAGAGGAAGAACCTCAGGGTGTCTGTGAAGGAGACATAGCTCTTGGAGCTCTTAGGGGGAAGGAATGGCCAGCCATACTAAAGGCTACAAAGCCAAAGCCTTTGGGCTTGGAGTCCTTCCTCTGTCCCACTGTAGTAACTCATCCCTGGGTGGGCTGCTCCATGGACAGGGGTCTGCGGATAGATGCTTGAGGATACTCTCTCATGGACCACAGCCCTCCTGGATGATTGGCATCTGTGTGTGCACCAAGCCCAGCCTAAAGTCCCGTCTGGCAAGTCTGTAGAATGCCATCCCACAGAGCAACCCATCAGCAAAGCCACTGAGTTCGTACAGGCAAGGCCACCAAGATTCATAACATGACAGACTAGGGAGCAGAGACCAGCAGAGTTTGGAGGGGGGCATAGCTGACATGGGGAGCGGGGGAAGCTGGGAAGTCAACTTGGCTCAAATGGATGCTCTTATTCACCTCTGCCACTCATCTCTGAGGCTGGAAATAGCCAAACTCCTCAGGCCAGGGTAGCTGTGGTTAGTCCCCAGCAACTGCCCCATGACCACACTGTGTGGGCACCAGGGGTGGGGTGGGGGAACTTGGGATGTAATGAGGCAAGAAGTCAGGGAGATGCAAAATGACTCTTACCTTGCCGGACTTGTGTGTGTGTGTGTGTGTGTG
>NC_034610.1:4680407-4689377 GCF_900095145.1 Mus pahari
GAGAGAGAGAGAGAGAGAGAGAGAGAGAGAGAGAGAGAGAGAGAGAGAGCGCGCATCCATGTGTATGAATGCAGAATGCAGACACGTGCCATGGTATACACTCGGAGGCCAGGCCAGGGGACAACTCCAGGCATCAGTCCCTGCCTTCTACATTGTTTGAGGCAGAGCATTGTTGTTTGTTGGTTGCACATGCCAGGTTAGATGGCCCACGAGTGTCTGGGGATTCTACAGTCTCCACTGCTCACCTCCCTGTAGGAGCAGTAGAATTCCAGACACTCACACTATGTGTCTTGAGCTGTACGGAAGTTATGGGGATCCAAACTCAGGTCCCCATACTTGCCTGGCAAGCCCTTTACCCACTCAGCACCCTGGCCACCACCACCATTCGTATTTTTACTGTCCACTATGGAATCCACTGACTGAGATGGATGCTCACCCACACTGGCAGTGTGGACCGTTGTAGGCAGCTGAGCACTTTTGACAGCTGTCTATCAAAGTCCTAAGCCTTAGCTGCCTGAAGAGGAGAGCAGGCGTTTCACATCGCCCCCTCCCTTCTCTCCCCTCTTCTTAGCTTCCACTCAGTGTCTTCATGGCTAAGACTGGTAGCATTTCTGTCATGCTTGGGGCCCTGAGGTAAACTTCTGAGGAGGCCTCACCTCTACATCTACAGCAGCTTTTCTACTCAGCACGAAGTAACTTTAAAGTCTCAGATGAGGGAGTAAACTGCCTGGCTCTAGAGATGATCTTGGTCTTGTGCCTGTCACCCTGGAAACCAAACAATCTTTGGGGTCATAGTTCTCCCTGGAAGCTCATTGCCCTGTGTCCACACTAGACTTCAGACTCCAGGTGACAGGAAGGGACATTCCTGCTTGTCCTCAGTTTACGGTGAGAGCAAATGGATCCAAAGGCAAAACTTCCACTGGCAAATTAAGCTCTTTCTGGAAGGTAAAACTTATTTTTAAGATTCTACGTACCGGGTCTTGCAAAAATTACATATGGCATGCTCAGGAATTACAGACTGCCACCCACAGAGATGCTATTAGGTCTAACATCGCAGCTGCTGGGCTGGGTGGGTGTCAGTCTCACCCAGCCACTCATAGCTGCATTCTTGGGTGCACTTCCTGTTCGTGGTTCTCCTATGAGACACAAGTGAGTGTTAGCACTTGGTCTTTGGTAGCTGGTGGAGAAGGCTGCCCTAGTGGGTTGTGGGAGTCTAGGGGTTCAACTAGAGGTCACCAAGAGTCGCTTCAATGTCCCACAGTAAAAGCATTCATTGACTACAGTGTATTATACTACACATCTGGCAATATTTAATAGTACAGCTATGGCTGCAAACCAGAGTTCGAGGGCCACTCTGATGCCCACGGGTGTCAGTGCAGTTTTATTGGTACAGGGTAAGCATTCATCTGAATGCAGGAGCAATTCAGCGGCCATCATGGGTGAATGGTAGTCATACAGACGATGTGGTCCACGGAGCTGAAAATGCTCACTCTCTGGCTGGCCAACTACAAATCGGATTAGTCAAGCCTTAATTTACAGCCATTAATATTCACTCCATATAAAATTCTCACCTTACATAAACAGGGGATGGAAGGAGGGAGGGAGGGAGGGAGGAAGGGGCTATGCTAAGAGGCTTTACAAGTTTAACTCATTCTTGACTGACATCCTGGAAATTAATATGGCAGTAAGATGTAAATATATCTAGGAAAACCTAAAATTAATATAGGGTAACCCATATCCACCAGGAGCTGAATGAAGTGTCCACTGTGGCCAGTTTTTAGATCATAGTACATTCTACAGTCAAAAAGTTCTGGAGATTTTTTTTGGAGGTAAGAAAAGGGGGTGAAAGCTAAAGCCATATGGGGGCATGAGGGTTGAGAAGTTCTTTATCATGGGTGCCCCACCCAGCTAGGGAGGGCATCACCCATCTCTCGGGGAATACAGCCATTCTCCGAGCCAGAATTTAGCATCTCCAACTAAGACAGTACAGTGTGTGACCAGATGGCAAAACAAAAAAACTGCTTTAAATAGCATGGGGCTCCGGGCATCTTAACCCTCAAATTTGGTGTCCTTTAACTCATCTCGCTACCAGACTGCAAATGAGACCCCTTTCTGGGTCCAGGACAGCAGCCTGCCAAGTGGAAAATGCAAACCAGTGTCAGGCTTGCAGGTTAGGACCCGTGCTTCCTGTCCTATAAACCCCAAACCCCCAGGGTCTGGCAGAAACCTGCTCAGGGATGAGGATACTCAGCAGGTGTTTGTGTTAATACCTTACTTGGTTCAAACATAAAACCACTCCTGAAGGCTTATCAGTGGGTCCCTTAGGGTCTAGCCATGGTGGTTATGGCCACTAAATATGTAAAAATTAAAGCTGGCAAGATGCCTGGCTCAATGGAAAGATTGCTTGGTGGCCTGAGATAGATCTCCCAACCACACAGGCAAAGGGGAGAAAAGAATCCTATGCATGACCCTCTGACCTCCATATACACGCGCGCGTGCACACACACACACACACACACACACACACACACGCACCAAGTCATATGTATTCGTGTGCACACACACGCTCACAATAAATAAATACAATTAACAAATACAATTACTGAAGTTTAGTGATCAGGAGCTTCTTCTCCTCGTTTTGTTCTTAAAGGTTTCCAATTAAAACTTTTCATTTAAAAAATAATAATAAATTAGGTCATTTCAGTGAAACTTTGAAACAGGTGAGAAGTTTGTCAAAAGTAAGCAGGTCAAAGGGCCACTCTTCAGCATTCTAGCATGCTCCTTGCATGCAGACTAGTGACAAGTAGCCAAGACCAAAGTCTGACAGGGGCCTACCTGCCCTGGGGTCAGGCTAGCCTGGTCACACCAGAGGACAAGCAGAGCAACTGACAGCTCAGCCTCGGTTCTCACCCGTGACATGAGAGCTTATCTCCTAGAAACATGAACCTCAAATTGTCCAGTCCATGCAAGGAATCCCCTTTAGGGCCGGCAGGGTTCCAATGCTGAGGGCACATAGGTGGGTGCGACTGTGACAGAGTCTAGAGGCAAATGGTGGGTAGCACACTGGAGGTTTGATTAGCCCCTTCCCCCTGCACAGGCTACACAGCTGCCCTCCTGAGATAGCGATACACACAAGGAAGCTCTGGGATGATGGAGTCGAGAGCAGAGCTCAAAATGATGAAGTGGGTATGTCGGTTGAGACACTATGGCGTGGTGCTGGCCCAGTTCTGGCTTTCCAGGGCCTCACATGCAGGGAAATGCTGTGGAGCCTCCAACCAGGAAGTTCTGAGAATCTCTCTAAACAAAATGAAGCCTGTTCATGATTAATCAACAGCCCCCAGGGTGTGGGGTGGGGTGGGGTGGGGGGGTGGTGCACAGACCAAACTGGAAACAAAAGCACTCTCTAAGAATTTCTCTCTCTCAGGCTGGAAATAACCACACATCATTTATCAAAAGCCAGCCCAGTATACAAGGTCCTTCATCACTGAATAATGTTTCCTCCTGCTCGGCCTCTTCCCTCCCTGGGGCGAGCGAGCCCCAGACTTTTCTAGATTTGACAGGTGTGCAGGGTGTAGTGGGGGGAGAGGAGGGGTGTTTCCTGGCCAAGAAGTGTGCTGAGACTAACAAGGGTATTTTCCACTGACTCTTCTCTGAGGTCCAGAACAAAACAGATAAAAAGAGTTCCTGCCCTTACCACCCCCATGGCCCTCACCCCACCCCACCCTTACTATTCTGAAATACTTCTAGAACGGCCTAAGGCCAGAGTATCTGGAAAGATAAGCAGAAAGTATTCCAGAGAGGGGGATGGGTGGGGTAAGGAGTAAACAAGAGCATCGAGACAGACAGACACACACACACACACACACACACACACACATACACACACACAGGACGCCTTACAGGCAGGAGATAATGGGACACCTTGCTGACAGGTGTCCAGTGATATGGTCAACTGAAGGATTCTGGGAGCAGGTGTGCAAGGCTCTGGGGAGGAACAGAGGGTGTCTTTGAGAGTAGCTGGTGGGAAACAGATGTCATCAGCTAGGATGGTGTGCAAAAGGGAGAAGGGCCAGTTCTGCTGTCGGGCAGCCTTGTCTGCCTGACTCACTCCTGGCCAGTACAGGCTAACTTAACTGGCTTGCCAGGGGAGTTGGTACCATAAAAAGAGGCCCTGACATGTCTAGCTTGGAACTGCACTTTAGGGCTGGCTCCTCCTGTAATGTGAGCTGCCTGGGACTTTCCTCTACCCAGGATTCTCGTGGTCACCTTTAGGTTCCTTATCTGTGTAACACCAGGTCCATCCCAGGCACCATGCCCCACCCTGCCTGGGTCAGTAAATGAGTCATCAGGGCCTAAAGTGACACATTTGTCCACTCCAGCTGTCACAACAGGGCCTGCCAAAGTCTGCAGAGAGGGTGCCAATTAATCTTGGCTGAGCTGTTGTAAGAAATGAGTTAGTAGGGTCCATTTTCAATAGGAGGTGTGTGCTCAGAGCTCTTGGGGGTCAGAGATAAGCAGGAGGTGTTAGGCCTGGTTGTGATTCAGACCCCAGACAAACAGTGAGGTACACGGTTAGCAGACCGGGCCACAAAGTTTTCCCAGCATCCCTCAGTCCCCTACCTTGTATACCCCTTGTCATCCAGAACTTTCCAGCCCAGGGGCTGGGCTTCTCCTCCCTGAGAAGCTCCTCTCTATATATTGCCGACTTTCTGGTCTCTCTACCTTTCTTCCTTCTCTCCATCTCTGTGTAAAGGTGCTTTTTCCCCCCTCTTCCCCCTTCCCCTCTGTCTCCCTTTCCCATGGTGACTTCCCTGGCCTAGTTCCATGGAAACCGTGAACTTCTCCAATAACCCTGCCTTTACATATACTCTAATCTGGCTTCAACCGGCTTACTTCACCAGCAGAGAAGAGCTCATCAGGGCCCTCTCCCCTAGCTGGTGGCCAGTCTCAGAACCCTGAGAGCTGGGAAGTTAAGGGCAGATGCTTCATGACTAAGGCCACCATCATACTCCAGGATAATGATCATTTGTTTCAATTTTTTTTTTTTTTTTTGAGAGGGAGACACAGGGAAAAACATAAAGTTGAGCAGGTAGAAAGGTGGGGGGGGGGAGTTGGGGGAGAGGAAAAAAAAAAAACATGAGCAAAATATATCATCTGAATGAGAAACTTTTAAGATTTGAAAATAAGTAACGTAGCCAGGTGTGGTGGCACAGGCCTTTAGTCCCTGCACTCGGGAGGCAGAGGCAGGCAGATTTCTGAGTTCGAGGCCAGCCTGGTCTACGGAGTGAGTTCCAGGACAGCCAGGGCTACACAGAGAAACCCTGTCTTGAAAAACCAAAAAAAAAAAAAAAAGAAAAGAAAAGAAAAAGAAAAAGAAAGAAAGAAAGAAAGAAAGAAAGAAAGAAAGAAAGAAAGAAAGAAAGAAAGAAAGAAAGAAAGAAAGAAAAGCAAGTAGGACCTGAAGTGTTTGGTCCCCTGTGCCCTGTGGTGACACACTCCCTAGCCATCCCTAGGTCACAGTATGAAAGAACCAGCCTGTGTCTAAGAGCCCTCATGCATGGCCTTTGACTTCTGCCCCTATCCAGCAGTGATAGCTCTGCCTTGCTCCTCCTGCCCCTTCTCTTCCTCTCCCTCCTCCCTGCCTCTCCTTCCTCCTCTTCTCCTCTCCCTCCTCCTCTCCTGCTCTCCCTCCTCCACTTCTCCCAAAGCCTTGAAGTCCATGCAGCAATGGCGCTGGCTGCTTCGCTGGTGTTTGGGAGAAAATGGGCAAGTGATTCACCTTCTCTCCCCTCAGCTCCTTTGGGGACACTAGAGCAGACCACACACACACACACACACATGCACGCACGCACGCGCGCACACGCACATGCACATGCACACACACTTCAGGATGTGA
This sequence comes from Mus pahari, assembly GCF_900095145.1. NCBI lineage: Eukaryota > Metazoa > Chordata > Mammalia > Rodentia > Muridae > Mus > Mus pahari. The sequence continues at coordinate 4,686,304 of NC_034610.1, forward strand.
CACTGCCCTGGTTTAAAGTCTGAGGCCTGCTTACTGAACCTCTTGGTGGAGTCTCCCCAACTCTAAGCTCCAGCCCCCATTCATTACATCCAACCTAGGTTGTTCAAGTTTAAAAGTAACAGAAACGAAAACCCTCTGACTATAATATTCATTTAGTGAGTCACCATGTAGATCTGAAGTCCTTGGCTGGCAGGAGGGGCCATGCCCTGCTTGGGTTCATCTGTGTTTTACCCAGCGCCCAGAGGTGGAATGCCTTCCTGGGGCTCAAAGCGGTAAGGGAAACCCTAGGCTGTGGAGACAGTGTCTCTGCTCCATGAAGATCTGGCCCTTGTATGACCTTCAGTCCTGGATCCTTCTCTGGAAGTCAGTCTCTTCTCCAGCTCTGGGTCGATCCTCTCTCTAGTTCTAGATCTACGTGCTCTTCTCATAGGTGCTCTCTCTGACCCAGGGCCATCCGCCTGGCCCAAGGTGGCCCCTCAGGCCCCAAGTCCCCTTTCTACATCTCTTCTCCCTGTGTCACATCAATCCCTTTCTCCTGAGCGTGCTTCCTTCCCCCTGGCTGTGGACTCTCCCTGGATTCTGGGCCATGCACAAGTTTCTTTGAACTTCAGTGTCTCGCAGCCCCAACCCCATCCTCAGGGCCCCTGCCCCCAGTAAGGCATGCTACATTAGCCACAAAGCTGGTTCTACTAGCAGCTGGCCTGTGCATTCAAGTTCCCAGAACAGGGTTCCAGCTCAGGCCCTGCTTCTTCCAAGGGGTTTGGTTTGGACCCTGGGAGAAGGGACTGAGATGCATATTTGACATATTAAAGCAAAGCCACCTGTCTCCAGGAGATCACCAACTGCCTCCAAGCCCAAGATGGCAGGGACATGGTAGCTTTCTACCTCGCCCATGGCTTCAGTCACCCAGAGGCAATGTGGTCTGCAGACGTTAGAATATCCCAGAGCCACAGAACCACGTGCCAAGTTTAAATACTCTATACTGTAGATCGTGACTATAATTGCTCTGTTTAGTTAATATTCACCTCTCACTATCCTTATATGCAAGCTAGACTCTTAGGTCAGAAAATGCACATATACAAAAATATCACACAGCACATATACAATCTAATATTAGCCTTTGAATATGTCCCCCATAGACAGAGAGGGAACCTCTGTACTAGAATTTTCATTTTTGTTCTGAAAATGTAAATGAACACAAATGCAAATGTAGTCATGCATGCAGACACACACACATTCTCTCTCTCTCTCTCTCTCTCTCTCTCTCTCTCTCTCTCTCTCTCTCTCTCTCTCTCTCTCTCTCTCTCTCAGAAAACAAATGGAGACACAAAAGTGCTCCTGTTGCCAGAAAGCTTTTAACCTAGTTGGAAGAAGCAGAACCACAGATTCTCTGTGCCCTTCCCATACCTTGTGGCCACAGCTCTGTATCCTAAACATAAAGGTCTTGTATGCATGCACTGCCAAAGCCAAGTGTAATTAGCCTGCCTCTCTGGGTCATCATTCCAAATGCCAAACGTCACCTCCAAGTCCTCAGGAAAAAACTTTTGGGACCTTTTCCATCCTGGGGCCAAAATGCATTTGTTCCCATGACAATATCTGAAGGTTTTTGGTGACTTTGAGTCATTCATGTGGTACAGGCTCAAGCACGACACACCTCAATGTGTTAAAGATGGCAAAGCCAACTGAAGAGACCCGGTTATAAAGGCAAGGAAGCTGCATGCAAGAAGTCAAACTAACTTGAGGGAAACAGATTTTTAGGAACAATTCCAAATTCTGCCATTGAGGCTTGCTGCCCAGAGACTCGGCATTCTTAAGCCTGCAGCGGATCCAACATCAGGCGAATTGTGCCTGCGAGCTAAGCAATCAAGGATAGGGATTGGAGCCAAACTACACAAGTTCCAGTCCAAATCCAATTACAGCTGGATGAGCAGACTATGAAACTCTCTCTAATTTTGATCCCCTCTCCCGCCTCAGGAAAGGTGTGCATCCACTCACAGATGCTTCTGTAAGGATTAAACAACTAGCTGTGTTGCTCAAAAGATGTTAATCCTGACTCTAAGCAAGAACTAGAAGCACCATGGTGGTTAATACTGTCAGCTTAACTGACGCTATGGCAGCCATTCTCAACCTCCCTAACACCGTGACCCTTTAAAACAGTTCCTCAGGTTGTGAAGAGCCCCATCCATAAAATTATTTTTGTTGCCACTGCATAACTGCAATTGTGCTGTTACAAGTGGTAATGTAAATATCTGTATTTTCCAGTGGTCTTAAGCGACCCTTTTAAAAGGGTCATTCGGCCCTCAAAGGGGTTGTGACCTGTAAATTGGGAACGGCTGCTCTAGACTAACCTCTGAGCCACACTTCCAGGAACATCTGTGGGACATTACCTACATTAGGCTAACTGAATTGGAGTGACCCAGCTTTACAGTGGGTAGTTCCGTTCCATGACCCAGGGCCCTGGAGTGAATGGAAGCATAAAACCTGATAATAGAAGCTAAACAAAAGCATTCCTCGCTCTGCTTCTGGACCGCAGAGGAAATGGGACTGACCAGCTGCCTTACACTCCTAACACCCTTCTCCACCAGGGAGAACTGTGCCCTTAAACGGGCAACTTGACCTCCTCAAGTTGCTCTTATCTGGTATTTTTGTCATAGCAAGGAGAAAAAAAAAAAAAAAAAGGCCAATACAAATAGCTTTTGAGAGCATTTCATACTATAAAAAAAAAAAAAAATTAAAAATATAAATAAATAAAACCACCTTTCCGATGCCCAGCATGGTAGCTCACGCCTCTAATCCCAACTCTCTCAGGAGCTGAGGTAGGAAGGCAAATCCTAGAACAGCCTGGCCTCCAGAGCAAGATCCTATCTCAGCCTCTGCCCCCTAAACAAAAGCAACAACATCAACAAAGCCTGTTCGTCCTAAAAGTTCTGAGAGAGCAAGCTGCACGGCCGACTCTCCGGGAGGGATGGGGGCAGCATGAGGGTGAAGGCACATCCCACTTACCCCAGGACCCCTAGATGCTCAGCAGTGTGAAGGGTGAAGGCACATCCCACTTACCCCAGGACCCCTAGATG
>NC_034610.1:4689562-4707947 GCF_900095145.1 Mus pahari
TCAGCAGTGTGAAGGGTGAAGGCACATCCCACTTACCCCAGGACCCCTAGATGCTCAGCAGTGTGAAGGGTGAAGGCACATCCCACTTACCCCAGACCCCTAGATGCTCAGCAGCGTGAAGGGTGAAGGCACATCCCACTTACCCCTAGGATCCCTAGGCGCTCAGCCAGGCTCCAGCCACAGAGAAAGTCAATCTCAAACTTGTGATTGAGGACCACGATGGCGTTTTCCTTCCCGTAGTGGGGGGAGGCCTTTGGGTCGGTGTAGATGGTACACTCCGTGCCTGACCACCACTCCAGAAGCATCACCAACTCTGTAATAAACCACAAGGACACACACACACAGATTTACGTCACTGTCTCCGCGGACTCCTGTGTCTGCTTTTCTCAGGCCATGCTTCTAGGGCTAAAGCTGCAGAGCATTTCAGCCCAGACCACAGATGCTGAAAGGGTTTCAAAGCAGAAGGGTTATAGGGAAAGAGAGGACGCTTCGTGGTGGTCTTATAGCTCTTGATTAAGTAACTTGGGAGAAATAAAATCAGAGTCGAGATTCACCCACACCTGTGTGCCTGTGCTGACTGCATGGGGTGATATATGTTCTAGAAGATGACTAGCCGATATGCTTCTAAACGCCATCAAAGAACCAACTCCTCTCGCACGGATGGCACCTGAGGGCAACCACGGTGGAGGGAAACACAAGTATGTCCCTTTCCGTGACAAGGGTAACTCCAAGGTGTCAATCACTCTGGAGGCTTCAACCAAAATATCACCATATTCTTTGGAGAGGCTTGTGAGAATTAAGACTTGTTTGCAGGTGGCAATCAGTCTGAGTGTATTCTCGGGGTTGTGCCTTCATTCTAGTTGGCCAGTTTTCTGGGGCTGGTAGTCTCAGGAAAAGACTATGTGGTGGAAACTCTAGATGTGGAATTGAATATGAATGTCAACACAGCCCCCTGAAGTGAACTGTTGGAGTGGAAGGTGTTGGTGGGCAGTCGTGTGCGATGAGAGTCCTCTATGAGGTGGTGGTACTGTTGTTTATAGTGCTTAGTGGGGTACACATTCTATAGAAGGTTCCCACATCCCACCACACCCCACATGCACACACACAAAGACAAGTGGGTCTAACTTTGGTTGCCCTGGACACACGCTTCTCTTGCAGACAGAAGGCTGAATCTGGAGCACTGGAACCATCTAGAAGGCCTCATAGTCTAGATTCTAAGCAGTGGCACTGTGGGTTTTCCTTAAGCCCAACCCATGGTTCTGTCATGTCTTTTTGTCTTTGGGGTGCAGATGCCTCGGGGGGGGGGGTCTTGTGAAAATTGCTGGTGGTCAGGACTGTGGCCTTCCCAGCTTCGAGTGGTCTGAACAGACCTTGAGCGCTTGCCACAATGGATCTTATCAACCTTCTTGGAGTCACCTGCCTTGGTTACACGTGCAACTTCCCAGGAACTTAGAGGAATAGACTGCCCGCTGACCTTGCTTTGCAACATAATCCAGCCGAAACAAAGGATGGGGTCTGTGGCCTTGCCCTATATAAACACAGTGCTGAATATTAAACTTGGAGCCTTGATCAGAACCTTGTCTTGGCTTCATTCTTCTCTTGCCCCCTTCTCCCCATCTCTTATTCATTTCCAGCCCTCCTTTCAGATAAGCCCAGTTTGTCCATGGCCACTGGACAGCTATACAGGGCCATCGAGTTTCCCTTCTAGGAAGGCCACCTGGGGAGTGTCAGGCTGCCAGGTAAGAAGAATGATACTGACCCTGCTGACCCCCCTGCTATACCCCTGACCATTGCTAAAGGCATGCCCCTGTGTCCTGAGGCTGTCACTGAGGTTGGGGACCTGCTGTCCTTAAGTCCACTAAACAGAAAAGGTAGAAAGAAGACTAAGCAGACATGCTGTACTGTGGAGAAACATCTGGCGTCACCTCGGGTCACCCCCATGGACTGATTCTGCTGAAATGACCCAGATATTTCTCCCCTGCTCAGTTTGTGTATCTGGCATTGCACATAACACCAACAGCCACTGAGTCCCCTTGACTGCTGTCTGTCTCTCTGGGGCTTTGTTCTATTGAGACGCAGGCCAAAAGCCTGACTCTACTACAGCCGTAGACATGGAAACCATCTGAGACATCCCCTTGGGCTTGTGGGTAAGATGGAGCCCTACATGTCGGGTAGGCTTGTGGCTCCATTGTAGCCAGTTAGTCCATTCTGGAAACAGGAGTCAGGCATGGGACAATGTCAGGTGGGTCATACACAGGTGAGAGGCCACCCTAAGATACCTTCCTTCGTATTCTCAGGGCTGGCTCTTCAAGACCCTCTGACTAGATGCTTGGTGTGGGTCACCCATCGTCCTTCCTGTAAATCTCACTGAGGAGAATGTAGGCAGTGATCTCATGATACTCCCAGCACTCAGAAGCCACCTTTGCTAGAGAATATCATCTCATCAGGCAACTAAAGCAGGATAAAAGCCTGGTATCCGAGCCTTCATTCTGTGTCTGTCTGCCTTGTCTTAAATCGTTGGGACAAACCTGCCTAACTCTAGAGGTAGGCCTGTCCATCACCGAAGGAGTATCTGTCTATACAATGGTCCCTTAGCCATCTCATCCCTTCAAGGATGAAGTCATAGATATGACTGACATGTCACAGTCCACGTATACAATATCCTATGCAGCACCCTCCTCTCAAAGTGCCTGAAAGTCTCTAGCCAGTGTCTAACCCTGGAGCCACCTTAGAGGCCAGGAACATGGACGTGGAGTCTTAACAGACCACACTCCATGACCCCAGTCAGGAGCAATCATTTCAGGGGAGTGAGATTGTCCCTTCAAGCAATAAGACCTCTCGGGGTGCACACCTTACAGAACCAGCTGAGCGGTCATGCGGCATCTGATCCAGGTTGCCCAGCTGTGCAGGCCTCAGGCTTCTGCCCCAGATCCTCCTAATCAATCCCCAGAGCTCATGCTAGTACCACACACAGGCCAAAAGTAGGAAGGCAAGCCTTTCTCACCATTTCAACGTGACTTCAGATTGCTTTCTCCCAGACAAGACTAAACCTGAGATGTTTGGACCCCCCGAGTTGTGCCTCTAGCCCAGGACTTTGGTTACTGTACAGGAAAGAACTCTTGCACTGTCCGTGAAGGAACTTGGGTTCCATCTCCACCTTCTTCCTCCTCCCAGGTGAAAAGTCCTTCCCTGTCCAATAGACCTGGTTTCTGTGGCCCGAATCACCCAGCCCAGCCCAGCCCAGCCCCAGGGCAGGAATGCACAGAGCTCAGCAGGCCCCTGTGGGTCACCTGACCGGAGCTGCAGCCTGGTGATCTTTATCAAGAGCCTCCAGGCATCCCTGAGCCTCGCTGCCCACGTGCACAAGCTTCAGAGGGGGTTAAAGCATCATCGGGACACAAGTCTATCCGGGGTTGGCTGCCAGTATCCATCCAGCTCCCCCAGAACGCTGGGAAACACGGCACAGGCCTTATTTTGCGGCCCCTACTTTTATCCGAAGGCCACTTTCTCTTCGATTTAGAATAAACCAACAGAGAAAGGTCACCACTTATGAAATTAGAGGATGAGAAAGAGGTAGGGAGGCGTTCTGGGTCTCTGAGCAGCCTGCAGCAATTCTCAAAGCCTCCAGCTCATGTTTCAGTTTGTCCAATGCTGCCCACATCTGCTCCCAGGAACAGGGGAGAGTGTCAGCTGTCCCTCCTCGGAGCAGCTGCACCTGGTGTCCAGCCCTGGCCCTGCTTCCCCCGCTGCTAAAGTATTCTTCAAATTCCTGGATCCGTCCTCGGACACTTGATACCAGGAAGGAGTGTGCTTACAGGAAATGACATCACTGGGAAAAAAGAAAGTCCAAACTACTGCCTTTGAGGAGTAATTGAAGGTTGAAACTTTTAGTCTTTTTTTTTTTTTTTTTCTGGTTTTTCGAGACAGGGTTTCTCTGTGTAGCCTTGGCTGTCCTAGAACTCACTCTGTAGACCAGGTTGGCCTCGAACTCAGAAATCCGCCTGCCTCTGCCTCCCAAGTGCTGGGACTAAAAGGCGTGCGCCACCATGCCCGGCTGGTTGAAACTTTTAAACTCTGCCCAAGAATTTGGTTTTGTTCTGTTTGCTCTTGTGCTGTTCAGCCTACAGGAATTATGGGTAGGGAAAAGAAGACACAAGGAAGAAAAGGAAGGAGGGAAGGGAGGCACATGTGACATCCTAGAAGAGCTATTTTGTAAATGACAATACCACTCACAGAGAGAGGAGACAATGGCTCACAACCCCGATAATGAAGACGCCAGCATGTTGAGGCTGAACCCAGGTAGGGCCCCCCCAGAGCCCAATGTGAGTCTCCAAGATCCTGGACTTGTATAGAGGAGGAGACTAGGGGAGGCAGGGTAAGACGGAGGATCAGCCAGGAAGGACCACACCTTGACCTTGGGTAAACCTGTGCTCGGCTTATCTACCAAATAAAGATGAAAATTCGTAACCCAAAGGCTTGTTAATCTTAATGTCCTCAAAGCCTTGAGCATCTGCCTGCCACCATGAGGCTCTCTGTGGTACTATTACTGATGACCACAATGAACACAGAGTAAATAAGCCACAGAGAAGAACCTGGGCCCAGTGTCCATTTCTAGGCAGCTACATTTAGGGTAAGCATTCTACAAGTCTGAGTGGCTGATCAAAACTTCAGTGATTGCAGAAAGCTGGAGTGTTGCAGGTACAGAGCCCATTTATCTTAGCCTGTCTTTAACTCCTTAGATAGCCATTTACTACCCTCCTCAGTGTGTGACTGCCAATTAAAATCCTTTGGGGAATGTAAAAACAGACCCCTGGCCTTCACGACTCAAAGGCTAGCAATGTCACAGATAGCATCAGAAGCCTATGGTAAGGGTCTCTCCCCTGCGCTGTTTCCTGCCCTCCTGATGTTTCTGTTGTCGCATTTTAAAGTATCTTGTCCTATGCGGGTTTAATTGTTTATTATTAAAGTTTCACGTGTGTGCGTGTATGTGTGTGTGTGTGTGTGTGTGTGTGTGTAAGATATGAGGTGTATATTTACAATGACACACTAAAAGACATAATTTTTCTCTATCTTCCCTCCTTGGCCATTCCCTGTCCCTTTGGGAACAGCATCACCCCATCACAAATACTTGATACTGAAAAGGTCAGCTAAGGAACTTTGGGAAGGTCATGAAACACTTGCCCCTCTGGAAGGGAGAGGCTAATTAGCATTCCACAGACCACAGGGCGGGAACTGACCTGACACATTCTGAGGGATGGACCATTGCTTACCTTCAGACAAGGGAAGCCCTTGCCACCTCATTCACTAAAGACCAATCAGTTTAAAGGGCTCACTGTCCCACCAATCATATTGTGCCTAGTTGCTGATGCTCTGTTCTGCCCCTGGAAACCATATAAAAACTCACTGAATAGGCACTAGAGGGTTGCTGCCTCTCCTTCGGGTCTGGGATGACCCCACTGCACTAGAACAATAAAATCCTCTTGCTTTTTGCATAGATTCTGGCTCCATGTGGTTCACTCAGGGGGTCCCTAGTAAGCTAAGGCTCCCCGGAGTCTTGCATTACATCAGGACATATAGAGTTCTGGGATGCTCGGGAACGTGGAAAATTTCCCAGTAGGAAACTCCATCATCCACAGGGTGAGGCCCCAGCTTGCTCAGGATTCCTCCCAAGGACAACCTGCCTTTCAGTCACTAAGCACCTTGGTTCCGCTTCACCTAGAGTCCAGGCACTCCATCTGGTAGAGGGGAGAGGCCTCTACCTTAGTAGGAAATGTGGCTGCTCCAGAGATCCCAGGGTGGGCCTGGGAATGTCAGACATCACTCTGTCTCAGTTGGGTGAAAAAAAATCTATCTGTATGTTTATGTGCCATGTGTGTGCCTGATGCCTGTGGAGGACAGAAGAGGGCCACATCCCTTGGAATGAAAATTACAGAGGGTTGTGAGCCACCAGGTGCGTGGTGGGACTCAAACCCAGGTCCTCTGTGTGTGGGGGGGGGGGAGGTGACCCAAAACAGTAAATGTTTTTAATCTCTGAGCCATCTCTCCCATGTCACTAAGTATCATTTAAGGAATGTTTAAACTAAATTTTAAATCTATATGAGAAATAACTACTTGAAATTTTCATTATTTTTTTCTACTTTCTTCACATTGGAATAGAACAAGGCTTATTCTCAAAATACAAACTCATTACTCACAGAGAAACAGGTATGTACACAGGCCAAAAAACAGCTTTATCAGAATTCTGAAAGGGATTAAAAACTTGGTAAAATGCACACAGCTACCAAATTGGTTATGTGAAGAGAGTGTGAGTGTCCTCTTTATGTAGCTCTGAGTTATACTAAAACAGTTTGTGAAAAGCATTTCTTCACAGGAGACATCTTCCCCTAGGCTGGGGTACTGGGTTATCTGATTCTGTCTCTTTTGGAACAGAGGACCTTTAATAGAGCAATCTAATTACATAGGAAGGACCAGTGAAATGGCTAAGCGGGTGTTTGTCACCAAGCCTGACACATGAATTCCATCCTTGGGATTCACATGGTAGAAGGAAAAGAACTGACTTCTACAAGTTGTCCTTTGACCTTCACACATGCAGGTCATGAACACACCCAAACATATATACAAAGAAACACAAATAAATAAAATACACATGCAAATAAATGATAAAAAATGTTGGCTATGGAAAAAAAAAAGTATAAATAAATTACATGTTCTCCTGCCAGACTGGGACCAGTAAAGTCTTTGTATACCTCTGAAGTCTTCCCTACACACAGCTCTGGGGACCACACACACAATTCTGAAGTCCTCTAGTCATGCACTCTGAGGTCCTCCCCTCCTATAGCTTTGGGGACCTCGCTTCATGTAGTTCTGAGGTCCTTCCTACTTGCCTTGCATCTTTGGGATCCTCAATACAGTTCTGGGGGCTTCTAATCATACAGCCCTGAGGTTCTTCCTCCATAGCTCTGGGGTCCTCTCCTAACACCAGTTGTTACCAGTGAAACCTTCTACTCTGGTAAAAGTCGAATTCTGTACCTGCCGAGGCAAACAGGTGAAATACGAGGTATACAACTGAAGTTTAATTTCCCATAGACTGCACATTATTTGCTCACATAAACATGACTGTGCAGCATCAAATGGAAGACAGATTTGTAATAAATGATGAGGCATGCACCACTGGAGCCAAATACTAAAACATTATTCATTGTTTGCCTGAAATTCAAATGTGGCTGGGTGCCCTGGATTTCTATGTGTTAAGTCTGGCAATCTGAGCCCTTATCGGCCCAGCAGTAGCCATGGCAACAAGCCCTGATGCAACTCCCGGATACAGCTTGGGAGGATGGGGAAAGTAATCTCCAGGGAGTGAACTGCTTCCAGGAGGGTATCAGGGCTTTCATGGGCCACCGGTGCCTGGCCAGATGGATATCCACATCTTAAATTACAAGGGAGGCTTTCCCACGGTTCTGGGAAGTACACGGTTAGATCACCTGCACACTAAGGGTCCAGGCCTCATCCTCTGCTGGCCACATATGAAGGCAGAGCACATGCTTCTCAGAACAAGTCTCAGCAGTAAATTTGTACTTAAGTTACACCCCCACCCGTTCAGGGGCCCCTGAAAAACAATGTCACCTGTGTTTAGTCTGAGCTTGTCAGGGATGTTATGAGTAACTGTCTAAAAACCCTTACTGCCTGGCAGCCCTGGGAACATCGGGGGGTCATGATCTGGCCTTTGGTGTGGAGAATAATCAAAGTGTTGAATCTAAAGTAATAGGAGCTCAAACATACAGGGTCAGTACAGCCATGACACTAGGGCAGGATCATACAACTCAGGGTGACAGCCAGGAGGACCCAGGCAAAGGCACTGATCAGATGAAGACACAAGGAAGGAGCAAGGAATCATGGGAACGGAGCAAGTCTTCTAACTCACACACTGTAGACAGTAGAGAAAGCTTAGAATACTTCACATAGAAACTTATTTCTTCAGCTGCACAGTCACCTGGCAGGGTTCATGGTCCTCTACTAGATGAAGAGGCAGGCTCACAGTATAAGTGGCTTGTCACAGGCCACAGAAAGCCGAGCCTTCTCACATGATGGATCTGGGTGTACATCCTCCCTCTGCACTCTGTGCCCAATGCTGTGTCTTCACCAACCTGCTTTCCTTGCTTATACTTTCTCCCACCCATTTCCTCAGCTCTCAATCATCTCAGGAAGAGGTATAAGAATAGGCTCCTTGCCTCATGGAGACCCTCCATATTCCCTAAGGACCTTCCCACAGTACCTCATGTCTCGCTAACTTCCCTTGTCTCCAATTAAAACAGTTTAATCATAAACACAACTACAGAAGCCACTCTGAATGTCACGTTAGGCCAACCAGGCCAACACCCCCTACACCAGACCCTTTAATTGGGATCAAGAAAAAGGATCCAGCATCTTTGATGCTCCCTGCAGCTCCGGAGATGGGAGAAAACTGCATCAGACGAGAAGGGAACATATACTTTCCCATTACCTGCCACAACCCTGGAGACATCAATCAAACAATGAGGTTAAAAACACAATCAAGATTAAGTTACAACTGTGTGTCTTTGGCAGACTGACTCTTAAAGTGTCAATGACTAAGATTTTGTCAGCTGTAGATTGCGTGATCACCCCCACCGCCCATCCCCCCACCCCCTGCCACATCAGTTACTATGTAACTGCAGGAGAGAGCTCTGGAGGCTGCAGAATAAAGCCAGGGGTTGGGTAGCTGTTGCCTGGATGATCTCTGTAGCCAAGGGGCTGCTTTCCAGATGCTCATGGACAAAGTAGCTGTTCTTTATTATTCCTTCATTCCCTTCCTTCTCTCCTTCCTTCTTTCTTTGACAGACTCTATACTCTCTACATAGCTGAGGATTAGCTTCAACTTCTGATGCTACTGTATGTAGGTGTACAGAGGTACGCTCTAAGTATAAATATGTGCTATAAACACAGGTAGGTATGAACCACTAAGTCTGGATTATGTGGTACTGGCGATTGAACTCAGGGCCTTGTACATGCTGGGCAGGCACCTTACCAACGGAGTTGCACTCTAGAAACGCATTTTCCCAGTGGTTCCTTTAACAACTGGTTTACATCTCTTTCCTGACTAGGGTCAGGGCCACTGGGCTGGGTGGTGCACTGATGGGCTTAGACATATCAGGTTCAAACTTCACACCCTCATCTTCCCTCACACATCAAAGGCAGTTACATCATCTGCCACTCTTTGATAAGAGGTCTGTTGTCTTCTGCCTACATTTAATGTCTTCTTTTTTTTTTTATAACTCTGCTGTTCCATAATTTCATTACAGTTTGTCTTCTTATGACTTTGTTTTCTCCACAGAAGTCACTGAATGTCTTGAACATTTGGATTCATTCACTTATCAATTCTAGAGAGCTCTTAGCCTTCGCCTCTTTTTTCCCCAGCTCCTATTAGACAAGCCCACCTTTCCTTCATTTGCTTTCTGATGTTTTCTCTCTGTGTTTCTACCATATTCTGCACATTTCTTTGATTCATCTTGTAGTGCACTAAGGTTGGCTTCATGTGTGTATGGGCAGTCCAAACAGATAAGATACAAAAATAGGGTCTGCAGAGGTGGGTCAGGGGTCAAAAGCACTGGCTGCTCTTCCAGGTGGCCTGTGTTTGGTTCTCAGCACCCACATGATGGCACATAGCCTTCTGTATCTCCAGTTCTAGGAGAGCCGAAGTCTTGGTCTGACCTCCACAGGCACCAGGCACAAAAACATACACACAGGCTAAATGTTCATATATAAACACGATAAATAAATCTAATAAGAAGATACTGATACAAAGTTCACAGGGACCCCCTTGTGAGCTGTTGCTGGTGTCTTCGTCAACCTGGTTGCAAGGTATACCTGAGGTTCCCCCACTTCTTGGCTGTGTGTGTGTGTGGGTGTGTGTGTATACACACACATATATGATATTCTTGCATGTTCACATATACTTCTCCTCAAAACAGTTGCTTGAGGGAAGATATTTGCTTTATACATTTCTATCACTGGACTTAAGACATTTATGACGTGAACAGATGCCATATCTCCTTCCATCAGTACATGTGACCCTTTAAGAGCACAGCCTCTCCTTTGTCATGGCTCCTAGTGGCAGAACCTTTCTCCAGTAAAACTCAGAATTCTGGACTCTTTCCCACACTGACTGGCCTCTCTGGGAGAAATGGACATTTTGAACTTGGTGTTGTGATTCTTCATCCAACTAACCCATGATCTTCTTTCCCTCCTTGACCTATAAGGACTGTCCTGAGCATCCTGGCAATATCTGGGACTATCTTCCTAGCCTGGAGTCTAGAACGCTTGGCTTTTACACAAAACTGTGATCTCTCAGGCTCTATCAGCAGCAAAGGGATATTTTTTCTTTCATATGATATATGATATCATGTTAATATCATAACTAATATCATTATATTTTATAATATATTTGTATGTTATATCATGAATACTTTTTATGTTCCATTATAATTTATAATATAATAATTATAATTAATAGCATTAATATTAATATGATATAGCTTAGTTTAACCCTATCAGAAGCTTTTAGGCTAAGATAGTGGCTTCTATCTTCACTGCAAATGTAGCTTCCCCTTGGCAGAACAGAGGCAAGTGTTCTGAGAGAGCAAGCATCCAGAACAACTGGACAGGAATGCATGCTGGACTCCGAACACCTAAACAAACATTTGCGGGGGGTTGAGCTATGTGCTGAATTTAGGTCATTCAAACCATCCGGAAACACAGCGGCCCTGTGACTGGGAGAAGTGCCATCCTGCAATGCAGAAGGGCCCCTGTAAGAGCTGAAAGGATTTCCTGAAGTGCACTTGCTGGGACCCTTGACCAGGTATGTTTGTGATGTGTGCAGTGAAACCAGACACAAAACTCAGCAAGCATCCGGTGAGAGGAGAGCGACCTGAGGATGCGGAGAGCAGCCTGAGGAGGAGAGCGGCCTGAGGATGCGGAGAGGCAGGGGGAGGGATCGAGGTGGGAGTGGTGTTGGCTGCCTCAGTTGCCCTGAAGAGGAGAAAATCCCAGCATGAACCCATATGTAGGAAAGCTGCTTCTCTCAAATCCCAAACCACACATGCCAAGAAACCTCAGAATTAAGAAAGGAAAGTCCAGTTTTTCCTTTTTCCAGCCCCTGCTCCCAGAACGACTTTGAGACTAATTATTCATTATTAAATGCCTAGGCCATAACTTCCGCTCATTCTCTGACTACTAACTAACCTGCTCAATCTATTCTACATCTTCCACATATTTAGTTACATCCCCTTCAGTTTTCCTTCAGAATCTCTCCCAGCATCTTCCTCCTCTCTCTCTCTCTCTCTCTCTCTCTCTCTCTCTCTCTCTCTCTCTCTCTCTCTCCTCATCTCTTTTAGTCTTTCACTATGTTCCAGAATCCTCTCTCTTCCTGCCAGCATCCTATTCCTTCCTCGGCTCATTGGACACTGGCTTTTTTATTGACAGGTGTTGCTTGTAAGAGATCCTCTCTACATTACTATACACTACCTAGACTGGCCTTTGGATGGCGGACCGACCCTCCAGCCTTGAGGAGTCAAGCAATGGTCTGCCATAAAGGCTTCCCTCTCCCCTGAGTATCAGGATGTTGCTGCTACTCCCCTCAGTCTTTTGCATGTTCACCTGGTAGCTTCTCTTCATAAAGCTGTAAGGTTGACAGTTGCTAGCACTTGGTATTCAAGAAGTTAGAATTTGAGAACTAACCTGACTTAATAGGCCTTGATACCACAAGTCACTGAAAGGTGACTCTGACACCTCTCTTTAATAGTTTGCAAAGCCTGTTTTTAGGAGAATTCTAGCCAGCTGGGAAAAAGATGGGAGGTGGGGACCACCCAGGAAGACAAGGGATGCTGAGTGTCAGGTCCCTGCTTAAAGAGCAACATTGGGAATAATAATGCAAAGCTGGGTGTGCTGCCAACTACCCGTATCCCCAACACAGGAAGTGGGAGCCGGAGGACTGTGAGTCTGAAATCAGCCTGGAATCGAGGTAAGTTCCAGGACAAGCTGGATAAGAAAGAAGACCTGGTCTCAAAACTGTCCATCAGTTAGATTTTTTAATAAAGATGAGAGAGAAAAGAAAGGAAAGCCTTGTAGAGTTAGGGAGCTGGGGGAGTCGTAAAGAATGTCACAGAAATGAGCAAAGAGACCAAGAAGGGAACAGTGGGGAGCGGCCCAGAGAAGTGATGTCACACACAAAATGGGGATTTGGGTGGGGCAGTTAAGCCAAAGTGTTAGAGTGTGGCGGAGGTGTGGGGGATCGGGGGTGGACAACATAGGGTTCCAAAGAAATCAGGAGCAACACGGGGTGAAAGTTAAGATTAATTAAAGGTCATGTTCAGTTCACTGTGTGAGCCCCCAGAAGCCCGAGAGCCAGCCTGGAGAATCCACAGCTCCCTCGTGTCTCAGGGAGTCAACACTCACACGGGTTCATAGGGAGCTGTTACTCTAGGAGCCTCATGAGGTGCTTGGACTGCCCCAGACAGACAGTGTCCCTATGTTCTTAGAACCTGGAGTCTCGGGAAGAGACCTGATTATGGGGTAGGAGGCAGCAATCACAGGGGAAGGAGAAGCTCGCCAAGGGATGTGGACTGTAAGCATCCCTAAGGAACCTGTGGGTTGCAACCCCTTCAGGGGTAGCATATTAGGTATTTACACTACAATTCCTAACAGCAGAAAATTACAGTTGTGAAGTAGCAAAGAAATAATTTTATGGTTGGGGTCACTACAACATGAGGAACTGTATTAAAGGGTCGCAGAGTTAGGAAGGTTGAGAACCACTAGCCTAGAGGAAGTGGCCTTAGAGGAGACAGAGGAGGCTGTTCCCCTCAGCACGGGCAGGAAGCAGAGGAGACAGAAAGGCAATGGTGGGAGACAAAATATCTCCCCCATTGACCTGCTTTCACAAGGCACCATCTCCCAATAAAGCCTTGGTATAAATCTACCAAGGGGTAACGTATTGATTAAGTAAGATACCCATCACCGGACCAACAACCCCCAGTCCTGGAGCCTGCAGGGCACATTTCTCAAGCACATCATAGCACAGTTGCTTTGCTTTGTATTTTAAAATATTTTTCTTACCTCTTCTATCTAAAAATAAAGGAACTGGAATCACCTTTTCCATCAAAGAGTTTTGTGTTTCTTGTTCTCAGTAAGAACAAGTAAGGTGGGTAAGAAAAACTATGTATATATTGTTTCCTAGATACAAGAAAACACTCTAAACCTAGTATGGCTTCTTATAATCTGCAAGTGGCTTCTGTCTGGGTAATAGTGCTCAGTCAATAGCCATCCTGTCCTTTGCCTCATGATATCCCCTCCCTGGGGACATTCTGGCAATGTCTGGAGATATTTTAGGCTGTCACACTTGAGGAAAGTGTTGCTTGCGCCGTTGGGTGGAGGTCAGGGATGCAGCTGAGCATCCTACGATGTGCCTACTGAAGTTAGCCAGCATCAAATGTCAGTTATGCTACCACAGCAAACCTGTTTTATGGCTACTGACCATACAAGGATGAGACAGGGGGCAACCCTCCTGCTAGGGTTCAGTTAGCTGCACAGTTACTCTTTACTTGTATACTGGCCCCACGATCTACTATTTGTGATACCTCTAACGAGTTACTTAACCCGTCATGCTGCCTCAGTTTCCCCATCTGTCATGGGAGAGTGCCTAAGATACCTTCTGTTTTGTGGCCTCCCCCCCCCCCAACCTTTTCTTTAGCCAAGTGTGTAAATGTTCAGCTGGAAATTGACCTCAGTTGTTATTTTTCAAATAAATACCAGAACATCGCTTGAAGGAGGAAATAACTCCCTTCTATTATCCAGGACTCCATATTTGAATTCTCTCTGGAAAACCCATAAGGTAACATACATCAGAATTGCTGCAAATGCAGACTCCTCCTCTGACACCCAACAGAAATTCATGCTGCAGTGTGCATGGGGCTAATAGTATCTCTATTAATTTTAAGCATTTGTCACTGGCCTGTTAGAAAAGCTTTGCTTGAAGCAGGTATGCCTAACAACCCAGGTTTTTCAAAGGGTTCAGGTTGGCTAATTACAGAGAAATGACTGGCCTCTTGCTCTTTCCTATGTAACTGACACAATGCAACATTGTATCTAGCTTCCAGAGACATAGAAGAGCTGTTACACAGCACCATGCGCATGCCCAGCAAGCACCTGCCCTTACCTCGCCAGCATTCCTCCAAGTCACACCCTCCCCTCCTGGGTATGAACAAAGTTCTTTCTCTGGCTAAAGCACCGGCCAATGTGGCCAAGGATCAGGGTAAAAACCACAAGTAGGCACCTCGCCACAGCTGGCACCACAGCAGCTGAGCTGTCTACTTGGCTGGGCTATGTACCCAGTGATTTAATCAAAATAACGTGGGTGCTACTGCAACAGGGCCTATTTGTGGTAATATGCTCACATGCACACTAGTAAACACACATTGATCCTTTTAAAAGCCTGGCTGATAGATAGGGCAGCCCACACTGGTTGCAGCAGGCTGAGAAGCAGGGAATGAGGACCACATCCTACATCCCAGCTAAAGAAACTGTCCGAGTCACTTCTCTACCCGCTCACTTTCCTTACCCCATCCCACCAGAGTGCTAACTCTATATAAAGATTTTATATTCTCTGGACTCCCGGAGCAATGCTAGCTTGTGCTTTAAAAGTCTCCCTTCAACACGACCAGAGTCACAGGAGGATGGAGAGAGAGGGACAGAGAAAGATGCTGAAGTGTACATCTAGAGAGGATAATTTGGCAGGAGGCTGAAGGGGTCTAATAAGGATGGACAGAGAGAAGGAAGGGCAGAAGGTGATGGGAAGAAAGTCCACTCCAGCCCTTCAGGAAGGACCCAGGTGACAAGTGGAGCCTCGCGCTCACTTCTCTATGGGAAGTCTAAGAGAAGCTCGGAGAGAGCCGATGCCGACATATTTTATCATTTGCACTGAATGCATTCAATGAGCACTATTAATATTTTAAATTAAGCTCTATGTGCCAAACAACCCTACAGAGAGGGATTTAAAAGCCAAAATATAATGGAGTAGGCCGTCTAGACTCAAGACTTAAGATACGTTTTATCTTAAACAACATACCATTTTATCTCCAGATATCTGTGTTAAGACCCTAATTATCTGTGAGAAGTTTGACCCAGTGTCTAAGAGATCTGGCCTGGACCCAGGAGAAACCAAGCATATGGATGTTGTAGACCACAAGTATGGGCCCTTCACTTAATAGCCAAGTACACACAGACTCCATGTTTAGAGCCAATGAGGATGTAGGTGTTCCTGAAGCAATCTAATCCATTTGACACATGGCCATCAGGTGACACTAGCCTTGCAGAAGGTCATTTTTTGTGTTTGTCGCTTGAACCCATACTTTGTGCCTACAAGGCAAGTGCTCTGCCACCGTGCCGTACCCACAGATCCTACACATTCTGGTTGTCCAAACTCACAAGCACAGAACAGCTGGTCCCTGTTTCCGTACCGGTTACGAAAAGCACCCAAACAACACATTTGTGCTCAGGATGCTGGTGACTATACTGCCAGTAGGGACAAGCCCAGACAGAGCTTAGAGATTTCTCTATCGGCTACTGCAGGAAGCTCCACACTTCTGGCCACCCAGCCGGC
Organism: Mus pahari; assembly: GCF_900095145.1. Lineage (NCBI taxonomy): Eukaryota > Metazoa > Chordata > Mammalia > Rodentia > Muridae > Mus > Mus pahari. The sequence continues at coordinate 4,705,230 of NC_034610.1, forward strand.
AGCTTTAGAAGTCACCAGGACTGAGCAATCTCGCCCCATGGATCTGCTCTGGCTCCCCTGAAGTATTGATGGTTCAGGTCCTTTCTGGAAATAATGCACTGGGTGGCAGGACAGGGACTGAGGCTTGTCCGACAGACTTAATTCTGCACCTAATCAGATAAGACGAAGGTTAAGAAGTCATTAATGACAAATGACAATTTTCCCTGGGACTGGATTAATGAACGTTATGGTCCCCAGGGAGATGTTAAAGTATCTGAAGGAAAGGAAATTACAAGGGCCGACTGACTTTTTTTTTTTTTTAAGTCTCATTTTTATTCAAAGAGCACTTCAGGTTAAAAATAGAATAGAGAGGAAAGAAACTCATTTATAAAACCAGAAGAAATGTTGGGTTTTCTGCCTCTTTTATTAGTCCCTTCTGGCTTCAAGGCTGCCATCTCAAGTCCACCAGCAGAGGCTTCCAGGAAGGTACCTGGAACTCTGACCTCAGCGGGCGCTTTTCAAACCAGGACATGCCCTGTAGGCATGTACCATGCTAGTGTAGAGAACCTTGGGTCAGGGGCAATGGTACAAAACTCTGCATTTTGTGTTTATGTGTATATATATGAGATGTATGCACATTTATATGGAGGTCAGAGGTCACGCTCTGGTGTCATGCCTCAGGCCACTATCCCCCTTGCTCTTTGAGACAGGGTCTCTCACTGGAACCTTGGATTGCTGAGAAAGTTATATAAGCTGCCCACCTGTCTCCACCTCCCCAGCAATGCATTTCAATCACATGCCAGCACCCAGCATCTTCTTGTGGGCTTTAGGGATCAAAGTTAGATCCAAGCAGCTGATTAACTTAGCTAGCTCCCCAGCTGACTCTGCATTTTTAAAAGACGTTCCAGAGTGATGCCTAGAATGACTTATGGGCAGAAGCAGGGTAGGGGATCTTTGTGTGCCAAAGGCCAGAACAAGGCCTCATTTTTTAAATGATGCTAGTCACTCTCCAACCTGCCCCTTTGAGTGGACAATGGGCTAGGCTTTGGCCATTATTTCCCCCTCCTAGTTCTTTTCCTATTCCTGATGCTCTCATGCCCTGATGCTCTCATGTGCACACCTTGAATGGACACACTCCTCTATGCTGTCATGCTAGGCTGGACACATCAGCTGCCCACCGCTGTGCATAATGCCTCAGAGCAACAGTGAACACCAGTTATCTCTGAGAGTAGCCGAAGGATGCAGACATGGCATGGCTCAGCACGGGGGTGAGGAGATCTGTTATGGGGTCTCTCTCCTGGGAGGATGTGGTCAAAGATGTCAGCTAGGGTTGACAGAGGCCAACAGGCAATGGCCAGCAAATAGCTGCAGGTCTTAATACTTCCTTCCTCTCCAGGCCTCTCAGAAGCATGTGTGCATGTGAAGGTCTTAGCAGTAGGCTTCCTCGAGTATAAAAGAAAAGGGGGTTAGAAAGATGGCTCAGTGGTTAAGAGCACTTGTTGCTCTTCCAGAGGACCCAGGTTTGGGTCTAGCACCCATGTGGAGTCTCACAATGTCTGTAACACCAGTTGAAGGGGGTCTAATTTCCTCTCAGGTCCTCTGTATAATACTTACATGCAGCCAATCATACACATAAAATAAGAGAGAGGGAGAGAGAGAGAGAGAGAGAGAGAGAGAGAGAGAGAGAGGAGACAGAAGATATGCTTTAATGGGTCTCCTCCCTTGGAATTCATACCACTTAATAGAAGACCCTAAGTCCTTTCTACATCCAATAGAGGAGTTAGGTTCTATTTGTTACAAGAAAAATCATCAAAGATATTTTCTAAGTGATCATCCTCTGAAGTGGAAACCTCTAGTTTCTTTGGAAACTCGGTTATGTCAAACGACGTTTTGCTGGGGCGCACAGGTGAAAGGATGTCTTGCTAGAGCAGACACATGCAAGGATGTGTGATGAAGGAATAGAAATATGACCCCACAGACGGTGGGAGCGGGAGCATTGGTTTGGTTTGCTCTGCCTTGCTGTTTTTCCTCACTAATGACATGCAGGTATTGGTTCACTTTACATAGCATTGTAAAGCTCCACTAGTGGTGACAGCAGAGAGAAGCTCATAGGGGAGCTGCTCATGAGCTCCCTGCAGCTTCTTGCTGCTTCTGCAGCCTCACCTCAGGCGGGTTGGCAAGCCTTGTGGGTTTCTTCAGGATTGAACTACAACTGCTGGTTCGCGTCTGGTGTCTGCCTGCCAAGAGACTGGACTGCAGCTGTGGATTTGTATTTGATGTTTGCTATAGGACTGAACTGCTGACAAAGAAGATAGAGCTCACCCCCCAAAGAACTCTTGCTAAAACAGGTCTACTTCCCCCATATCCTAATCACTTTTCTCTTCCACTACCTCTGGTGGGCAATGGGCTAGAGGAGAGGTTGAATGCTTATTAAAATAGATTGGAGAAATTTATGCCTGCAATCCTCAATAGATTATACTTTCAAAAAATAGTGGTAGCTCTACTGTGGATCCCCTGTGTTCTTCTAGAATACACCCATTCCACCAACAAGAGACAGACTTGGGGCTGGTGAGATGGCTCAGCGGGTAAGAGCACCCAACTGCTCTTCCAAAGGTGTAGAGTTCAAATCCCAGCAACCACATGGTGGCTCAAACCATCCTTAACGAGATCTGACTCCCTCTTCTGGTGTGTCTGAAGACAGCTACAGTGTACTTACATATAATAAATAAATAAAATCTT
>NC_034610.1:4707961-4712770 GCF_900095145.1 Mus pahari
ACTTACATATAATAAATAAATAAAATCTTAAAAAAAAAAAAAAAAAAAAGAGAGACAGACTTGACCAGGGAGGACAACTAATTTGGTTGTAACCAGGAGGAAGTGTTGAAAACGATACACAGCTGTGGGTGTGTATGTGTATGCAGTGTGTGTGTGTGTGTGTGTGTGTGTGTGTTGATTCACCTGTGACATATATGGAAGCCAGAGGTGGGCACCTGGGATCCTCATCTATCACCTCTACCTTATATTTGGACTTACATATTGTCTCTTAATGAACCTGGACTGGGTGATCAGTGAGCCCCTGGAAGGTACCTCTGCTCCATCCCAGCATTCTGGTTTTATAGATTCATGTTCCTGTGCCTGCACTTAACATGGGTGCTTGGGAGTCAGGACTTGGGTCCTCTGCTTGGACAGCAAGCACTTGAGCCATGCCCCAACCCCTGTCCTCTAAGTTCTACTTTAAGGATAAAAGGTAACAGTTCTCCATCCTCCGAGTTCAGACACCCACGTTCAGAACCTCAGGTGACCAGACTAAGAAGTCCACCATCTTGACGATGCTTCACTGAGAAATCGCTCTTTTAAGAGCCCAGATGAGGGCCCCACAGGCAGGTAACATCAACTGCCAGACATGAACAAAGAGATCTTGATTCCTGTTCCCGAGCTATAAACTCCTTCAGTGAAAACCAGGCATCCTGGAGCAGACTCCAGCTGTGTCCCTTGGGCCCTGCTCTGATTCCAGGCTCATAGAATCCAAGGGCAGAATGAATGCTTGCTCTCAGCCACTCAGGGGCAGCGGCCGTTTGTTATGCAGCAGTTGGTAACTGGTACACATTCTCCATCGTCTATTCTTGGCGTTGCCTGCCTCGCCCCCCGCCACATGTATTTTAGACTATTAGATAATGAGTCTTCAGGACATTGTGTGGTGCTTTATTCAATGAGACAAAGCCCACGATTAGTATAGGGCTTTGCATGTAATATACACTCAACATGTCTATTGAATGAATAATGAGTGCATCAGAGTTGGTGAGATTCGGCTGGGTGAGTTCTCATTGGCTAAAGCTCTTGAGGTCTATATGAGTTTGAGGCCCTGTAGTGGAGTTAACTACTGACCACTGCAGCACCCATTTCGCCACTGTCTGCCCTTCTCCATTTGCAGGAAAACATTTATCAAGGACTCCTGCTGTAACACAAGTGCTCACACAACATTAGCAAAAACAAATAGTCACAGTGATTATAAAAGTGGTTGTGACCTCTAGCCAGAAACACTTAGGATTAATGCTGACTCTAGGTTGTTACAAAGGCGGCCTCTAGAGTGGGCTTGACCTTCTCAACTCTAAACACACAGTCAGAAACACATTTGCAAATCCTAACTTACATTCAGACTAATGAAATACATTAAATCTTCAGGCTATTAAACACTTAGGATTTTCCGTGTCCATTCATCTCTTTGGCTTATCTTTCAGTTTAAGTGTCGTGTATACATCAAACATGTCTGAGATTTGGAGAGCTGTTCCTGGAGTTGATCTGGTTAAGAATTCATCAGGGAACTTTCAAAACACCTTACTCTTCGTCAGTGAGCTTCCAAAATGCTTCTCCACAGGCTCGGTGACTTGTTATTTTGTTGGGTTTAATAATATTCCAGTTAATATTCATACCGCTTACTGTATAAGCAGCTCCTCCTTTGGAGGTAAATAAATGATTCAGTTCCCACTTAATCCCCCCTCCTCCCCCCACCCCCATGCAAAGTGTGACAGCTGTCCTTCAGCCGAAGACAATTATCCAAACAGGGCTCTCTTTCTCATCATCTCATTATCTCATGATTAAGTTTAACCCCCCTGAAATTTTTACAAATGCTAATTAAATCTGAAAAGGGAAAACAACGTGTCAATCAAGACGGATCTGCAGCTGCCTGTCATCTGGAGCCCGGAAGAACTTAAATGACCTAGTGCCAAGTGTGGGGAAACCACACTCCAAGGAGACGATGGAGGCAGGAAGTGTATCCACAGTCTACACACGCGCAATGGCCATTATTGATGGTCAGCTTGACAGGATGTAGAAACACCTTGAAGACAAACCTCTGGGCATACCTCTGACAGTTTCTGGGTTAGGCTCACTGGGGTGAAAAGACCCAGTCTTAATGTATGGGCTGGACTCCTCTACTAAATAGCAAAGAGAAAGTGAGCTAGCTGAACACCAGTGCTCAGCCCTCTTCTTCCTGACTGTGGACACAATGTAACAAGCTGCCTCCAGCTACTCTTGCTGCGTTGCTTTCACTGTGACACACTGCATCCTTGAACTGAGAGCCAACATGGACCTTTCCCTCCTTAAGTTACATTTGTCAGGCACTTAGCTAATACAACAAGTGTTGGAGAAAGCAAAGCTTAGGCGGTTTCCATCCCTTTGACCCACTGCTTGCTTTGGAATTATTTCTAGGTGAGCCATTAGGGTAATTCCAGTTGTGGTTTAAAAAAGAAAGCAAGCAGAGTCACTATCAAGTTAGCAAGGTGGGTTGCATTAAAAAAAAACGAGCCTGGGCCGGGCATGGTGGTGCACGCCTTTAATCCCAGCACTCAGGAGGCAGAGGCAGGTGGATTTCTGAGTTCGAGGCTAGCCTGGACTAAAAAAAAAAAAAAAAAAAAAAAAAAAAAAAAAAAAAAAAAAAAAGACCAAGCCTGGTATGAACAACTTGGTGGCACCATTGGGCAACTAGCCTTCAAACCGCACACAAACAGGGCCTCAAAGGTCACCACTGGTGACAAAGTAGAGGAAGTAGGCCAACCCTCTGTGCCCTGGGGGAAGCTTGAGAGACATAGCAATGCTGGCTTGGCCCAAAGCACAGGACTCAGAACTCAGTGGGCAAAACCGACTCCAAACCCGTGCCTTTCACCTTTGTACCTCCGCTCCAGTCCCTCCTGGTCCCCCCATGGCAGGTGCTGGGATGTGTGTCTTGCTGAGCATGGGTCCCGTGCCTTGCTTGACAGAGAAGTCGGCAGCAGCACCCAGGATGCCTATGCAGACACTGAGCTTAGAACGTTCTCTCCCCGTACCAGACCTGAGCAGTACGGCAGCTCAGCCAGGCTCTCATGGCGGTTGTGACAAATGACCAGGCCAAAGGAATTTAAGCAAGGAAGGGTTTCTTTTGGCTCACGGTTACTTCCAGGCTCATCACCCGTGATGGTGGGGAATTCCTGGCATCGGAATCATTGTATCTGTAGTCAGGAAGCAGAGAGAGGTGGTTATCTATGCTTAGCTTGATTTTTCATTTGTACCCAGGCCAGGACACTAGCCCACATTTAGTCCACACATTTAGTCTTCTTATCCTCATCAAGTCAATCCCTTGTAGGCATGCCCAGAAGCTAACCTAACCTAGGCAAGCCCTCACAGGGGTGCCCGCCAGAGACTTTCCTTCTAGGTTCTGTCAAGTTGACCGACAGCCACTATTAACCAGCACACCCAGGAGGAATGACACCTCCTGGAATACACAGAGACATCCAGCCCAGCTCCAGGTACAGTTTCAAATGTGGCACTTGCCTCTTCCCAGAACAGCCCAGCTATTGTAAGAGCAGCCGGACAAAGACCTAGTTGCAGGGCTACAGAGGTTGTTTGGGGAGGGGAGGAGGACTGGTCCACACTGAATGGATTTGCCCCAAAGCACTGACAAGCAAATTTCGGCTTTTAGAAGCATCAGAGCTTTTACAGGAAAGGATAAGGGAGGAAAAAGACAGCATAGAGTAACCTACAGACAGATCCTAATATCAAAACATCAGATTAGAGGGAAATGAATTTCAAGATACAGATTAAAGGGAAAAGGCAGCTGTAAGAGCTGAAGAGGATGGCAGGCTACCAAGATGACTCATCAGATAACGGAACTTGCCACTAAGCTCAGGGGCCTAGGTTCCAGCTTTAGCACTCAAGGTAGAAAGAGAAGTGACTCCAAGTTGCCCTCTGATATCCTGTATATACTATGAGTATACACACACACACACACACACACACACTCACCCACAGACACACACACACACACTCACCCACAGACAGACAGACACACACACAGACCCACACATGTTCACATATACATACACACAGACACACACACTTACACGCAGACACACACACATGTTGATACAGACATACACATATTATATATGCTCACCCACAGACATATAGACACACAGACACACATGCTCATACACATACATACACACAGACACACACACACTCACCCACAGACACACACACACACACAGACACACATAGACACACATGTTCACATATACATACACACAGACACACACACACTTACACACAGACACGCACATGTTGATACAGACATACACACATTATATATGCTCACCCACAGATATATAGACACACAGACACACATGCTCATACACATACATACACACAGACACACACACTTACACATACCCATGCTCACACAGACACACACACACACTTATTCATATATGCTCACCCACAGACACACACAGACACACTTACACTTGTCCACACACAAACACACAGACACACATGCTCACACACACATACACATAGACACACATACACACACACATATTCACTCACACATATACACACATGGACACACATTCATACATGCATAAATACACATGCTCACACAGACACATTCTTTCTCACTCACACAGAACACATATACATAGACCCACACAAAGACATACATGCTCACACACACATACTCACACAGAGACACATATATGCTCACCCACAGACACACACTCACACACACAGACACACACATGTTCACTCACACATATACAAACATGGACACAC
>NC_034610.1:4712990-4742634 GCF_900095145.1 Mus pahari
AGACACACACATACATAGACCCACACAGAGACACACATTTTCACACATACACATGCTCACACAGAGACACATATATGCTCACCCACAGACACACATTCACACACACAGACACACATCCCCATATATATATATATATATATATATATATATATATATATATATATATATATACATATTCATGCACACAGACACATATTCACACACATATACACACATAGACACACATGGACACACATTTACACATGCATAGACACACACAGACACACATGCATACACATGCTCACTCTCTCTTTCTCAATTTAATAAACATTTTAAATAAAAAGATGAAATCACAATGATAATCCCAGGATGGGTGCTAACATAAACCCACTCCTTTATTGTCATTCATTCCTTGTTAAATATGACACTCAAGAACTGGTGGGCTACACATGTAGTCACTATCAACATCTGCAGGCTTAAACTTGAGACAAAAGCAATGGGCCACATGACTACCCCATCTCCCTAGGTCTAATTCGAATTCATATAAAGTAACAACAACATCAACAACAACAACAACACACACACACACACATGTTTCCAATGAGTTCCTTAATTAAAAAGAAAGTGTCTTTCAGCACTTAGGTTTTCAGGGTCTAATTAGCAGTCCAGACACAGATGTTCTTTACAATGCAGAATAATAAAATCGAGGAAAAGAAATGGAAAAGTCAATGTATTCAAAAGGAAGCCAAATAGATATGCTTCTAAAGAATCCTTAAATAAATAATACTTTCCCAAATATTTATGTGAGGTTCAATAAAACATAATTTGTTTCATTCATCATTTTTAACCACTGAAGCAGAAGACAGGATGAAGTGTGTGACCAGCCAGCAGAAGGAATTCCTCATGACAGGAAGGAAAGATGCAGTCAGCCCCACCACTGGGCAGTCTGACTACAGGATGGGCCCACCCTTGAGGGAATCCCCAGACCATCATACGGCCTCCTGGGAACAAGACTCACAGCCGAGAGAAAAATGGAAATGGAGCCCAAATAGGGAAAGCTGGGCTTCCACCCAGTGGAAGAGAGATGCTACTCTGGCCTTGCATGAGACACATTCTTTAAGATAATAGAACTTGCCGGGCGTGGTGGCGCATGCCTTTAATCCCAGCACTCGGGAGGCAGAGGCAGGTGGATTTCTGAGTTCGAGGCCAGCCTGGTCTACAAAGTGAGTTCCAGGACAGCTAAGGCTATACAGAGAAACCCTGTCTCGGAAAAAAAAAAAAAAAAGAAAATAGAACTTGGTCACGTGGAAGGAGCTCCCTCCTGCCAGAGCCGTATGAGGAAGGACTGAGTAGGCATAAGTCCAGAGATTCAGCCAGACCTGGGTGCTCACACTTGTAATCCCAGCAATCTTGAGTTAGAGTGCCCTTCCCCCCCCCCAAAAAAAAAGAGGAATAGAAACCCAAGTCTGCCCCCAAGGTCAGCTTCCTCCTCTGCAAGATTATGTCACTCTCTGATAGCTTGTGATGCAATGTGGACAACAGGCCTAGAGAAAGGGGTTTGGTATCACTCATTGGAGAGCAAAGGTTCCAGCCCTAGGAAAGGTTTCACCAATGCGATTACAAATGTGTTCATGGCCCTACCAAAGTCGGGAGGCGAGGCTCTTGGTTTCCTCTCATTAATCTGCATCTGCACCACAGCTGGGATGTGCGGGGGGGGGGGGGGGGAAGGACCTGCAGTGGTGAGATTGAAAGCTCAGGGCTAGAAAGAATTAAACCAAGGCAGGACAGGCCACGGTCAGCGAGCTCAGAGGCTACTTAAATTAGAGAAACTCCTTGTCTGAGCTTCATGAGCTATTAGTCCTTTATCCTATGGGTTCTCAAACCATGGTTATTTAAAGACCTCTTTGGAGGTCACATATCAGATATCCTGCACATCAGATATTTACATTATAATTCATAACAGTAGCAACATTACAGTTATAAAATAGTAACCACGTAACTTTATGGTTTGTAGGTTACCACAGCATGAAGGTCTGTATCGAAAGGGCTCAGCATTAGGGAAGATGAAAACCACTGAGCCACAGGAAGATCAAAGGCCACATCTTGGGGTTTTCTAACAGGGATTTAAGTCCCAAGTACATCCTCGTTTATCTACCCTCTCCAAGAACAGAGTGTGGCTTGAGCGGATCCCGAATAAATGTTTGGTGAATGAATGAATGAATGAATGAAGTAACTCAAGATGCATATATAGATGGTGGGTCAGAGACCCAGAATCAGGCAGAAGGAGGCAGAAAGAAGCCTGTGTAAGACAAGAAGGGATGGAGACCCATCTAATTAACTGAGTACCAGCTCTGGTATGGCTCTTTGGAAGCGGAGACCAAACTCAACCCAGCTGGCCTGGGTCCTTCAGGTCGTTAGTCGAATCTGCTTGTAGTAAGCAGAATTCAGAAGCCTCTTCCTTGGTCTCACACGCCTCCCCAGGCATCCCCTGGGAGCTAGCCACCTGCAACGGGTCTGACTAGAAACTTCTCAGAGAATATGGAAGACTTGGCCCATTGTCAGGCCCGCAAAGAATGTGCTGCACCAAACTCAGTTGTTAGAAGCCCCTCCTCCTCCCCTCCCCTCCCTTCCTCACCTCCCAACCCCCTAACACCCCCCTAGCTGGATTGGACCCAAGATGAAGGCAACAGTGCTACTAGTTTCCAACACCAAGACAAGTCTGCATCCAGCCTGACACTAATGTTTCCTGTCTGCTCCTGGGATATTAAATACTGCTTTAAATCCTCCAAAGGGGCTAAGGAACCAGTTCTCATTTCTACAAGCTGGAGTCCAGTTCTAGCGCTCATTACACAATGAATCTTCCCAATTTAGCAAGAGACACTAATTATTCTATTTAACTGGTGACTGATGACCCCACTCCCACATACGACTGCTTGCCAAATTTCTAACGCTGATTAATTTGTGAATGGCTTCTGCCCTTCTGTGCCTTCGAAAGTCTGCCAACCCCCGCCCCCCCACACACCTGTGGGCAATTTAGGCTGGACCTCAAACTCCCCGAATTCCCAGCACATTCCATCTCTGCCACCTTCACCCCTGAACTGGCTCAGCTCCTGTTCACACCAGTGAGCCGAGAACAGCCGTGGCTTGGTGAGGTCTTGCTTTGTCATCACACCCAACAGTCTGGTGGTGGCTCTGCCGGAGCCCTGCCCAGGTCTGCCTCTCTGATTCCTAGGATAAGCTAAGACTGTGTGTTTTAAATTTGCAGACGTTCCAGTCTGTTGATCCTGAGATACTGAGATTTGTTTGTTTGTTGGTTTGTTTGTTTGTTTGTTTGGAGAGCTAGGGGTCTGCTTATCCACACAATAGACTCTCCTAGTACTCAAAAAGAAACCAAGCCTGAAGTGGTAGTTGAGCATGCCTAGAACCCCAGCAGCTGGGAGGGTGAGTCAGGAGGGTGGCATGTTTGAGTCCATCATTGTAAGATCATTTTTTTTTTTTTATACATTAAAAGCCTAGCTCCAAAACTTAAAGCAAAACAAAACCCATGACTCCATTTGGTAGTTCAGATCCAAAAGACCCAGCACACTCCACCAGCTACAACCATTTCTCCTTCCTAGGTAGAGGTGCCTACGTAAGCAATGCCTATCCAGCCGCCAGCCACACTTAGTGAACCGACCTCATCTGCCTCTGTTCACCAGCAACACTCCTCCACATCCCCCCCCCCTCGAAGGGCCTCGAGCTGGTCCCTGCCCCAGAGCTGGAAGCTGTTTGGGCTCAGACACCCTCGCTCGCCTCTTTCTGCAGCCAGTTGACAGGGATTAAAGAAAACAAATAAAAATTGCCATTGAAGGAGAGCCAAACTCCAGAGGCTGCCAAGGGCTCCCTCCCTCCTGTCTTGACAAGGCGGCTCCTTCATAGCCTAACAAAGAAGGTTGTGACATGTTTAGACACAGATACAAGTTGGCGACGTCTCTTTCAGAGTTCTGAGTTCGGCGTGGGGTTGTGGGTTGGGTGGGAATGAATGAGATGACTGAAGCCAAGAGATGGACGCTCTTGGGGCAGCAACCCTAGAATCTTAGCAGCAAGCTCAGCTCCTGAGTTCAGGAGGGCACACAGCTGCAGCCCTGCCTCCTCCAATTCCCACCCTGTGTTTCACCAGCACACACACACACACACACACACACACACACACACACACTTCCCTCTTGCTCCTTATGCTTCGGGTGTGGAAGCTCCAAGATACACATGCAGCAGGTCTGGCCCCAAGGTGGTATGTGACCCAGCGCTCTGACTCTCTGGTATAGTCTTTCTTCCTCTTTGCTGCACCTCTTTTTTCCCTCCCCCTGACTCAGTCCGCACATCGTGCTTGCTCTTCAGACTTCTCCCCATGCCCCCTTACTCTATTATAGCCACAAGACAGAAATGGCTACAGTCATCTCTGGGCCAAACACTTTTAAACACGATCCCGGTCCATGACAACAGTGGTGCTCACTAAATGTCCCCTGGACGGACTGCAAAGTCATTCCTTCCATGGTCTGAGCATGTTTGGCATCAGGTAAAGATTCAGAGCAGGACCTGTTCAAAGCCGACTGCCCTGTCGTAAAGCCTTTTCCTTCACCCTGAGTTCCAGCCCTGCTTATGATAACCTGGTAAAAGGTATGGGTCTTGCTCTAGTAGTTCATGCCACTGATCATGGTCTGCCCTAGTTGGAGACATGGGTCTATAGTGTTCACCTTCTGTTTAAGGGACTGGCTGTCAAGGTAGAATCCAGGACCACTGTAAGCGTCCAGTGAAGGCATTATCCAGAGAGCATGACTCAGTTAAACACCTGATACATAGCCCTGGGATACTATTAAGATGGCCCAGCCTTCTCCACACCTGCTCTACTGATACACACAGTAAGGGTCTCTGTGGTCAGCTCTGCCACACTCCTCAAACACTAGAGTGCTCACTGACCCTCAGCCAGGGGACTGCTATCCCCACTAGGCCATAGTTGAGGGCGGGGTCCGTGTATCGCCTTGGGTTCCTCTGATCCCAACCCACTTCTTCTATAGCACCATGATATACTGAAACCTGAAAATCTGCTAAATATCACCATTTATCAGCTGTACCGTGATGGCTAGGTCTCAGACCAGTTCGATACCCTTCGCTTTACCTAAGAGACACACTCGCCCCGATTACTGTAGAACTATAGCTATCCGTAGGGCTGTACTGGGAAATAGTCAACCCCTGGCTGGGAGACTCAGGCAAAGGGGAAAGGTTTTATTTATGGCTATATTAGTTGCGTTTTTCACCATGTGATAAATATCTGACAAAAGTAATTTAACGGTTTTTAAGGCCTTATTTACTTTTAGTACATTGGTGTTTTGTCTACACGTGTATCTGTGTGAGGGTGTCAGATCCCCTAGAATTGGAACTATAGGCAGCTAGCTAGTTGTAAGCTGACATGTGGGTACTGGGAATTAAACCCAGGACCTTTGGAAGAGCAGCTCCTACTCTTAACCACTGAGCATCTCTCCAGCCTCCAAAAGCAATGGAAGGAAGGGTTTATTTCTGCCCATAGTTTAGGGCATTGGTCCACCGAAGGCATCGCAACCGCAGTGATAAATGGTGATGTTAAGCTTGCTTCTCCTTTCCTCTCAGCCTAGCAGCACCACAGCCTATGGAATGGCGCAGCCCACATTCAGGTGGGGCTTAGGCAGCCACTGACGTTTTAGCAGCTGGCCTGTAGCACACTTCTGAATGTGGAGTCACGGATGCTACACAGATTAGGGGGCCTTGACTAGGTTGGTAGCTGAAAAGGACACAGAGAGCAGGCAGCTGCTGGCAGCCAGGCTTCTGGGAGAGAAGCCATCTTTAGAGGGCAGAATCCAGAGCACCTACCTAACACGGTCACATCGTACGTATGCGGCATCTGCCAGTTCCTGGTCCCTGTGGCCAGGAATGCCATCATGGTCTGCCTCTGCGTGTCGTTTCCTGAGTCAGTAAGTCTCTGACTTTGGTTGGAGTTCACTGGTTGTCAGGCCCAAACCACTAACATCTGGACAACCTGCTTTCCCCTACTTTCTCAAGGCTGGCCAGACGCATGCCCCTCTGGAAGCCTTCTATGTCTTATCCAGCCTGGTCACTTGTTTATGATTGCTTGTTTGTTTTGTTTTCTCCTAAGACTGGGTCTTGGGTAGCCTAGGCTATCCTCAAACTTCCAGTGCAGTCAGAGATGACCTTGAACTTCTATCTTCCTTCCTCTACCTCCCAAGTGTAGAGAGTACAGGTGTGTGCTGCCATACTTGGGTCTGTGTGGCATTAGGGATCAAACCCAGGTTTAGGGGGGGGCATGTTAGGCAAGTATTCTGTCAACAGAGCCACAGTCTCAATCCTAGTCATTTTTTCCCCATGGGAAGCACTACTACTCATGTCTCTGACATGAAGGAATCAGCCATGTGACTGTGTTCTTCCTGTGTGTCCCAATCGGTTTCATGGCGAGAGCTGGAGGAGACCTCACTGCGCAGTAATCACCAATCACGTGAAAGTTCTGGAACGCAATAAAACAACCCAGGTCTCCCCATACCCCAAAGGCTAAGTAAAAGGACACCTTCAGTTTGAGTTAGTAGTCTGCGCAGTATAGGGGTGCTCCATGCACTGGAGGTGCTCACCGGGCCCCTGGAGTAGTAGGTAGCCTTTGCTCATTCACCCAGCCACACAGGAAAGGGCACCATGTCCAAGGCCAGGATTGCAGAAGCTGCCAAGTCTGGATTTCACCCCTAACTTAACTCACTGCCCTGGAGTGACCAGTCTTCAGTTGCAGATGAGCATCATTAGAGGTTATCAGGAAAGAGCGGGGAAATGCTTCATCCTCTGTTGGTTTGAGTAGGAGTCACTGGGTTTCAGAAGACTCGGAGGTTGTGGTTTAACACATCAGAGAGAGACCTCAGAAGATAAGAAAGCAGGTCGTTTAGTGAGACTGTGTTATATGTTATACATCTGTGGGAGAGACCATGCTACTCACTGTGGAAGAAACTGCCTCTGGTGGAAATTGCTACTTACTTCTCAAACCGTCCTCTCATTCCAAGAAAGGAACGCCCAGTGTGATACACCCTTACTCTTTCATGCAAATTATGTGAAAACGTGGTTTGCCACCCTCCAAGGCCCACCAGTAATTCCCCACCCAGCAGCCTGAAGGATGATGAGCAAAGGTACAGTGACCTTCAAGCGTAACACCTGGTGATGAGCAAGGTACAGTGACCTTCAAGTGTAACACCTGCCCACACTAGGCTAGAAGCTAAAACCCCATTTTTATTCATCACTGTTGAATGTGCTGCTCATACAGCAGAGAAGGTCATCTTTATAAAGCACGGGGCTATTGGCCACACCGAGCTTACTCTGAGCAGTCACACCAAAGCATCACTTGATAATTCTTCCAAAAAAACACCTTTTGGAGAATCAATAGCGGCAGAGTCTCGTGATAAAAGAAACAGGAGACAAAGGCTAAAAACGGGAGCGCCTACGTTACCAGAGTAACGGCCGCCTTTGACTTAAGGCCAGCCGGTGAGTAGGAGCTTGGTCCAATGGTGGACATGGGTTCAGTTCTAGGGATCTGCATTTGGAACACAGTTAAGGTGACCAACCTTTCCTGGTTTGACTGGGTATTGCCCGCTTACAGACAAGAAGATTCTATATGCAAAGCAAGAACAAGATGAGTAAGGTAAGGCAACCCAAAGTCCCCCAGGGGCAAACATGACACAAATGGAGAAAGTGGTACGTTGGGCTGAACCACCTTGCCCATCCCCCTGGACCTAAGAGTAGCATTGGGTAAGTAGCCACACCCCGAAGCTTCGTTCCCACGGTGTTTTCAGAACGTCTGGTCAGTTCAAAGCACAGCTGTTTTAACCTTGTGACTGTAGTTTGCTGTGTCCAGCCCTCTGCCCGTCCACTCCAGCACAAGGAAAGCATCTTTCTCCCTTGGCCTCCCCTACCCTGACCCCCTTTTCTCTCTACTCACCTGAACTAAGCCTGACTCTTTTGTTACATACTAAGGGTTTAATCTCATAAGAATGCTTTCAAAGAGTCACAGGATCCTTCTGACAGAACAGCAGTGGGTACAACCTTCTACCCGTAAGCATGCCCACCTAGGCTGATTTCTATGGCTTGAGGGCATAGGAACGAGGCAACCATGTTGAAGAACCCTTCTTGTTCATGCCCAACTCTGCTTCATCCAGGGTGAGCCTATCACGAGACCTCTGAATTCATCTTTTGGGGAGCCCTCTTCAGGTGCCTTCTGAGGTGCAGAGAACGCTGCCAGGGAGGACTCCTCCCATAGAGCGTCCTTCAACATAGCTCTGATAACTCCCAGCCATCTGCCTGGGGCTCTCCAGCATCTGCCTCTTCCCACACTCCTCCACCCTCCCACACCCCACACCCTCACAATTCCTCCGTACACAATCCTGGTTGCGAGGACTCCCTGAAAAGCATGAAGGCTCCGTGTCGTCAGACAGTGTGTGCCAGTCTGACTGGGTAGGAAATAACCTCGAGGCCGCCTTCACCTCCCTTTCTGTTTTTGGAGCACGTCGAGATGTAGTTCCCTGTCTGGCAATGTAAAATAAAAACAAAACAAAACAAATGCCAAGCCCCAGGTTAAGCGACAGAGTCTCGAGGTTTTAGAACAGGGCTTCCTTAACTCCACACTAAGAACCCCTTCTCCTGGGGGGCCCACAGCTGGTCTCCCCTAAACAGCTGCACACAGCCTCCAAAGGGAGCTTCAACACTGGGCGGGCTTGGTCGGCTCAGCGCTGCTCACACTTCGCACGCACGCTGTTTGGGGATTCTGAGTGGGATACTGCACAGTTTAAGTTAAGCGGATGACACGCATTCCTGGGATCTGAGCAAGGTCAGGAATTCTCTTCTCCAATAACCCCCTTCCTTCCGGGAAACCTGGCATCGGGCCAGGAGGGAAGGCCTCCTCACAGGATTGGAAATGCATCCCCTCCCCTCAGGATCTAAGATGAGGCGAGCTGGAGGAAAACAGGAAAACGTGTTTTGCTGAGAAGGGCCAGGGCCTGGTGAGAACTCTTCACCTACTCTACCTCAAATTAAGTCACTTCATTTCTCTCTCTGGTATGTGAAAACAAAATGCCACAGGCTAACCACAATGCTCTTCAAGTAGTTTTCATTCTTTACGAAGAATTAAATATGTATGGCTGGCATATGCAAATTTTATTAATGTAAAAAATGTACTTTACATAATTTATAAAATATATTAAACAATTTACTCCGACTCAGAAGATTGAAATGGCACAAGAAATGTAAGGGGATACCCTAAGGTTTCTTTTCTGGCAACTTCAGTCTCCCTAGACCACATCCAGGGCATCAAACTCATACTCCAAGCCTGAACGGAAAAGCTGTAACCCAAGCCACCGAGCCGAGGACAGCCCGTTCCTTTCTAAACCACAGCAACAGCTAAGGAAAGCTGCTCACTCAAGCCAGGCAGCAGCACACAGCACGCAGTATGTCAGCCGCACTCCCAGGTTTGCTGGCCTTCTAGTGGATGTAATTGTACACTTTACAGTGTAAATTCCCTCCTTAGAGGGTAAAGTCATTTCTTTTACCAAGGGTAAGAGATTCATATGAGAAATACATATGCACACACACATACACCACCACCACCACACATGTTCACATACATACACAGATACACACACACACACACACACACACGTACATATACATATACATGTGTATGCACACACACACACACACACACACACACCATACTTTCATACCTGGCTTGTGGTACAGCTTCAGGGGTTCATAGAAACTCATCCTACACCAAGGGACTGGGCTGTCTCTTGCTCTGCACCATTCTGTGTGTACCTATAATCCAGCTGTGCCTCAGTTGACCATGATTTGGGTCTAAAAGTCTCCACAAGATTGGATTCTCAGCACAGCCAAATGCCTTCCAGGTGTGCCTTCCCAAATAAACCCCAATACCTGGCTGGTAACACCTGCTGAGGGTTTGGGGGTGTAGCTCAGTTAGTGGTCTACCAGGCGTGAGTCCCTGGGTTCCAGCCCCACCAGTAACTAAATAGGTTTTTGTGTCTCGTGCCTGTAATCCCAGCATTTGGGAGATGGAACTAAGAGGATCAGAACAGAAAAGCTGCCTTAGCCTGGAATACATGAAGCCCTGTCTAAAAACAACAAGTAAAACAAACACACACAAAAACCAAAACACCTGCTGAGCAGGGGGCAAGCACCTTGTGACCACCTGGGGCCTGAGAAAAGGGACGGACTTGCTTGAGCTGGTCCTGGCAGATGTCTGCTTTAAGACGTCTCTTTGAAAAGCCCCCATAAAGTATGGTCTCTATTATCTCAAGAAGCAGATGAAAATTGTTTTGAAAGTTCAGATCTTTTACTTGTTATGTGGCCTTAAAGCCACCCCAGCTCCATGTCTCAAGAACTGAGCCTATTAAAAGGCAGCTGGCTCTGTGGCTAAACCAGCAATGGATACACAGGCTCAGAGCCAACGCTAGCCAACACCCGAAAGCCATAGCAAACATAACGACCGAAACAGCGACTAGCTAGCTAGCTAGCCCCTTGCCACCTCTCCCTTTCCACAGCCCTGTGGAGCGTGATCTCACAAGTTCCACTTCAAGGGCATGGCCAGTCATGCAAACAGCCACATGTGCCTAGCTCATGTGTAATCCGGCTTCTCGAGCCCACCTGTTCCAGACCTCTCGCCACTCTCTGCTAGGTCTCCAGGGACTAGCAGTAAGTGGAGGAAGGGCAAGCGCATGCTCTAGAAAGGCCTTTGTCTTGATGCCTGAATTCGTCTGGATTCCCTAGAGCAGCAGAACTAACAGAATGAACGTATAAAAAGGGAATCTCTTAGAGTGGCTTACAGGCTGTGGTCCAGCTAGTTCCACAACAGTGGTCTCCCCACAGTAAATCCACGTATCCAGTAGTTGTTCAATCTACAAGGCTGGGTGTCTCAGCGGGTCTTCAGTACACGCTAGAATTCCTGAAGAAGTGAGTGGGCTCTGTACCAGCAAAGAATGGCAAGCAAGCAAGGAGGGTAAAGCCACCTTCTTCCATGAGCTTCTGCCATGAGAAGGTGTGGCCCAGGTTTGATTAAAGGTGGGCCTTTCTACCTCACATGAGCCAGTGAACTAAAAATCCCTCACAGGCATGCCCATAAGCTTGCATTTTGTTAGTTCGTTCTAAATGTAGTCAGGTTGGCAACCAAGAATAACCATCACAGTGCCTATCAGACAACTGTCCTTGACCCGGTCTACAATCAGGTAAACTGGGGTGGGTGGGGAGCCCCAAAGGTACCCTGCAAGTATTCCTCAATATCAGGTGCAAGTCTTTGGTAAAGTCTGGGTCCCTGATGGGATTTCTGGGAGGGAAGAGCACCTATAGCTGTGACTTTCCATCCACTGACCATCTGTCACCTGGTGACAGACATCCCTTAAGTGGGACAGGGCAGGGAGATGCCTTTAGCCATCTGGCTTCAGAGGCCCTGACAGGGAGAGCGCTCCCTGGCACAAGAGTGCCTTGTCCTAGGGCAGTGGGTCTCAACCCGTGGGTCTCAACCCCTTAGCGGGGAGGGGGGGTAATCAAACAACCAGAAAACACAGATTTACACTACAATTCATTATAGTGGCAAACCTACTGTATGAAGTGGGGTGAAAGTACTTTTATGGTTGGGGGTTAGCACAGCATGAGGGGAGTGTATCAAAGGGTCGCAGCATTAGAATGGCTGAGAACGGCTGCCCTGGGGCCTAGTGTGACTACACACAACACAGTCCACGTATC
The DNA here is from genome assembly GCF_900095145.1 of Mus pahari. Lineage (NCBI taxonomy): Eukaryota > Metazoa > Chordata > Mammalia > Rodentia > Muridae > Mus > Mus pahari. Next base: position 4,724,778 of record NC_034610.1, read on the forward strand.
CAGGTGGCTCGATGCATCAGACAACAGTGCGGGCAATACCACCCCTTCTCACAGGACTGCCTTCTCTGGGATTCAGATGAAACTATGTCCAGCCTCTGTGTACACTGCTCTGGGGACCCCGTAGGTGGTGGGGCTCCAGCTGAGTCCCTGGCAAGCAAGCCTGTGTCTGGTCCTCCCCTCCCCTCTCACATGCTCCCTGCTCCCTCCATTCCCCAAACACTGACCACAGCTGCTTGTGCATGGGGCTGCCTCGTTTCCAGCTAGGTTGGTCCAGAGGATCTCGTCATGAACTCCACACAGCACCGGCTCACGAGCCTCCTTTCAGCAACACTAGCTAACGTCTACTGGAGCAAGGAATGGGTGTGGGCCTGGCTTCTCAGGGCTACCGTTTTCTGGTGTCACTCAGCCTGGCTCCATTGACAAGCTGCGGACTCCCACTTCCCCGCATCCAAAAAGTGGGAGGGTGCTGGGCAGCTGTGTGATTTTCGTAAGCACTAGTCATGCCCGGAATCCACACATGGGCACCACCGATGAAAGCCCAGGACTTTTGCCTACTGCATCTTGCTGTCTCTACCTCAATGGCCCTGGAACACAGACCACGAGCCGACCATCAACCCTTCCTCACAAGAGTTCCCTAGATGAAGCAGGAAGTGAGAGATTCATAATTAAAAAAAAAGAGAGAGTTTGTTTTGCAATTTACTACATTCAGTGTAATGTACATTTAGTCAGCAGGGTAGAGGAAGTACAGACTCAGGTTTACTCCAGCAGGCCCTCAGCAGCCACACCCAGACATACTTTCCAACATGGCAGACCCGGAGGGCCTGCTGGCCTCAGGGCAGAGAAGGTCCTACACTGTTGTGCTGGCAGGAGGGGGAAAGAGACTGAACGGCCAGAAACAGCTGCCACCACAACTGTCTCCAGGGGTACAGAAACTGAGTTCCTTTTGTCCTATATTTTGATCCACAGGCCACTGGCTGCTTCTCTTCCAGGTCCCTCAGGTTGTAGAGTCTGTAAAAGTTCCCACTGACCCATCACATGGATGACTCAAGGAACTGGGCTCTGGGGAAGGAAGAGAAGGCCAATCTCCCACCCAGCCTGAAGATGGGATTGCTTATAAAACTGTACTTGTGGCTCTAGCCTGATGGAAAATCTACTTCCCTCAGGAGGACCAGAACTGACTCTTAGTTCCTACGGTCATTCTGAACCCCTCGCCCCCCACACTGCATACATAAAATCCAGCCCAGGGTCTTTCGACGACATAGGAGCCTGTCCTTTCCCTCATATGCCGCCCTTTCTGAGGCTGTGACTGGCAAGGTGCCAAGCCCTGACTGCCTCTTTCAGACAGGATTAAGGCAGCTTCTCGCAGGCCTGCTATACCTTAAGTGTTCATCACTTAGGAGGCAAGAGAAATGGCCTGTCTCCAGCAGAGCCCGTGGGAGGCCTTTAAGTGATACCTGGAGCTTGTTCAGTACCCATGCTCAACCACTGTCAATCAGCCCACCACAAACACAGGACAAGTGACCTTCAGAGGGGAACTTAGGCTGGGAAAACAGGAAGAGGATATAAATAAACAGCAATAACAATAAATCAAAGCACTTTATCAGAAACATGGGATTCTTGGTCAATTCTTTCTTATCATCTTTATATCAAGCATACTAAGGTTTTTATTAAGATTTATTTATTTATTTATTATAAGTAATTATACTGTAGCTGTCTTCAGACACCCCAGAAGAGGGTATCTGATCCCATTACAGATGGTTGTGAGCCACCATGTGGTTGCTGGGATTTGAACTCAGGACCTTAGGAAGAGCAGTCAGTGCTCTTAACCGCTGAGCCATCTCTCCAGCCCACATACTAAGTTTTTTTTTTTTTTTCACATACTAAGTTTTTAAAGCTGCCTGAGAAACAAGCCATAATGGGAAGAGAAAGAAACATTTGCCACACCTCCTTGAGTCCCAGCCCCCTTTTAGCAAATTCTCTAAAATTTCGTCTTAAAATATACTTATTTATTTTTGAGGCAAGATCTCACATATGCTAGGATGATTTCAAGCCCCCTTTGTAGTTGAAGATGACCTTAAATTCGGGCATCACCCACCCTTAATTTATAGGTGTGCCCAGGATCTAACCCGGGGCCTCCTGCATGCTGGGCAAGCACTCTACCCACTGAAACTGGTTACATTTCTAACCCAAGGTGAAACAATTTAGGAAGCATTTGTCCGCAGGACCTCATTCTGCCTTCCATCAGCAACTGTGGGCTTATCAACTGGGCTGAGGGTTTCTATGGCTGGTCTTCTGACTTTTCTATGGTAGGGACGTAAGTAGGTGGGCAGAATATTTTATTTGGAGGTTATGGAAATGGCTCAGTGGTTAAGAGCAAGCACCACTCCTGCAGGGGATCTAGCTTCAATTTCTAGCATATCTATAATCAGACAGCTCACAACCACCTCTAACCTTAGTTCCAGGGGACTCCAATACCTCTGGCCTCCATGGGATCTCATATGCACAAACTAACATTCACACACACAGACACACACACTCAAAACCTTTATTTTTTAATTAAATTATTTTAAATTATTTATTATTAAATATTAAATAATTATATAATAATTATTATTTTATTTAATTTTAAAAAGACTTTATTTGGCATCCTAGCATCAAGAGTTGTCTCCCAGCCGGGCACGGTGGCACACGCCTTTAATCCCAGCACTTGGAAGACAGAGGCAGGTGGATTTCTGAGTTTGAGGCCAGCCTGGTCTACAGAGTGAGTTCTAGGACAGCCAGGGCTGCACAGAGAAACCCTGTCTCAAAAAAACAAAAAACGAAACAACAACAACAACAAAAAAGAGTTGTCTCCCTCCTTCCCCGATTTGTCTCTTCTCTTTGCCCATGGGAGGGATTCTGTGGGGGTGGTGTAAGGCTAACTGCTGGGTAAAACCAGAAGCAGCAGAGCTCACAGACTCTCCTGGGCAGACTCAGACATCCATGTACAGGGACAGTGAACTTGGCAGCCAGGCCCCCCCAGCACAGGGTCAGGGCTGAGGCTGGAAACATTTTCATTGTGTTTTATTTCTCCAGTCTTTCCTAAAATAGGAGCTTCATTCCAGCCGTCCACGCCACACCTTTTTTTTTTTTTCCTCCTGACAGTGAAACGTCAGAGTGGCCTGCCTCAGCCTCCTTCCCCTAGAGATTAAAAAGCACAGATGCCCTAGAGACTGCTATGCACAGAGCAACCCAACCTCTAGTCCCTTTACAATATCTTCATTTTTTTGACTGTAAAGGAGCTCACTAGGTCAGCTCCTTCCTCTGCCAGCACACAGGGCGGGTCTAACATAGCATCTTTTTCTGTACATAGTGAGGCAATGGAAACGAAGGGAAAGAAAGGCAAGCCCCACCCGAAGTCAATTATTCACCAGTCATCCCTGTGTCCTGCTGCGGAGTGCAGTGTCCCTTCTGTGCTTTATTGTTACTGAAGTCATTGTGGTCTTTGGTATGCGAGCTTCCTTAGCGGTTGCGTGCTGCCCTGCACTCCCTGGTGACAATGAGCTCGAATTTTTAACAGGAAAATATTTAACAGGAAACCGGAAGATGACCAAACTTTGTTAGTGAAATGTAGCCAGGGTGCAACCCCAGGAAACAATGTATCCTGCATTCTCTTACAGAATCTGCTGCAAATGACAGATGCAGCAGGATTTCTGCTTGGTGTGATTCCTATGCTAGAAGAAACCATTAAACCCCATGAGCAGGTTCGAACCTTAATTCGGTGAGAATACAGCAAGGCAGGCCAAACCAACATGGTACAGCTCTCTGCTGATCAAGCTGCTGCCCGGCCCTGACCCTTAGGCTGTAGAACCACGGGCCCGGGAGAGTGTTGCACATAGCCTTTTGCCTGGCTGAGTAACAACAGTCTTTCGATCAGAGACAGCTAGGAAAACAAGATGGATTTAAAACTGCCTCTGCTCCAGACATGGGGTGCTGCAGAGACAGGGCTGGGGTGGGGGAGGGGGGACACAATTCCTAAGCAGATGCATCAGATGGAACCCAAGAGCCATGCCCAGCATGGATCATACACCTTGTTTACCACATTGTCTCTCTCTGGGAACCATGCTGGCTCCTCATCAGAGCTTGTTCCTTCTCCAGTCACACTGTTGCAACAATAACTCTGCACTGCTTGACCCAAAGGGCAAATGGGGACAGAGCATGTGGGACATACCAAGACCTCAAGCCTTCTGTAAAGACTGCTTACCATTAACTTCATACACCTCTGAAATGCCACTTGTCTCAAACAGTTCATTATGGATTTTCCTTTGGGATTTGTTCTGAGTATTTCAATTTACTTATGATGATATTAAAATTCATCTTTCGCCGGGTGTGGTGGCGCATGCCTTTAATCCCAGCACTCGGGAGGCAGAGGCAGGTGGATTTCTGAGTTTGAGGCCACCCTGGACTACAGAGTGAGTTCCAGGACAGCCAGGGCTACACAGAGAAACCCTGTCTCGAAAAACCAAAAAAAAAAAAAAAAAAAAAATTCATCTTTCTTTTTAAGTTGTTACTCATTATAATTTCCACCAGAAACAAGTAGGTGAACAACCCCCCCCCCCAAATGTCTCCACGGGTGATCCTGCTCTTAGACACCAAGTCTGAACCTCTTCTCTGATTTACTTCTAAGTGAGAACCTGGCTTTTAGCTGTCTGTTTGAAATCTGGATAGGGCTTATGACAGGGCAAACAGACATGATCTCAGATTTTCAAACTGGCAGATTTTGGAATAGCCTGAAGAGTATGCAAGTCCTCTAGATTATATATATATATATATATATATATATATATATATATATATATATATATTCTGACAAATATTTCCTTTTCCTGTACCACTGTGGATGCCCAAATACTAGAGCCACACTAGAATAAAGCAGGTGACATAAGAAGGCACATTCTGTGGCTCTGGGCTTCATGGGTATTTGATGACAGTAAGCTGTAGACAATGGATTAAAGGCATCTAGTTGTATGATTTCGTGAACATCCTTCAGCATATAGAAAAAGCCTGATACAAAACATCAAACACTAGAAATAGTATCAGACACACTTGCGAATTCTGAGTTGGTAAAGGGAATTGTGAATAAGATTGTTGCTGCAATTTTTTTCCCTCATAAGAATTTTTGAATTTACAAAATACGGCACATAAAGGATGATGGGATTGCAAGATGGTTGACGAGAAGAGCTGGAAGTGTCTCTCTCTACAACAAATGGGAGGGAACAAGGGACAAAAATGGCTGTTTCAGGCAGAACACCAGAGTCCTGTGAGATACATTTTACAGAAGGTTTGAGTCTCATAACTCAGCCTTTCTTCCATATATCCAAAGTAAGAGGGACTTTGCTCAGTAAGCAAAGAGCCTCAAGACATAGACACTGAGAAGATTGTCTGCGGGAAGTTCATGTAGCCTCTGTCAGTCATGCTCCTGCACAGGAGCTGTTGAGTATCCACACTGCTACATGGCTTTTACAGGGCAGCCAGCCATCTACCGTGCCTGACCCAGGTTTATGCTGCTGCAAAATGCCCAGCAGGGGTCCTGTGAAACAACCAGGCAGCTGCTGTCTTCCAAGCTACTTCATCTTGGTCCTTAAACCAGCCAGGTGGCCCTGCTATACTCTCCACGCCCCAGGAAGCAACCTGCTGCCCTTCCAGAGTGGCTCAGTCTACGGGACCACCTGGGAAGCAGACAGGGGGTTGTGTCTACCCACACTTTCCCCACAGGAAGCAACTGTGATGCCTCCAGAGTAGCTCAGCCCACAGAGACACCTTGGACTCAGGCAGGTGGTCCTACGTCCCCAGCTTTGAACCCTGTGAACAGCTGGTCGGCCTGCCTGGAGTTGGATCAACTATCATGTATTCTGGGAGGGAAGCGAAGCTGTGCTATGCACTATTCCATTGCCTGGAAAGTATCTATCCTTGAGCCTCTTGTCACCTAGACACCAGGGAGCAGATAGGAAGCCCTCCCCAAGAAGACTGACAGCCCCCTTTCCCCACACCTCTACCCCCACTGAAATGTTCTGCAAAGACACCTTTGTAACTCAGACAGAAACAGGAAATCATTCTGGTTATCAGGATGGTCCTCATACACTAAAATGTACACAACCCTCAACTCTGACAGCTACACACCACCTACAATCAGTTCATGATTAAACTGTCTCCACCACAATTATATATAGAAGGAATGTGCCTTCGCAAACAAATAACCCACAGCCAACAATTCAAGGCTGAAATTCTTTCCTCTAGGACAAGAACAGGTAAACAGTCTATATACTCCAACTTAGCACTTGAAGTCCTACCTGGGGGCAGCAAGATAAAGAATGAAGAGCTTTAAAGGAGGAGCTAATTATCACTGTTCACAGGTGACATGCTTTTAGACACAGAGGAAAACTAATGGTTCCACCAAGACCTAACAAAAAAAACAAACAGGCCATTAAACCAATAAAGAAATTCAATATGAGTGTAAGATACAAAATCAACACACAAAAATCAGCAGCATTTTGCATCAATAGTGAACCGGCTAGGAGAGAAAGCAGGACGCAGTATCACTCAAAAGAGCCCCAATTTGTAAGATACTTAACAACAAACTTAACCAAGGAATTACGTGATCTCTACAATAAAGACTACGAAACACTGATATATGAAATTGAAGGGGGCAGGGCCAAGGGCACACCTCAGAGGCACGGTGCTTATGTGGCATGCCAGAAACCTTCATTCAACACCACCAAAAAGGAAATAGAAGCTAAAGAGGGGAATGAAACACATGCTTATGTGCCTACACAGAGAAAGGCATTCGATGTTCAAGAGAGAATTAATATTGTTAAAATGTCCATACTACCCAAACAGAACCTACAGATTTAATATAACCCCTGATAAAACTCAGTTAAAATTTATATGGGACCACAAGAGACTCTTGGTAGCCACTGCAATTGTGAGTTAAGGGACAGAGCGTGGGGCATAACACCTGACTTTAAACACTCCACAAAGCCACTGGAACCAATGCAGTATGGTATAATACAGGCAAAAGAGAGGCCCATAAGCCAATGGGAACAGAATAGAGAGCTGGGGAATAAAAACACATTTATAGCCACTGACTTGCAACCAAGGCATACATCAGAGAAAACAGTCTCCTAGATTCATGGCATTTGAAAAACTGGGTGTCCAAATGCAGAAGAATGAAACCAGACCATGTCTCCCCATGTGAGATATCAACTTGGACCAGAGGCTTACATGGGAGACCAGAAACTATAAAATTACTAGAAGAAAGCAGAGAGGAAAAAGTTTTGTGACATGGTCTCCAGGCAAGGAACACACACATCAACAGCAGAATTTGGAAATGGCCTTGTGCCAAGCTTAAAAGCTTCTGGGGGGGGGGTTGGTATTCAGAGAGGTGGAGTAACAGCCAGTGCCTGATAACACGGTAGGATCAGCACGAGGAAAATTCGTTGTGTGCTGTGTGATTGTATGGTGTGTGGATAGGATCTGAAATGTTACCAGCCCAAAGGAGGAAACCAAGTGCAACATGATGCAGGTGCCTGCTAGCCTGCTTTGTGTATGTGTATCAAGATACTGGGTATACCTTACAAATGTATATGAATAATGTGTCAGTTAAAAATACATGGGACTGGATAAATGACTCAGCTGTCAAGAAAGGATACTTTAGCTCTTGCAGAGGACTGGAGTTCAGTACCCAGCACCCAGGTCAGAAGGCTCACAGCCACCTGCAACTCCACTTCAGGGGAATCCGATAGCATCTTCTGTCCTCCGTGGGCATCTATACGCACATGCACCCTCATGAGTGTACATACGTATGCATGTGCGCATACACACACACACACACACACACACACTGAAAAATAATAAAAATAAAGTTTACAGGTTAAAATAACAGCTGGCTGGAATCCCAACATTCAAAAGGCAGGGAAGGAGGATTACCAAGTTCAAAGCTGGTTTGGACTCTATAGTGACACCCTGTCTTGAAAACCAAACCAAAACAACTCTGTAGAGGACTTGCTGTTTTAAGAAGCACTTTTAAGTTTAATTTCAATGTTCTTTGTTTCAGAAAGATAGTACATTTGCCTCTTTGTCATACTCTAAGGTCACAGAGATACTTTCATTGCTTAGTTTGAATGAAAAACACTCCATTTTTGAATATATTTTTGGCCACGTGTGGAACTGATAATGGAACAGTATGTTCTAGTTCAGGGAATAATTATAAGCTTCATCTTTATCGAGAGCAAAACCCACCGCTAGGTGTTGCAACAATGCACTGATGCCTTGCTTTCAACCGTAGAAGCTCTGGCCAAATGAGTTATGTTTCAGACAGCTTAGCAGCTAAACAGGTTTGATAGATCATATGAGCATCAGTTTCCTGGCTAGAATACTGTACTCCAATGATCTAATCTTGGCTGTCAACTTGAATAAATCTGGAATTAACTAAAAACCTAAGTAGCTGGACACACCTGAGGGACATTTGTCATTATTTGTGCATGTATGGGTGCATATATATATGTTTATATATGCATGTATAGATGTATGTATGTGTGTATAGATGTGTATGTACATATACATGTACATGTACATATACATATCCATTCACTCTACCAGTTCTGTTCCTCTAGGGACCCTGACAAAAGCAGCTACCATGCAGGTAATGAGCAGAAGCACAGGATACTGGGGCACAGAGCCGAGTCTATCCCTTTTCCTTTATACCGCCCTGTAGGGAATTTAGGGTTCACTGCTTTGTCTCTTAGAATTGCATATATGTTCATGACAATCACAAAATAAGACAAGGGAAAAACACAAGGAGGAGAGCAATATACTATGTTGTCATTTAGTTTTCAAAGATACATATATACTTGACTCCCAGCACTGCAAACCAAACCAAACCAAAATTGCATGTGAATTGCATGTATCTACCTACAGACATAGAGAGAACATGCTGTACTGCATGTGAATTATATGTATCTACCCACAGACCCAGAGAGTGCACACTGTGCTCGGGTATACACCAGCCATAGATTCAGGATAACTAAGCAAGAATGGACCACTCACTTCTGAGAAGGAAATCAGGAGAAGCAGCTATATAGAAGGCATATTTACTGACCCCAGTCCGTCCTTCATGGCTGCTCAGCTTTGTGCTATTGGCATTTCTCACTGGCAGGATTTTTTTTTTTTTTTTTGTAGAGTAGGGACAAAATGGGCATTTCAAATCTAAAGCAAACAAGAGCGAGAGACAGCAGCCCAGCCCAGAGTGCCAGCCCAGCGTGCCAGCCTAGCAAATGCCTGTGAGGAGCCAGGGGATGAGCCTCCCATCTGGGTTAAAAGCAAGCATGAAGGGCATGGATCTTACGGCTGGAGACGCAGTAGCAGAGTCTGGCATTGATCTTGCGGAACAGCTGCTTGTTGATGGGCCAGATGACCAGCGTGCACAGCTGGATGGCGTTGACAATGAGCCCTGAGGCGATGAACACATAGCAGAAGACCAGGTGACACAGAAACTGAGACTTCAGCAGCCCGATGAGGTCCATGGTGTGGGGATTCTCAAAAGAGATAAATCCGTATGGTGGGGATAGTTCCAGAAGGGGGAAAGATCCAGGGCTCAGGAAAGTGCCTGAAACACAAATGGTATACATTAGCAAAGGTGTGCTGTGCGTTATACGAGAGAGAATGTACCTACGAGACGAATATACACTGGAAGTGAAAGGGTGACTAAGCTTTATTTATAGGCATCAACTCAGTAGGTCTTCCTGCTGAGCACAGAATAGGCCCTATTAGGGCAATTTTCCCTTAACCCTTCCAGCAGCCTCTGGGATCTTACCTTTATAACCAGGCCTGGGAAAGCGAAGCACCTGGACTAAGGTCTTCCAAGTTGCCATTCAAACTGTAGCCAACGTGGCATAAATTACCAGACTCACAGAGTGGCCACAGATATATGTGCATGTGTGTGTATACATATATATGTATATAAACATGTGTATATATACATATATACGCATATATACACACGTGTATACATATATGTGCATATATGTATTGTGGTTTGAATTGGCCTATGGGAAGTGGGACTTCACATAGGAGGTGTGGCCTTGTTAGAGGAAGTGTGTCACTGTCTAATATGGTGTTGGTGATGTTAAGGGTGGTCACACATGTAGATAAGTCATAGAGGATCAGCAAGGCCTTAGCTTCCTTTGGTTGGGTTTTAATAGCCAGGCCATCCATATAGACTTGGGAGTTTCCTTGGTAGCTTGGATTTAAAGCTACGATCCACCTTGGCTACTCCATTTTAGTCAAGATTCTAAGGAAGATAATTTTTTTTTTTTGTTTTTACCTTTATGGAACTTAAATTGACTTCCCTAGCCTGGACAAGGTTTGTCCACCAAAGACATGTTCTAGATGACACTTGGAACTCAGTGTGGGGTAGAGTGAAAGGTGGCAAGGTCATGGGAAAACTGCCCTCGGAAGAGAGTAATGCGGATCTCATGGAATCAGTTAGTTCTCTGGAGAGTTCTCGCTCTCTGGTGCCTGTCTTGACAGGTGAACTTTGACTCTCACGTGTGCCTGATGTCATGAGGATTCCTGCCACAAGGCCAGCACCAAAGCCAAGAAGTTAGCAGCATGCTCTAAAACCTGAAACTTTAGTAAAACCTCCTTTGTTGACACATAAACCAGCTCCTAGTATTGGATTATAAACATGGAAAATGAGTTAATACGGAGTTTATCAATTTTATATGTAAAACAAAGCAAAAAAAAAAAATCAGGGAATCACCAGAAGAACCAGGTGAGAAGTGATCTGGGCTTGTTAAATCAGTTCACCAACTTTTAGTCTTAGGGTTCATATGAGAAAGAGGGAGAGGGGGGAGGGGGAGGGGGAGGGGAAGAGAGAATGCTAAATCATTTAGAGCAGTGGGAAAAGATGGTATGAGTGTTAATTCCAGATAGTAGCTTGGGGGACCAGCCATTCTGAATGAAGAAGAACTTTCTCTTCTAATGTGGCAATTAGCCAATGCTACATCAAGCTGAGATAAGATGGCATAAGTATCTGAGCAGAGATGAAAATAGCTAGGGAGAAAACATTGTAATATTCTTTGCTTATTTTTCTTTCAGCTTGGAAACCCTTAGGATGTTGTATGGACAACCATCCCATCAAAGCCACTGTGATAGTGCATTATCATATGAGGCAAAGGCAGGATGAATCATATACTATTTCTGAGAATATACAAGCGGTAAGTTATTGAGTTCAGAGATCAACATATAACTTTGAAGCTATTGCTAAGTTCAAACTTTGGAAGTAAAGAGAAATGCTCCCTGACCCCTTTCTCCCTCTCTCCCCTTCTCTGCCCCCCCAATGCTCCTGCCCCCCCTTCTCTCTCTCCCTACCTCCCTCTCTCTCACTCCCTCCCTCCCTTCCTCCCTCTTTCTCTACTCCCTTCCCAACTCCCTTAACCATGCCCTAAATAAACTCTATTCCATACTATATCCATCCTATGGCTGGTACCTCAGGGGTGAGCGATGCCTCAGCATGGGCCCACAGAGGCACCCCTTCCACCTTACCATACCTCTATTAAACATATCCTTGGCTCTTTCTCTTTTTTAATAAAACACAATAGTGGCTTCCCTCCTCGGCCATCAGTTTCCCCAAGCGTGAGTCAGCATGAGGCAGTTGTGAGAAGAGAGATGATAGATGATGGATAGGTAGATAGATGATGGATAGGTAGATAGACACATTCTGGATAGATTGATAGATGATGGGTAGTGTACTGGCTAGTTTTGTGTCAACTTGACATAGCTGGAGTTATCATAGAGAAAGGAGCTTCAGTTGGGGAAATGCCTCCACAAGATTCAGCTGTGGGGCATTTTCTCAATTAGTGATCAAGGGAGGAGGTCCCCTTGTGGGTGGTGCCATCTCTGGGCTGGTAGTCTTGGTTCTATAAGAGAGCAGGCTGAGCAAGCCAGGGGAAGCAAGCCAGTAAAGAACATCCCTCCATGGCTTCTGCATCAGCTCTTGCTTTCTGACCTGCTTGAGTTCCAGTCCTGCATCCTTTGGTGATGAACAGCAGTATGGAAATGTAAGCTTGAATAAACCCTTTCCTCCCCAACTTGCTTCTTGGTCATGATGTGTGTGCAGGAATAGAAGCCCTGACTAAGACAGGTAGATAGATAGATGATGGATAGATAGATTGATGATGGATAGATAGATGATGGGTAGGTAGATAGATTGCTAGGTAGATGATAAATAGACATGATAAATATAGAAATAGATTCATAATAGATAAATAATTTATAAATCAAGGATTGGTAGGTATAGATTGATGATTGATAGGTGATAGTAGGTAAGTAGATAACTGAATAGATATATAGATAGATAGAGATATGACAGAGATAGAGACATAGATAGATAGATAGATAGATAGATAGATAGATAGATAGATAGATAGATAGATAGATAGATGATAGATATAGAACTCACCTCTGCTCTATGTTTCATCCACAGCCATCATTCATTGATGGTGGCTTGACTGGTGGAAGAGTTATGGCTTAGACCTGTATTCTACTGGATTTGTCTGCCATGAGAATGAGACCTATCTCATGGGAACGGAACTTGACTGACCCCTGTCCCAGCTCTTGAAGGCTGATGTGGCTAGTGGCAAGTGTGTAGGCCTGCCTGTCTGTGGGGGAGGGAAAGCATGCTGCTTACTGAGAAGAAAGAAAAGAGGGATCCACCCTGCAATCGGGTGATGAGGAAATGCTGGAACGGGAAGGAGCTGGGGCCACTGAGAACCCAAGTCCCAACAGTGTGCTTCGGACACTGTGGCACAATGGTGAGCGTTCAGGGTACCAGCGATCAATAGCTGAGCCTGGAAGCTCAGACACAAGTCCCGAGCTCGGTCACTCCTCTGTGAAATCAGAATGATGCCATCTGACCCAGGCACTTGGGAGAGGTGGAGAGAATAACACATCTGAGATACTCGCACGAGGCCTACAAGAAGGAGGTCCCCTCACTTCTGAGAACATAAACAGACGAGGAGGGAGCAGCTGAGAGACAGAAGTAGGGTGTTTCTGGGGAAGCTGTGGGCTGTGGATGGACTGTCTTCCTCCTTATTATTTATTTAGATGCTGGCGTCTCCTCAGTGTGCCTCGAAGCAGATCGTGGTGCCCATCCCCCACACTTTCCTTCTCATCTGTGCTTCCTGGTAGGGACTTGGGATGGGACATGATGAACCTCAGAAACTCAAATGACCAGGCTGGTGAGGTAGCACTTGCTGTTCCCACAGATGACCTGGCTCAATTCCCAGCACACACACTGTGGCTCACAAGCATCTGTAACTCCCATTCTAGAGATTCTGATACCCTGTTCTGGCCTCTGTGGGTACTGTGTGCACATGGCATACACATACACACACACACACACACACACACACACACACACACACACACACACACACATGAACTTTATACTCTTGGCAAGGGTTATAGATGTTAATTAAAGAAGGTAGTTTCATTGGCTGAGGGTCTACATTGATGGAGAAACAGGGAGATTCCACCCAGGAGAGTCTGAATTGTGTTAGTCTCTAAATGGAGACACAGCCTAAACAAATAGGAGACCTATGTCTTCATACCTATGACGAAGGTACGAGGGCAGCCATACTCAGGAAGAGAGGCAGAGTCAAAAATGGGATCAGTGGTATGTTTCATTTTTAAATCTATCTATCTACCTACCTACGTACCTATGTACCTACCTATCCATCTAACCTAGCACACGGGAGGAAGAGGCAGGTGGATCTGTGAGTTCAAGGCCAGCCTGGTCAACTGTGCAAGTTCCAGAACAACAAGAGTTACACAGAGAAACCCTGTGTCGAAAGCAAGAAAACAAAGCAAAACTTGCTGAATTTTCCATGCCAACTTAGCACTATCTAAGAACCTGGAGCCTCCAAATACAGCGCAGTGGACAAAACACACAAGGAGAGAACACAGGAACAGAGCACAGAGACTGAAGGCTGCATTCAAAACAAAGCTTGCTTGTTTGTTAACTACAATGCCCCATTCTGAAGCAACTGAGGCACAGTGGGACTTCCACGGGAGTGCAAACCCACACAGCTTCTTTGCAAGTAAGCACAAGGAAGGGCCCTAAGCATCTTCTTACCACTTGATTGGTGGATCAGACCAAGCACGGGTGACCTAACTCAAAGAGAAGACTAACTCTCCTATAGCAGATATCTAGGAAAAGGATCCATTTCCACTATAGTAAATGACAAGGGTACAGAATTATACATGATTACAATTCTGAAATCTCATATATTCTGAAAGAACACTGAAGGCATAGCTAGATTGTTAACAGCAGACGTCTTTATATAGATACACAATGCACCCCATATATCTGTACTCGTGAATGTATACATCAAACACGCGTGCACAAACACACCTTATATCCCACATATGTGTACATGCTCATGCCCCCCCCCCCACACGCACACCATACTCTCACATGCCAGCCTGCCTGGAGCCTGGCCCAAGGCAACCACCTCAGGGAGAAATGGGCAAAGGTAAATTCCCAGACCCTTTCCAAACCCTCTCCCAACACCTGCCCGCCCAGGTCCTCAAGGAGGCCCAAGTGGCCGGATAAATGAAAGCAAGCTCGGCTTCAGGGGCGGGGGGAGGCTGGCAATGACAGTCGCAGCTAAAGAGGGGACAGTTGACCAATCCAGTTTTTAGGTCGGTATCTGTGGTCTGTGGGGCAGAGGACAGCCAGGGGCAGTGGGAAGAAGACTGGTGTCGGCCTGGGAGAAATGACTGACGTTGTTCTGGGGTAGAGAACGTTCTGACCACTGGGTACACTCCAGTTGGATGAATTCAGCCATTCTGAACAAAGATGGCAAGAAATGTGTACAACCCCAAGCAAGCCACTTAGCACATCGCCCTGACAAACAGGCTAAGTTTAGGTTGGAGAGCCTCTGCAGCGATGTTGGCCCAAGTCCCAAAACAAAACCAGAGAGAGAGTGTTCTAGACTGAATTTAACCGTCCACAGGACCATCTTGAACCAAAATATTCCTCAATTAAAATATCATCATTGTCTAATGGTTTGGCAGATGCTTATATAAAATTAGCTTATTTTAAAATTTCATAGACCAGGACTCTGTCCAAGTCCTCTGTATGGTTACGTGATGTCCATTTAAAACTGCCAAAGCCTGGAGCTCATGAATCACTCTGGACTTCATCATGCCCTCTAATGAACAGCCCTTCATCCTTCTCATTACAGGGCAGTGAAAACCTAAGACACGGAAAATATATGTCTATGTTTATATTTAATAGTTCTGAGCAGCTTACCAGAGAAAAACAAATATGCAGAGCTTTATATCCAAGGAAACGAAAACTCAGAAAAACAGATGAATAACAGGAGAAAAAAATAGACAGAAGCACTGCCTTTCTTTTTATTATAGGGTCATGGTGGGGGCAGGATGGGGAGAGAGGGGAAAGAGAGGTAAGGAGGGAGAGGGAGAGAGAGAGAAAAGGAGGGAAGGAGGAGAGGGGGAGAGGGAGAGGGAAGGAGGAAGATGGGGAGAGGGAGGGAAAGGGGGAAGGAGGGAGGGAGGGAGAGAAAGAGAATATGGATATGCATAAGGCAGTCAGAAGATGAGTCTGTGAGATGATTCTCTATCCTTCATATCCTTCTAAGGATGGTCAAGTTGGCCAGTTTTGTATGACAATCACCTCTATCAGCTAACTACCCCTTAGACCCTTTCTCACTCTCTCTCTTCCTTCCTCCCTCTTCTTCTCCTTCTCCCTCTCCCTCTCTCTCTTTCGAGGCAGGGTCTCTCACACTACGTCCAAGAGCTCTAAGCAGTGCCTGACTGACTTCAAGCATAGAGAATCCTCGTGCCTCAGCCTCCCTTTAGCAGGGATGACAGCTGCACAGCAGGTAAAGGAAACCCAGTTAAACGTTCTCTGGCCAACTTCTCCCGGTGATACATCCTGACTCTAAATAGGAGCCAGTGGGGTCAGATAGGTACAACAAGTGGATCTCACTCTGACATTGTCACAGTGTCACACCAGGGAAGGGGAATCCTCTGACTGCATATGAACAGATTTCCACAGACAAGCTAAAGTGCGAAGGTAAAATGCGGGGAGGGGCAGAGGCAGAGCCACATTTGGACCAAGCTTTGTGCTTTTAATCACTGCAACACTCCCTGTAAAGAAAAAAAAGGCACAGACGGGACCCCTCCTACCATGAACATCTTCAATATCACAGGGCCACGCCCACCATGAACTTCTTCAGCATCCCAGATTTTCACCCCACCACCCCAGATTTCCATCACCTGGTCCCATGTCTGAGGGTGGGATAATGGTGAGTTTTTGAGCTACTGCCCTTGCCACTCCCAGAGCACCCCGGGCGTGCCATCCTTCCAGACAGGATGCTCAGGGTCTTCCATGACAACCCTGCTCTCCTTACATCGCTGAGCACTTGAGGGTGCTGACCACAATGTTTACACCCAGCCTGGGGAAGCCATTTGGCTGGTTTCATTGCCAACAGCTATTTTAAAAGATGCCCAATTAAAAGTATAAAATACACAGTGTCTGGGACCTGTAGAGGCCAGATGTCCGTGTCTGAATATACATGCCTTATTTTCCCAGATAGTCTTGCATTGAGCCAGAAGCCCCTGCTTAGCTAGACTGGCTGGCCAGCGAGACCCCGGGGTCCCCCTTCTCCACCCTTCTGGAGCAAGGGTTATAGGCACGTGCTACCAGGCTCACCCTTTGATATGGATGCTCAACTCAGGTTCTTTACCCACTGAGCCAACTCCCAAGCCTGGGCAATGCATTTTTTTTTTTTAAAGTTTGTGGAGCTCATGAAAGATTAGAGAAAAAAATTAATAAGTTCCCATACCATAAAAGCGAAACCTGAAATTTGGAAAGGAAAATTCATCTTCTAAATGCCTTGCAAGAGATGATTACAGTTAATAAACAAAACATTTTAAATACTGAAGGGGAACAGCACAAATATTGAACTTGAACTGAACGTGGGTGTGATCTTCATCATGACAACCACCATGTAGTAGTGGCGTTAGTTGGTATGTCATAAGCCTGCGATGGTGGGAACATGAAGGAGGCTGAGGAACATGAAAGGTAGTCACATCCCCCACTGGGGGTCATAGAAGTGAAGAGTGGCCTGACCACCTCATCTTGGGGTCTAGAGAAGTGGGCATGAAGATGGTATCGCCATTTGGTACTGAAAACAAAGCACTTGATTCACCTCACCAACGACCTTCATGTCTACCTCTGCTATCACTGAGATGCCATGGCCCCGACCAATAGCCTTGCTGGGGGTCACTGCTGTCCTTCCCATGTGGTCCTCCATACAGCTGCAGATGGGCACATTCCTGGAGTGCCTCATCTGCTAATGAAGTTACGATCCTAAGTATCACTGACAGACAGGGCCCAGTGCCGTCAGCCAGGACACACCCTAGCCTCACCCCTGCTATAGGCTGCCTTCCTCTCTTCCTTCACCTCTGCCTCCCTATAACTCCCCAAATGGCTTAACTATAGGATAAGCATCCTATGAAAATCTAAATACAAAATGCGTCAAAGTCCCAGCATCTCTCCAGGAAATTGTTTCACGCACAGCATCATTAAAAGTATTGCATAAGATCGCCTTCCGACTGTGTGTGAAGAACACGAGATACACAAGAATTTCAAGTTTAGACTTGGGTCCTATATCTGAAACATCCCATCATGTATTTGCAAATATCTTCAAAACCAAAACCAAAATATAAATCCAAATCTCTTGCCGTCTCAACCATTTCAGCCAAAGGATTCTTTTTTTTTTTTTTT
>NC_034610.1:4743669-4759905 GCF_900095145.1 Mus pahari
ACGAGTGCAGAGGGAAGGGGATAAATTGGGCGATCCCCCAGAACCGTGTGTGTGTGTGTGTGTGTGTGTGTGTGTGTGTGTGTGTGTGTGTGTGTGTGTTTGTGTGTAGCAGAAGCTAGGAAATAGGGAATAGAGCTGAGGGAGAGAGCTGTAGAGAGAATAAAGGAAGCTGCAGTGGGAAGCTGTGGAAGCTGCCCAAACCCTGCCTTGGTGTGTCTTTGCCCTACCTCTGCTGGACGGAGGTTGGGGGCGCGCGGTACTGGGGGAGACAACCTCAGCCACCAGAAGTGGCCAAGCTAGTCCCCTCTGTACCTTGTAAAGCTAGTGGGTTTGCATGTTGCCTCCTTCTGAACTGGTCCCACCCATCCAGTCTGTCTGGGCCAAAAACTCTTATTAAGACTGCCACGTCACACAGCATAAAGCATCTGTGGCCACAGGGCATGGCTGAAAACCAACAGAGATGGTCAGCCATATGTACATATATACAGGGCCCAACTTCCAGCCCTGTGGAGATCCTCCAGGCCTGAAGTGAAAGGAACCACAGTTCAGAGGCAGATGACAAAACCACATAGGCAGGAGACACTGTACAAACCAATTGGCTTTGCGAAAATTCTCTCAGAAAGCATTAAGCAGAGGCTTATTTTGAGTTGCTGTGTGTTACCTGGGAGCCTAGGAATGGGCTCTGTGTAGGGATAAATAAGTGCAGAGAAGAAGCAAATATCTAGAGTCAGGGCATGTGAATTTGACTCTCGGCCTTCTGCGCCAAATCTTGGCTTCCTTACCCATCAGCAGAAAATACTGACCTCCCATGCCCCTAAGAGTAGTCCAGGCTGGGCGGAAGCTCTGTGGGCAAACTGTGGATCCCCTATTGAAAGTCCTAGTTTCATGGCTCAGAAAATGAGGTATGGGGCCATTTGTCCACATGGCCCTCGTGTTTGGGTTTGTGGAAATGAACATGCACTTGTCTTGGGGTGACAGACAACCAGGCAAAGATTCAGAGGAAAGTTCGGTGATGGTTCTGTAATGACACAGGAGCTTGTCTTCAGTGGGTGATCCAGGGATGGTCTGTCCAGAAAGGCTAGTTCAGAGAGGACAGGCATTTATTTCCTTTTTGCGTCTCAGATACTAGATTCTAGGCTCTTCTCTCTCCCTGTCCCTGTCTGTGAGGTGCCCTTGACTCTTGAATTCTTGGAGAGACTGCCAGTACCAATCTTTATTTTCTGGTAAAGACAGTGGGGTCAGTGGGAAATCAATATAACTACCTTTAAAAAAAATTTTTTTTTTTTGCTTTGATTTTCATATACAGGGATGTCAAATGAACCCAAGCCATTTCCCTGAGAAGACTCTATCATAATGGATCTGAAGTGTCTCACTAGATCCCAAATGCACTTAGGTGCTTCTCTGACATGAATCATTTATTAGAGACAGAAATGCTGGCTGTGAGTGCCCGAAATAAGTTGACTTACAGTACCCTTGTTTCTAGACAGCTCTGAAACACAGCCACAAGCGCATCAAAGCACTCAGGTCTGAAAAGTGCTTTGGGGGTCACTGCGAACTGGCAGTTCCTCGAAAAGCTTCATTAATACCAATAGTGATGACGAAGCCTGAAGCAGGCCCTTCACATTCCCTGCCCTTTCTTCAGTCCTACAGCTCAGGAGCCATACAGACGCTTCATGAAGCGGCGATGATATGTCAGTTCCTAAGGGGAGCCCAGGATGGGTTTCTTAAGGTACACATTCATTCATTCATTCATTCATTCACTCATAAGTTTATTCATTCACAGTAGGCTGTCTGTCTTTGGAATTTCATTCATTAAGTTAAAAAATTCATTGATGAAGATGTAGGAAACATCCTGATGAAACTTTCACATTATTTTGTTTGCTACCTTCAAAAGAAATAAATCAGTAAAACTAAATCAAGCAAAATTCATCGATTTGGGCCCCAAAGATAGAGCAGCCATACAGTAAAGCACTTTGCCACCAAGCCAGACAACCTGAGTTAACTCTGGGGAACCACATGGTGGAAGGAGAGGACCACTTCTGCGAGTGGTCCTCTGACCTCCACATATGCCATATGGTGTTCCTCTATGTAATGTGCACGCACACGCACTAAATATAACTTAAAATCCTTTAAATTGATTTGAGTGGTTGTTTTATACACGTATTACATTAGACTTCTGGTTCTAATGGGGCCCTTCTTGGCGTTTGCAGAGGCTGGACGTGGCATCCAACAAACTAAAATGTTGACAGGTCATACGTCCAGCCTGCAGCCTGGGCAGACTCTCGCCCCTTTCACCTCTCACAGAACACACGGATCCTCAATCAATGTTGATTAGATCCCAACTTCTAGATGATTTAATGTAATTCAATTTCCGTGCGGAACACTCTGAATTTCCAAAGAACCTAAAAGCAACAGCAGGAATAAATGGACCCTTCTGTCCCCTCGCTACTGCAGTGAGCACATGGCAGAGGCCTCCTCCCAGTGCCTGCTTCCAAAGGCCAGCAGACAAACCCACAGGATGATCCTCAGTCCAGGCACATCTTGCAGGTGGCATAAAGAGCCTCTTCATGGCAGGGCAAAGGTACCAAGCCATATATCAAACATACTCAACTGTGGCTCACGTAAAAGCAAATGAGCTCCTTAAACCCCAGCGGGAAGCTGCGCACAGATACGAGGTGGAGGAAGGAACTCACAGCTGACAGACTCTCCCTTTAAAAAAGTTTTTCATTAAAATACAAATAGATCTGGTGAAAGCAAAGGATTCAGTACTATTTGTGAGAGTCATTTACCAAGTCATGAAATTATCCCCGTTATTATGGTAATCCACACACACACTAGGGAACTTGCAAAGCTCTTAGTTAAGATACCAGAATCTACCTGGAGCACGGCTAACCACATTTGGGCTGCTAACCACATTTGGACTGCTGGTTTATAGTGTATCCTAGACTTTGTTCTTCACCAGATAACCCTTTGCAAGGGAGGCCTTGTTTTTAAAACATGGTTACAATCTTGCGATTAAGCACTGTTTAAGTAGTTGAAACATTCTTTCTTTAACCATAATATCTAACTGTCCATGTGGCAGTCACACTAGCCTAGCTGAATTACTACAACCTGGCTGTTTTGTCATTGTGTATTTAAGCTTTTCTTCTCCTTTCCTTCCTTTTATGAGTCAACTTTGCCTTACAGCCCAGGATAACTTGGAACTTGTAGCCCAGGCTGGCCCTAGGATCCTTAGGCTTCAGTCCTGAACCTAAAAGAATGCACTTCCTTACCCAGCTTTGTTTTCGTTTTTTTGTTTTTCAAGAATAATTAATGAACCGGGCAGTGGTGGCGTAGGCCTTTAATCCCAGCAATTGGGAGGCAGAGGTAGGCGGATTTTAGAGTTTGAGGCCAGCCTGGTCTACTGAGTGAGTTCCAGGACAGCCAGGGCTACACAGAGAAACCCTGTCTAGGAAAGAAAAAAAAAAGAAGAATTAATGAAGTGGTCAACACTGTAGACATAAAGGTTTTCTTTCCCCAGATTTCTGATTTCTGGGCTATGTCTTTAAGGCCTGTAGGTTTTGAAAAACAATCATTTGAAAGTGTTCAGTGAACACGGTCCAATTACTTTTTATGATAATGTAACTGTTTTCCTGGTTACTGGCAACAATTGTGAATGCCTGACTTCTTCATACTTTAAAACTTGTATCTTGTGTTTCAATTACTTTTTGTTCTGTTCTTTGAGACAATGTCTCCAAATGTAGCCCAGGCTGGTCTTGAACTCTGAATTCTCATGCTCTTTAATCTCTTGCCTCCTCAACACAGGGAGGCAGAGGCAGAGAAGCAAGATGGTATCTTTGAATTCAAGGCCAGCCTGGTCTACATAGTGAGTTCCAAGATGGCTAGAGTTGCATAAAGAGACCCTGTCTCAAAAATCACAAGCCATAGGTATTTTACACCTATAACATTTAAAGGGAACATTTTCCAGTTTGTTAGTTTTTATTTAGGGCTCTGGGGGAGCTTTAACCCATTATGAAGTAAAAAGGATGCTATTTTTTGTTTGGTTTCAGGTGAGGGACTGAGGAGCATACTTTACATACCAAAGCAGACCTGGCCTCCAGGTTCTCCCAGCATCCCTCAGTTCCTACCTGGCACACCCTGGCCCCAACCCTGAACTTTCCAGCCCAGGGACTGGGCTGCCCTTCCCCAGAGGCCCTTCCCTATATAATCCAGACATTTTGGTCTCTTTCCTCTTGTCCTCTTCTCTCTCTGCTAGCAAACCCCTTTCCCCTACCCCCCCCTTTCCTGAAGCAACTTCCCTGGCCTCGGTCCTTGGGGCCAATGAACTCCTCCACCCGAGAGCAGCTTCCCAATAAACCTGCCTTTAATATAATCTAATCTGGTTTAAATTGGCCCTTTTCACCAGCAGCGGAAAAATAACCTATTGTTTTTCGTCATGTTTAAGCACAGAAAGCTATTCTCTTCACTCTGATTTCTCAGCCTGCAGGAAAAACAAGGAAAACAGTCACTTTTCTAACCTACCTTTTCCATAGTTTAACCCTGTTTTCTGTTTTTAAATTTTCACCTACCCAGCCCCGGTTGTTTGGTATGTTTTGTATGCATGTGGGCACACGTGTGTGGGATTCCTGTGGGATCTGAGGCTGATATTGGGAATTAGTGTTGTTGTTCCTCCACCTTATTCAACGAGCAAGGTTCCTCAATCCAACCCAGGGCTTTCCCCTACCTAGCTGGCTCTGGGGATCCCCAGTCTCCGTGTTCCCCATGGGTCACCACACACGTACCACATCTGCATGGATTCTGAGGATCTAAAATGAGGTCCTCATAATCATACACGAAGTGACCTAACCACTGGGCCATCTCTGCAGCTTGTCTAGTATTTTAACACTAGAATAGTCTTTAGAAGGACTTCAGTAAAATCTCTTCCAATGTTGGTGAATATTTTCTTTGTTCCCCACTGCCATGGGTAGTGCCAGATTGAACACTGGGCCCCGGAATCATTGCCTCATTCCGGTATGCGCGGCTCCAACTTCACCACGCATTAACAATTTCCTCTTTAAAAGGCCACACTCCAGGGGATTTTGCATATTAATGAGCTCACTCATTTCCTCCTTCTTGCTTCTCTCTGTTTCCCAATTAATTTCCCAAGATTACCTATCATTTAGTTAATCTATTAATCATTTAGTTAATATATTTAAATTTTTAAGGCTCAAAGATTTACAGTGACTTTAAAAATATTTACTAGATTGGTGTGTGTGCGTGCGTGCATGCGGTGCATCATATCCCTGCAAGAGCAAGAAGACGGCATTGGGTCCCCTGGAACCGATGTCACAGGTGGTTGTGAGCTACCATATGGGTGCTGAGGACTAAATCCAGGTCCTTTGCAAGAGAAGCCAGGGCTTTTACTGATGAGCCTCAACCCCTCACAACGCACTTCTAACATTCATGAGCAGATTTATAGCCATCACTTGGCAGATGATCACTTTGTGATTTGTTATTCCGGGTTTATTCATATGTACATTTTACAGGTAAAGAATGAAGGCCCAGAGAAGTTCTCTGACTTGATTTCTTGAGTCTGTCTGTCCTTAAACCTCCCAGACCCTTGCTTCCCCTTTCATCCTTCCTCCTGACCTGACTCACGAAACCACTGAGAAGGCAGACTAAGAAATACCGCGGATGGTTAAAGTTATGTATATCTGCACCCACAACAATCCGCTCAACTAACATCTATGCAGTCCTACTGTGTGCTTGACAGCACTCCCCTGCTCACAGTAACATAACTGAGGGTCAAAGGACAGAGCGAAAAGGCTTCTTCCAGAACCTCGGGCACTGTCTCATTTGGCCTGTCTCAGTGGTGTGGTTTAGCAAATCCTGAGGTTTACTGAGAGGACTTAGAACTTCCTCTCCTAAGCCTTGGCCCTGAGCCCTGTGCTAATAGGAATTTCATTAAAGATCATTGCCCAATGGCCAGAATGAAAGCAGCACTGAGCTCAGTGCTGAGAGCTAGCCTGTTCCGGCTGCAGTTCCCGCTCTTCTCGGAACTCCATTCCTAAGAAAGCAAATTCTGGCAGCTTCGAGACTCTAGAAACACAGATGACCATACCTCACAAACTTCTCAGGTGGTAGAGCATACCACAGGCCATTGTTGCTCTCTAGGGGGCAGTGCTAAAACAACTGATATCACATGTCATCTACAGATGTCCCAGGGCTCCAATGGGAAGATGGCTCAGAGGTGTACCAGCCACATAGGCATGAGGACCTGAGTTCACAGCCCCAGCACTCACATAAGAGACTGACACAGTGGTGTGCGCCTGCAGTAGCAGCGCTGGGGAGGAGAACACAGATAGGTCTCCAGAGTTGCTGGTGTAATGAACATACCTCAGGTTCACTGAGAGACCCTGTCTCAAGAAATTAAGGTTAAAGAAGCAAGCAAAGAAAGAAAAAATGGCTGATGTCAACCTCTGGATGTTAGACACACATGCACACATGTGTACACACATACACACACCCTACTGGTCTTATAGGAGACAAGCCATAAGCACAAGTGGCTTAGGTCCACATGGAGAAGTGGGCAGTATGGTTCAGCATGTTAGTTAAACAAAGCAAATGAATGATGACGCCTCATGCAGAAAGACCCGAGGGAATTCTAGTTACCAGGGAGAAGGCATCCATCCTTAGCCATGACATAGCAAGAGCCCTGCTGTCAAAGTACCTTTGGGTGGGAAAATGGACTTTCCTATACTCAGACCACCTCTGTGAAACTGGAGCAGAAACAAACGTCGATCCAATGTCACCGTGACCCCGAGTACAGCCAGCAGCAGGGAAAGGCTGTGGTCACATCACCATGACTCTGCAGCCAGTCTACCAAAGAGTGAGCCAAGCAGAGGCCTGTGTGCCAAGCAGCAATTGCCTCCATTGAGAAAACCCAGGCTTGGCAAGAAGTCTCGAAGGAAAACTTGGCCAGGTCACACACACAGGGCTGTTTCCCTTCATGGAAGGCCACTCTGAAAACCTGAGATTAAATTCTCTGCTGTCCCCCACGGAAAAAGCGGTGATCACAAATGAATGCCATGGGTGACGGTATTCACCAGACGTGCCAGGGTCCAACCCACAAGGCACTCATGACTCAGTTATGTGAAGGAAAAGACAAGGAGGAAGCTGCCTTCTGACGGCTGAAGTCACTGGAGTCAGCTCCCTGGGGCCAGGGATGGTGGCCCACAGCAGACACTGAGGAAGCGTGGGTTCTCGGCACAGAGGTAAATAACAGAGAAGAAATGTGTTCAGACATACTGGCTAGGAACTAAGTTGGCCCCCGATGTCCCCTTTACCAGTTTTACATCTAGAAGACTCCCCACTTCCCCAGAGTCTATCTATAGCATCAAACTCAAAGGACGCTGTTGAATATTTGGGGACAGTGTCATTCCTGTAATGTCAGCACCCAGGAGGTAAAGGCAGGAGAAGCAATAGGTCAAGACCTACGTTAAGAGTTCAAGACCAGCCTGGACTATATGAGACCCCCCCCCAACTCACAAGGCAATAAGGTACAACAACAAAAATTGTTGAAGCTCCTTGTACCTGAAGCCCTCCGGCAGTGGCTCTGTGGAAGAAGCTGTTCCAGCTGTCCCTCCCAGCCCTCAGTAAAGAAATGCTTGTCTTACCGGGCGTGGTGGCGCACGCCTTTAATCCCAGCACTCGGGAGGCAGAGGCAGGTGGATTTCTGAGTTCAAGGCCAGCCTGATCTACAAAGTGAGTTCCAGGACAGCCAGGGCTACACAGAGAAACCCTGTCTCGAAAAACCTAAAAAAAAAAATAGAAAATTAAAAAAAAAAAAATGCTTGTCTTCTACAAAGGTGCTGGGGTGGAGGTGAGGTGGCAAAGTGAGTGGGACTTCTGTCTGTCGTGGTTAGGGTTCCATTGCTGTGAACAGACACCATGACCAAGGCAACTCTTATAAAAGACAACGTTTAATTGGGGCTGGCTTCCAGGTTCAGAGGTTTGGCCCATTATCATCATGGTTGGAAGCATGGCAGGGTCCAGGCAGGCATGGCACTGAGAGTTCTACATTTTGATTCAAAGCCAGCCAGAAGACTTACTCTGGTCAGACTTGGGCATATATATATATATGACACTTCAAAGCCCACCCCTACAGTGGCACACCCCCTCTAACAACCTACTCCAACAAGGACACACCTCCCAATAGTGTCACTTCCTGTGAGCCAACCATTCTAGCCATGAGTCTTCATATTCAAACAACCACACCTTGCTTCTAATATAATTCTGGATAAGAGATAAGGGCAGTAAAATTACAACTAGGTAAACACCGAACCAACCCTGGATATAAACTATCTACTGAACGACTGACTGAGATGCGAAAATACCCGCACTGCCATACCGCTCACCCGGGCTAAAGAAGCAAGTACCACGCCATGTGAAATGTGGTAGACCTCAAAGATGGCCCGCTGCATGAACTGAGCTAGAATCAGAATAAGGCAGACTTGGCCCACTGGCACGCAAGAGCTCAAAAAAGGGCAAAATTAGATAGAACCTGTGATCTGAGGAAGGATCAACTAATGGGGTACAAGGGATTTAAGGAGTAACAAAGTTTTAAGCTGGGCTTTGGTGATGCCTTCATAGTAAGTATGTGATTCATCCAAACTAATAAACTGTATACTTGACATGGCTGTATTTTATGGTGGAAAAAGAAAATCTTATCTCCATAAAGCCATAAAAGCTTTTAAATGAGGGCCAGTGACATTACTTAGAGCACCCGTTCTTGACCTGTAGATCAGGGCCCCTATGTGGGGTGAATGGCTCTTTCATAGGGGTCACCTAAGGCGATCAGAAAACACAGATATTTATATTACGATTCATAACAATAGCAAAATTAGTTACGAAGTAGTGATGAAAATAATTTTATAGCTGTGGGTCACTACGATATGAGAAACTGAATTAAAGGGTCCTAGCTATAGGAAGGTTGGGAACCTCTGACTTAGAGGGAAAGGGAACGACACGCTGTTAGGAGTAACAATCTGAGTTTGATCCCTAGAACCCCCGTGGTGGAAGGAGAGGATCAATGCTCATGAACTGTTCTCTGCACACGTGCCATGCTATGTACACATGCACAGTAAAATAAAACAAATGTAATCCAGCATTCGGGAGGCAGAAGCAGGCGGATTTCTGAGTTCGAGGCCAGCCTGGTCTACAGAGTGAGTTCCAGGACAGCCAGGGCTATACAGAGAAACCCTGTCTCGAAAAACCAAAAAAACAAAACAAAAAAAAAGCAAAGAAGTCATTGTCATCCCAGCACTTGGGAGGCAGAGGCAAGTGGATTTCTGAGTTCAAGGCCAGCCAGGGCTACACAGAGAAACCCTGTCGCGAAAAAAAAAAATGTTATAAATAACTTAAAACCAGTGCAAGAAAGGAAGAAAACATCATAAATGACGGAAATTCCAACATCAAGATGAAATCTTTGAGTATGAGAAGTCCAATTAATTTTTTTTCACCTAGATGTAAAAGGACCAGAAAGAATGGGAACAGTGGAACAGAGAAAACAGACCACGGCAACTTTGTCCCATCATCTGGTCCTTAGGAGAAGCAGACAGAAGCCAGCCTTCCAAGCTCCGATTTTTCATTGTACACACAGGTTGTTAGCAGGTGACACAGTCTGTCAAATGCTGGTACAGAAACAACATTCTTGCTTTGGCATCGTCTCAAATGACTCACCAATAACAGCCCGATGACATAAAGGAGCTCAACTCATCGGGATTTACTTCCAGGTGTGCAGTGCTGATGATCTGGAAGGGTCTATCGTTCCTGAACTACAGTTCTGGCCTTTACACTCCTGAATTTTTGAAATCAAGCATTTTTATTCCATCTCTAAGCTTGTGACATTTTCCCCTATGGCATCCCAAAGACTAAGAACCCAGTGGCTCCAGATGAAGATCTTAGGTCCTTCTGCTCTTTAAACAGTGATCTGTCTTTGCAGGAACACTGGAAAAAAGTCTGGCCCATCCTTTCTTGTCTGAAAACAAATTTCCTGCGGATGAAATTGGCATGCTGTCCAATCAAATAGCACAGTGTTATCAGCCATGGGCACAGTGAATCTGGTGTCTCAAGATTTGACAGAGAGTCGTCATCCTTTCTGTACTGAGATTGTACCATATGATCTGGTTGTCCCCCAGTGGCAGCCACATACTGAATCTAAGCCCCATACTGGAATAAAGGTTCTTACTCATGACTCTCCCAGTGCATGAGACCAGGGAATTGTATCTGTACCCAAGGTAAACTCCCCACAAATTTCTCAGAGGTGGTTGACGACGGTTCCAGATGGAAACTTAATTTGATTCTGTTCCTTCAAATATGCCCTAGCTGCAGAGTAGGTTCAAGGTTAGCCTAGGTTACACAGTGAGCTCTTGTCTCTAAAACTAGCCACACCACAATTACCTCCTAGGTGTCCAGCTGCCTTGGGGTTATGAGCTAGGAAGGCTGCCCGGAATTCTGGGAGGCCTGTGGGTACCCCCCCCCCCACACACACACACAAACTGGCACACAGGAAACCTAGTAAAGCTCTAGACTCAGTGTGGATGGGCTGGGAAGGTTTGGGGCCTGCCCAAGGAAGTAGGTAGGGCTTCTTTTCAAGGACTGTAAGGAACTTCAGGACTAGGGGATATAGGACATTGCTCAAAAGGCTGGATCCTACACAGTGATCCAACCCCAACCTCAACTGACCCATCATTCCTGCAATCTGACCAACCAGGATGACCTCTGTAACTATCTCAGAGTTCACCCCGCACCATCAGAAAGGAACTTCAAAGTCAGAAACTCATTTAACTGAAAATCAGTGACCTCTACCCCAGGACTGCCCCGGGGCTGAAGGTAAATGCTCAGAACTAGTGGTGGTTTGCCCCTTCCACACGCTGTTCTAGAGGGATGCAGGGATGCAGCTCCCTAATAGTGTGACCACAGCAGAGCACAGGTCCACGCTCACCTACCTGACGGAGGCAGCTTTACCAACAAACCTGGGTTCAGAAGGTGGGTGCTCTACTTTCCACCAAACCAGCCAGCACTGCAATGCGGAGAAGCTATAGTTTCCATGCTTCAGCAATATTACTATACCTCTGTCTGGGAATGTATATTGATCATAGAAAGACATTTCTGGACCACTGGAACTTTCCACCCTATTAAAAACACACCAGGGGCTGGAGAGATGGGTCAGTGGTTAGAGCACTGACTGCTCTTCCAGAGGTCCTGAGCACAATTCCCAGCAACCACATGGTGGCTCACAACCATCTGCCATAGGATCTGATGCTCTCTTCTGGTGTGTCTGAAGACAGCTACAGTGTACTCGTATAAATAAATAAATCTAAAAAAAAAAAAAAACAAAAAAAAACACCAGGAAACAAGCAAGCAGACAAAACCAGGGCAAGAGGGGTGTTCCTGTGATGAGACTGGCCTGGTTTCTTTCCCCCCTTTTCTCTTTACTTATGAGTGGACCCTTGGCTCATTCTGCATTCTTACAGCGTGAAGCCCTAAGATCGCAGTACCTGAAGAAGTTGTAGTGTAAAGGTCCTGACCTTGACTCCAGAGCAGGATCCTAGAGCCAAGAAGCAGCTTGCCATCGTGACATGAGCAGTCTCTCTGTCCATGGTGACAGGACTATTGGAGCTCAGAAAGAACAGGGTATGTTCCTAGAATAGCCCAGAAGGGGTCCATCCTAGCAGCAGTGGGGAAGGTCCTAAAAGGTAGGAGACTGGAGACGAGGCGAGAAAGAACGAACCGCCACTGTTTCATTGGCAGAAGAGAGGCCGGGAATGAAACGCAGCCCCGGCAAGAACAGTGCAGAGTGACTGTCTCATGCCACCATACTGTCCCTTCTAGGACTCAGACTCGCCATATGGATATAGATGACAGAGAGACAGGAATGAATCTCAGAGTCACCAAGAGGCCATCCAACCTGGTTTTCTCCTCAAAATTTTCCAGAAATATTCCTCTAGCCGAGGGACTCGTAACGAAGTAGCCTTGTTTTAATTTTTTGTTGTAGCCTTTTCTCCAGGATTTATCTATCTGGGGGTGGGGGTGGGGGTGGGGGAGGGCACACATACTCCAGCATGCCTGAGGATATCAGAGGTAAGCCTGCAGAAGGTGGTTTTCTCATCCGTATGGAACACAGGTCACTGGGCTTGACAGCAAGTAGCTTTACCTGCTGGGTCATACCGCCGACCAGTTTTTGGTTGTATTAATCAGGGTCTTATGGAGCTCAAAAGCTGTATGCACTTGGAGATGGCCTTGAACTTCTGATTCTCCTGTTTCTGACTCCAGAGTACTAAAAATATAGCCACGCCTAACTGCTTTCACCTTTCCACATGAGGCTTTAGAGAGTGGCCCAAGTTTGTTCTGCCCAGCACAGATGGCCCCAGAGACGGGAGCCTTTGTTACAAAAGTTTCCATTGACCCTGGACTCCTTGCTGACCACGCAGGAAACAAAGGCAGCACTCACAGGGACATCAGATGAGCCAGCCCCTTGTGCCAATGGCAGCATGTGCCAGGGAGCAGCCCCCAGTCTGAATGTTCAAGGTCTCATGGGCAGTGAGTTGACGGCTATTCATGGGACCAATCCTAGACTGCATGTCCAAGTTCTGCTTCTCTCTACATGGTGCTGCTCCTCGTGGCCCCTAAAAGGCTCCGTGTGTATGTGGATGCTGCTCCAAGAGTGGCCAAATTAAAAAGCAGGCGTCCTCCCTGGTTCTCACTAATGGAGCGTCTGGGTCACATGACTGGCACTGGTGACTGGCAGGTGGAAGTTTAATAATGGGCACGGTTAGAAATAATAATGGGTTAGAAAAAAAAAAACGTCAGCTCAACCGGAGGCTGGCTCAGCATCCTCAGGACACAACTGGATCTGACCTTAGAGTACACACCTAAGGAGGGGAAGGAAGCAAGGTGGGAGTTGTGGAGGACCAGAGATGTTGGTTCAGCCATCGAAGTGGAGAGAAAGAAGGGAAGGGGGTTATCAATGGAGCAAAAACTGGAACTAATAAACAAACAACTGGGCATGCTCAGAACCTGCCATTGTCTTCTCTCTCAAGTTCACTAAAATGTTAACCTGTGGGCTGGTGAGATGGCTCAGCGAGTAAGAGTTCCCAACTGCTCTTCCAAAGGTAGAGAGTTCAAGTCCCAGCAACCACATGGTGGTTCACAACCATCCTTAACGAGATCTGACTCCCTCTTCTGGAGTGTCTGAAAACAGCTACAGTGTACTTACATATAATAAATAAATAAATCTTTAAAAAAAAAAAAAAAGTTAACCTGTTAGTAGTCCTCTACAGCAGGAGGCCAAATCGGGATTTAATTGACATTTCAAAATATTCGTTAGGTGCTTTGGTCTGTGTGATTTTTTTTTTTTAATCTTTCCCACGAGTCAGTGTGGTGAGATGGAAAACAAACGTCTCTGTCTATTTTGCATCTAAGAGAAGCCTTTTTTTCACAGCAGAAGGAAACCAGCAAAGATTCTGAAGCTGTGCAATGAATGTAAGCATGTGCCGTCATTTCATAACGCCTCACAGACCCAAGTCGGGGGGGGGGGGGAGCTTGAGAATTCTTAGCACTGAGAAGTCGGCTCATTAACCAAAGGGCATCCAAGACAGACCAGAGAAAATAACACCGAACCTTCGCAGGCACCGGAGAAAGGGTTAGAGGACACAGGCTTATGCAAAATGCTCACCATCTAGCGAGCGCTGTCTGAGGGACATTGCTTAGTCAAGTGACTACGTGACAGTACAGAGCATAACGTGACATGTGGCAGTCAGAAAGAACAGCATAGAAAACCTCCCCTTTTCTTCAGAGTGTCCAAGAGGCCCTCAAGATAACCAGTTACCCACTCCCGGATTCTCTGACCCGCTCCCTCCCTTGCTTCTGTGCAGGCCTGATGAGATCTCACTGAAGGGTCTGCTTCCCACTGGGACAGCCTTGTATTTCTTCTCAAGGCATGCCTGTTGTCCGGCCCCCTCTGCCACCCAGACACATTCCTCTCCTGCGTGGTGTCTGAACCTCTATGATGGTTGGTGTTAACTGTCAGTTTGACAGAATCTAGCTACCTTGGAGATGGGCGTGCCTGTGGGAGATTATCTTGACTGCATCAGTTGCGTTAGACAGACCTGCCCCCTGTGCTTGGGGACATTTTCTGGGTGTATCCCACCCAGACTGTAGGGATGGAGAAGTGGGGGTGGAGCATCTGAGGGCATTCTAAGCTCTCCTCTTCTTGGCTGGGACAGAGGACTGTATGATGGGAGAGAGCTGAGCGACAGTGTGTTCTTTGCTCTCTTCAGACGGCAGGCGTTTACTTCAGGCTCCTGCAGCCTTGGCTGCTTGTATTGGAGGGACTGTGAGGTAATGTAACCCTTTCTCCTTTAAGTCGCCTTTATCAGAGTACTTTATCACAGTGATGTAAAAACAATGGAGGCTGGTTACCTTCGTTCAGAAAAAGCAAGTATACCAGGAAGAAAGAGTGGGAGTCTCTAGGAAGCATTCCTAGACAGATCAATGGGTGGGTGGGGGGAGGGGGATAGGCAGAGGGAGTGGGGGATGGACAGGGAGGCCTCATGGCTGGCTCCCCACAGGGCTCCTCATCTTGCAGTGAAAAAGCGATCTATGTAGGCTAATGCCCTTCTCCAGGACACCAATGATGCTGGCCTCCTTCACGAACCCCCGTGGGAAGCAAAGGGTAGCCTCAGTCCAAGGGTTTGACCAGAAAGGTTGTAAGAGGATGGAATCGTCTGCGACGGTGGAATAAAAGACTTGCCCTACTCACTCAAATCTTCAAGGCTGGAATGACAGATGGGGAGGCGAGAAGACACAGACCCCGTGTCGACCAGAGCTAGTCCATGAAGCTCCGTGTCTCCCAGTTGTTGGAAGTCGAGGCTTCAGGGCTCCAAGGCTTGCAAGGCGGTCAGGGAGGCCCTTGTGTGGGCAACACAGGGTCAGAGGCGGAGAGAAAGAAAGGCTTGCAGTAGGATTGGGCAATGGAAGGGGACTTGGCAGCTGACTGGTCCATTCAAGGAGGCATAAGACCAATGCTGTAGAAGAGAGCAGAGGCAGGGTTGCACACGGCCTCCCCTAGTCCTGAGACATCCATCTATTTCACCAGAGGGAGGCGGTTCCTGACACCGGCAGGGCTGGGATCTACCTGAACAGTGGTAGGCACTTGGCAGAGCCTTGTTGGACCCGCCCCCAGCTGCTCTTCCTGCAGCCCAGGTGACTGACATCTAACACTGCTACAAGCAGGTTACCTGGATGGAAGGTGTGAATTGTTTCAAGATGGGTTTGTGGACTATACATCCTCGATTTCCAAGTAGCCTGCTACTTTTTAATTCTTAAGCAAAGTATCTAGGAATTTAAATTTGTTTGGGAAAAATCCACTCGGGCTGGGCTTAGGCAAATTAGCCCTGAAAAATTGTTTCCTTTGAGCCAGGGAGCAAACCAATGAACTTCTGCATGTAGAAGCCACGGGTAGAAATTCTCTTACACAGCAGCTCTCGGCTTTGGGGGAGATGTTATCCCTTAAGGATGTATCCAGCAATTTCGGGAACAGTCTAGGCTGTTATTATAGCCACAGTGGGAGAACTTAGTCTTGGCATCTAGTGACAAAGGTCAAGGATGCTGTTATCAGCCTACCCTACAGGGAACAGCCCCACTAACAGGAGTCACTTGGCCCCAAATGTCAACAGAGGATTCCTTTAAGGAACGCTCTGTGGGAGGGCCTGACTGGGAGGCACACAGATAGGAAACGTGACAGCCTTGTGACCATCTTCTCTGCAGCCAAGAACACCTGACCCATGCTGGCTGCCATGTTCTGTGGTTCCCTTGAGAAGTCCACACTGTCCATTGGAACCCAGCACAGTAACTAAGGTAGGGCGTAAAGAAGTAACCGCTTCGTGTCCTAATTGTGCGTCTACAACTATTTTGAGAAGGATGACTGGAGAAGGTCAGGAAAGAGAGAGATGGAATCGGGGCTACTGAGAGAGCTGTGATGGCTTACAGCAATGGTCAAGTTGACAGAACCTAGAATTACCTCAGTGACAAATCTAGAACAGAGTTTGCAGTTGGGGTTAACAGAGATGCGAAGAACCACCTTAAATGTGGCTAGCTTGTTTCTCAGTGCATAAAGCCCTGGTCTAGAGAAAAAGGAGAAAGTGAGGTCAGCACCAGGCTTAACCCCTCCCCTGCCCCGCTCCAACCGGCCCC
>NC_034610.1:4759916-4760958 GCF_900095145.1 Mus pahari
CCCGCCCCCTCTGTCTTTCTGCTTTCTCAATGTAAATGCATGCATCACATCGCGATGCCAACCTGTACCTGTGTTCCTTTAAACTGTGAGCCAAAATAAACCTTTCCAACCTAATATGTGTTAGTTGGCCATTTTATCTCAACACCAAGGAAACAGTAAACCATAAACTGCCTATGCCTTCTTCTTAGTCTTACCACCTACCCTTCCTCACAGCAGGAGAGGAGAGAAGGAAGGAGCCAGCACGACTTAACAACCAACCAACAACCAACCGAGACTGACCGAGGACAAAGGTTTTGACAGTTGCATTGATTGTGTGTGTTGAGCTGCCGCGTCCCTGGAAGAAGATGTGCTTGGTTCTTTAAAATTTCATCAGTCTCGGTTAACCTCCTGCCCCTGGGGAACTGACTGCTCACACGGGGCCCAGAGAGATGGGAAGCAAACCAGATTTCACTCCTGGGTCAATTCATTTCTCCCATTCTCGGTTCAAAGACTGTCTGAGATAAAGCCTAGCAGCATCTTCATGGATGACAAGCTGCCTTTGAAACTGGGTGACAAACTTAAGGAGGAGGAAAGTCAGGCTCCATCCAGGCACGGCCTGTAGGACCAAGGCGGGGGAGGGGTTCTTAGTTAGACAGAAGTGACTCGGTGAGGCTAGCTCCTTGGATA
Organism: Mus pahari; assembly: GCF_900095145.1. NCBI lineage: Eukaryota > Metazoa > Chordata > Mammalia > Rodentia > Muridae > Mus > Mus pahari. The sequence goes on from NC_034610.1 coordinate 4,760,583, forward strand.
ACCACAGGTCTTGAGAGCAGTACATATTGGCTTTTACCATCTGCATTGCCAGGTCTTTCAGGTATGTTTTTATCACAGGTCCCTTTCCCTGCCCCCCCCCCCGCCATATCCCAGAAAATTACAACGACCGCACTTTCTAGAAGTGAAGGTTGCTTGTCTTACATGCACCGTTTCTCAACTTCTAAAACACTTCTCCGTCCTGCTGCATTTCTGCCGACTTAAAAATAAGTATGAGGGGCTGGTGAGATGGCTCAGTGGGTAAGAGCACCCGACTGCTCTTTCAAAGGTCCGGAGTTCAAATCCCAGCAACCACATGGTGGCTCATAACCATCCGTAACAAGATCTAACTCCCTCTTCTGGAGTGTCTGAAGACAGC
>NC_034610.1:4760969-4768297 GCF_900095145.1 Mus pahari
AAAAAAAAAAAAATAAGTATGAAAGGCACGGGAGGGAAGATCCATAGGAGGTTTGTTCGTTTTAAAAATAAACATTTCTTTTCCTTTGGCAGGGGATGTATTTCAGTTGGTTGATTGGTTCCTAGACGCACAAAGCAAGAGTGTGGGGAGACCACCTCCACCACTGCCTGAAAAGGGTATCGTTGGGGGAGGGGTGACACACACCTTTAATCTAAGCACCGGGAGGCAGAGGCACGCGGATCTCTGTGAGTTCCATGACAGCCTCAGGTACAGTGTGTGTTCCAGGTCAGCCAAGGCTACACAAAAGAAGCCCTATCTCAAACAAACAAAAAATTCTAAATGTTCCCCCATTTTCTAGGCCAGTGGTTCTCAGCCTGTAGGTCACAACACCTTTGGCAAACTTCTGTCTCCAAAAAAAAAAATGTTCACGTTACGATTCACAACCATAGCAAAATTACAGTTATGACGTAGCTACGAAAGGTAATTTTATGGATGGGGATCATGACAACATGTGACGTGTTACAGGATCACAGCATTGGGAGGGTTGAGAGCTGCTGCTCCAGGCTCTAGTTGGAACTGGGAGAGAAAAGTCACCACACCGGGATTAAGAGATGGTTGTCTGTTGCTCGGAGGGCAAGGCTCTGGGAAGCAAGAGTCCAGAGTTCAAATCTCAGCGCTACTTGTTACCAGCCCAGAGGAGCCCCTTAGTTTACTAATCGTTATCGTACAATGGACAGTTATGGTAGTTTGTACATGAAATTTGTTAAGGACACAACTCAGATTAGTGCGTGTAAAGTTAGAACAACCAGCTGGAGAGATGGCTCAGAGGTTAAGAGCACTGGCTGCTCTTCCTTCGAGGGTCCTGAGTTCAATTCCCAGAAACCACGTGGTGGCTCACAACCATCTGTAACTGGATCTGACGCTGTCTGCTGGTGTGTCTGAAGACAGCAACAGTGTACTCACATACATAAAATAAATAAATCTAAAAAAAAAAAAAAAAAAAAAAAGAACTATTTTTAAAAAAAAAAGTTAGACCAACCAACAGACGTATAGGAAGCCCTCAGCAAAGGTAGGCCTCTGTCACTCTCGCAGATCCTGCATGGTGGCCAGTCTTATCAGTGTGTTTGCGTCACCGCACATTCCCAAGATTGAGGGAAGAATCATTTCCTGCAAGACTTCCAGCGCCAGCTTCAAAGCACCATGAAGGCCAAAAATGCTCCTTCACTTCAGACTCACAGCAAAGAAAACGCTCGGGACACGGAGGTAGCATCTAACCCAAGCAGGACACGGAGGCAGCAGAGGGACAGCATTTTAGTCTAAGGCCGGTCTCATCAGGGATTAAAATAGCCCAAGACTCGATAACTGGTTTTCCCCCAAGGTCAGCCAGATTGAGGAGTGTGTTCTTCCTGGTGAACTTTGTCACACTGCCTCATCACTTCTAGGCTGAAGGTGGAGATGACGGAGAGTAAGATTGGTCTACTGAGAAAACTTTCTGAGCCCCGGAAATACACTGAGGTAGGAAATACACAGAGGTTCCTGGATGCTCCGGGGTCCTGAGGTGAGCGGCTGTTGCTACAGACTGTCTGAGGTCTAGACTCTTGTTTCTACTGACACCCCATGTGCTAGCCTTGTGTAATGGAAAGAAAACTCCAAAGAATGTTTTCCAAAGAAAGTCAATAAACCAACAGATATAGACTTTAGAAGTAAGGAGGCCTTACAAGGCAAAACAAAACAAAACAAAATCCTATATCCTGTGTCTGCTGGGAAGAGCCACAGTCCCACAAAGAACAGGGTAAGACCTTCTCTCCCTCCGCATCCTCTGTCCTCCTACGGATCCAGCACTCAGAATCCCATCTCTTCCCGTTTTATTAATTAGCAGATGTTTCCCAGACTTATGCTCAACCAATATAGAAAAACACAAGAAAACTTTAAGCAGGATGAGAGTGAGCAGCTAACCACTTTCTCCCCCACTGCCCAGTGCAATCTATATTAAAAAATTGTTTGTCAAAAAGACATTCAAGGCCCTTAGCTAATGAATGTTTCTATCATTATCTCCCGTTGTCCCTGCTAGCTCGAGATACTTCAGTAGCTCATATCCATAGCATGTAGTGTTATAACAAGGGACTGGGCGCTGTTCAATGAATGAATGAATGAATGAATGTATGCAGAGCTGCTGGACAGTGAGGACTGCTGGAAGTATGGACACTAACAGACCTTAGGGTCTAAGAAAACACTAGAAGAGAAGAAAAAAAAAAAGAGAGCGAGCAAATGGGGAAGAAATCTTTGCGATGCAAGAATGAATTCTGGGGGGAAAAAAAGCAGGTTCAACATAAACCACTCTGCCATTGGGAGAGAAGAACAGATCGGCTAGTCTTTGAAATCTCTTAATACCTTTCTCCAAGGTGGTTTAAAACTGTAACAGCTTAACTGAGTTGTGTCTGACACACAGTGGACACACAATAACTACAAATCACAAACTACCACACACACACACACACATACCCCGGCCCCAAACAGAAACCCTCTTTCCCACAGCCCTGGCAGAGTGCTTGCCTTCCCGAGAACTCACTGGAAACCGAATTTCATAGTCTAAGACTAGCTTTCCAATGCTAAACTGGACTCATCTGCATTCTCCTAATGGTAGATTACTACTGAGAGAGGCTTAGCCATGTACTTCATCAGTAAATCAAGAGCCACTCAGAAATGGGCACGCCTCTTTCCCTGCCCACCAGACCTCCCTTCAGAACACAGAAGGAGCTACAGAAAGAGCGGCCTTAACCAACTCCTCTCTGAGCAGCCATGATTTAAGGCAATGGCTGGAATGATTAAGATGGCTCCCTCCTTCCCTGCCCTCCGGAGCGTCCAAGCTACAGCCAAAGTCATGACATAGCCTGGCCTTCTAGGAGCCACCTTGGAGTACTTTGTTCCCACCCAGCTCCAGCTGTCTCCCACAGGTTGATGTCACTCTTTATCTGGATAGCTGAGAGGGGTCTGGTCTGTTTGCTTATTTACTACTTTCTTTTTGTATTGAGTTTGAGTCCTGGGTCTGGAGACTCTCCGAGCGACATGCTAACACAAGCCTACTACTACTCCTGTGCTCTGGAAGGTTGGAGGGTAAGTCCATTGTCACGTCCGGCGGGATGCTAAAGTGTGCTTGGCAAAATGAAAGTTGAATCATTATTCTGAGCACTTTTTTTTTTTAATGCTCTGTACCCCTCACTTAATTCTCTTGTCTTTAACTCTGTTTTTTTTTTTTTTTTCCTCTCTCTCTAGTTAGATTTGTTTGTTTTGAGGGTTTCTAGGGACATCGGGCAAGTTTTCTACCACCAAGCAACTGCCCCAGCCAGCCCTCTAATTTTGTGCCCTGTTCTTTAACTCCCGTTTGTAGAGAACTTTTGTATCTGAAATGCTTAAGACCTCTGGAATGATGGTCAGTTTTTAAGACAGAGATAACAGTGGTGAGATAAAAGAACATTCTAGAAACTACTGGCTCTTCCCGCTTCAACATAGCCAAGGGGCTAGGGTTCCAAGCTATGACTGGGCTTTAATAACCTGAAAGTAACCTGAGGCCTTTTAAATTCTTACCACAGATAATCTCAGTAATACAGGACTCTATATTGGTACCATTAAAGAAATAATTCTGGTACTGGGCATGCACATTAGAAGAAGAGGATCCATTATCAGGCTTGCTTCAGAGGTACTGAATAAAAGCAGCACCTAAAACCACATCTGCTAATGGGCCTGCCCTCTAAGCAGTGAAGTATTTGTCTCAAGTTTTAGTCACCTCTGCTTATTACAGGGTGGGTGAGAATTTCCTCTCGTGTCTTAGTTCTCTTCTGAAGGTTTGTTTTTCCCTCCCTACGTCACACCAGAAGGATATCATACCTCCAACTTGGGACTCTTTAATTTTCTTTTTCAAACAGGAACCTTACCCACCCACCCCCAATATACAGAGACACACATGCCCAGGAGCTGGCCGCCCTTATACACAAAGACACACATGCACACATCCACACTACGTTTCCCTCCTCTTGAGATAACTTTTCCCCCCTAGCTGAAGATGCTGAGTGATAACTTCAGATGCTCAGATCCTTGCCAGGTTTGGAAAGACTGGAGGGTAAACACTGGGTAATCCAGGTGAGAGCACCACAGAACAATACCTTAGAGACCAAGCTGGGTAGTTAGCACTTCTTATGCTAACTGAACTTTGATTTGGGGCTAAAGGAAGTTCAGAATAGAGCCAAGACTCGACTTATGCATGTTTAGACTTGTGGGTGAGCCTGAGCAGCTGATAACATATTTACCAGTGTGAATTATCAGGTACTTTGCAACACTTTATTTCAAAGCAGTATCCCCCTGTAAAGAATTAAACCCCCTTCCCCTCTTAGTTTAATATCATGTCTTAAGAAATAGTTAAGTTTCTAAAAACTGCCCTTAATACGGGAGAGCTTCACAAACGTCAAAGAACTCCCTTTAAAAATCTCGACATATGATGGAGAACCCAGAAGCTTAAATTTAAGTAAATAAAGCAGTGATTACAAATGCCTGTTTCCTTGACAACTCCCCTCCCCCAGCCCTTCTGCGATAGGGAAAAACCAAAATGAAAACGGGAGGAGGGGGTATCTACAGAGTCACGTTGCGTTCCAGTGAGGCCCAGCCAGGCCAAGCCCAGGAAGGAAATACAAATAAATCAATTTAGATCGGGACTGTATTTTGTGGAGTATATTTTTGTGGTTGTCATAGAAACACCAGAGACAGAAGAACGTGTTGCACGAACACAAAAGAGAGCTCGTATATGTAACAGGAGCCTTCTCTACACCGTCGCGGTAGCCAAGAAAATGCTTCCACCCTGGGAGGGCTGCTCGCAGAGCCCTCAGAAAGCTCCTCACAATCTGGCACAAAGCAGTGGTCGCGGAGCCCCGGTGCTCCTCCCTCTGCCCCCCCCCCCGCCCCGCGCATCATTCGCCCCAACCCCACCAGCATCCTAGCCTGCTCCGCGCCTATCCCTTCCAAAGTACTAGGAAACCAGTCGAGCAGAGGGACCCCTGCCAGAGAAGGGCATCGGATCATCGCACGCCCCACCCCAGGAGAAGGTGCCTGGAAACAGTACCAACACCACCTACCTCGCTCCGGGCAGCTCTTTGCATTGGTGCTCACTAGCCAGAACTGCGAGGCAGGAGCCTAAGGTTCAGAAACTGCCTCTACTTTAGAGAAGCTGTAAGTCAGCCAACACTGGAAAGAAAAAGCGAGACTCCACCCAAAGGGGTGGACCCTTCGGAAAGGGAAAAAAAAGGTGGTCCTCGGCTGACGTCTCTCCCCACCCATGTCACTTCCTTTTAAAGCTACGACTTCGCAGCTACTGGGAGGGAAGCTCGGACCCCGTGTAACATGAGTCACCCTCTCCTCCCAATGAGTGTAAAGAAGTGTCCGGCTCGGCCTCCTGTTGGAGCCAGATGGGGATTGGGATCAGGAAGTCACCCGCGTGGATAACAAAGCCATCTCAGTGGCCTGCCGCCACTCGCCCAGCTCAAGAGCCCTGTTGCATCTCCGTGCATATGGCCTGAGAAACCTCGCTTCCTGCCCTGGAAATTGTCCCTGCGCACCCCCCACGCCCCCTGTGCCATTTCGTTCGGGGGTGGGGGTGGAGTGGGGAAAACAGGATGAAGGCCCGCGCACTCTAGTGCCTTGCTCACCTCTCCTGGCCACCACTCCTCCAGCCCCGGAAGCCCCTTCCAAGATCACGCCCAGCGTTCCGAGACTAGGACCGACAGACCTGGGATGCTCGGAGCTCCTGTGGATGGATGCTCTCCCTCCAAAGCTGGGTGCCAGCGGGTGCCAGGGCTGCCTACTCCTGCGAGTGCGCACAAGCAGGCAACACACACATGCACATGACATTTACACGCCGGTTAAGTTAGCAAGGGTCTGAGCCGATTAACCGAACAGAGTCGTGAAACTTTAAGAAGGCGGGGACTGTTAGAAGTGTGCAAAGGCCAGGTCTGTGACATTCCTGGAAAGGTGAATTCAATTGCTGGGTGCCTAAAGTGCCCTTCAAATACGGACTGTTCAAGACACTGTCGCAGATGTTTACGTATTTTCAGAAAGACTGCCCCGTGGTCGCTCTCCTCTCGATGAGCTAGCAGTACTGAGTGAGGAATTCCTCCTCCGGGCTGCAGAAGCACGGCAAATAGCTTGCTTGTTCTACAGACAGGAGCCAAGAAGAAGGTACTCAAGAAACAGGAAACGGGTTTGGACTTTGACATCCTGAAGATCATCTAGAACATGAGAGGAACAAAGCCGAATGGGGTGGGGATGGAGGGCATAAGGAATAATCCAAACCGAAAGCCCATGTGTGGGCTGTAAAAATTAACTTGACCGGCTAGCAAGGGCTATAAAAGTTGTTAGTAAAGAGTTTCCTATAAGTACTGGAGAGACGAGGTGGCTCCGGGTTTAAGAGTGCATACTGCTCTTGAAAAAGTCAGGGTTCAGTTTCGGGCACCTGGCAGCTCACAACTGCCTTTAACTCCAGGGAATCCACCACTCGCTGCTGGTGGCCAGGGGCATCTGCATGAATGTGGTGCGCATAAACTCATATAGGCACACACACACAAAAAAAAACACACACATAAATAACATAAATTACTCTGAATTTTTGTTCTTGGAATCCAATGTAATATTTAAGAGTTCTTGTTAACTCCAGCTTCTAGAACATTGTGGGGATTGTGACAATCCCCTCTGGCCACATAGAGAAATTATCTCAACACCCCCTCTTCCCAGTATAATTCTCTCTTATAACTTTTCAAGTTATATTTTGTGATTTTATTGTTGATGGGAATCAACGAGTTTTCCAAAAATACTTTCTAGATAGGTAATTTTTTTTTTCATAGTAGCAATCTGGGTGGAAATTTAATTTTAGAATTTGAGACTTGTTGCTCGATGTGGAACATGCCTGGAGTCCCAGCACTCAGGAGGCAGAGACAGGTGGTTGGATCTCTGAGTTTCACACCAGCCTCATCTACAGAGCTAGTTCCAGGGCAGCCAGAATTATACAGAAAAACCGTCTCCAAAAAACAAACAAACAAACGAAACAAATAATAATAATAGCAGAGTCTTCATATACATTTACATTATGCTGATTATAGTTACATTGAGTGATTTTGGTAAAAACAACAGGAAATTAAAATTTTGACAATTGCAACTCTTGTCCCAAGCTCAATATTTAATGTTTTTATTTCATTCTTACAATTCAATTCCGACCCTTACTATTGCTAAGGCCTTGTCTGTTAGCCAACGTTGCTAAGAGCTCATGATCTTAGAAACGTATCTGAGGG
>NC_034610.1:4768478-4770134 GCF_900095145.1 Mus pahari
GCTGGGATTAAAGGCGTGCGCCACCACGCCCAGCTGGAAAACACCATTTCTGACTATTAAAGTGGAATCACAATGTCGGTGGATTGAATTCTAGGGGTTTTATTTAGAGTCCTAATTAGACTCTGTCTTCCGTGTCTATATTCACAGAGGATTATAAACATTTCTGTCATAATCTAACAGTTCAGTTCAGCAAATATCCCTTGTGAATCCAAGCCACAAAACAAATGGGACAGCACTCAATCTCGGAAGGGAAAGAGAAGTGTAAACAATCATGATACAACATGGACACAATGTCTCCAGTGTGTAGGGGCTCCACCTTGGTCAAAGAACAGTCGAAGGGAAGAGGGCGGAGCGGTCAGCAAAATCTCTTCCTTCATTTCAGACTCTAAGGGGGATGGGGCACTATTTCCATCATGACAGCAAGAATTACTGCAAAGAAGACAATTCAGGCTGACAGTCCCTCACCTAAAAATCCTAAACTTTCCAAAATCCAGAACAACTAGAGCTTTTGTGTGACACCTACCTCTTGTACTAGGTCACTATCAAAGTGCAGACATGCTAATTATTCAATGGTATATAAAATTAACTTTCAGTTCCTCTATAATGTATATATAAAATAATTTTTTAAAAAAGTTTTATGCTTAGGACCTAGAGAGATGCCTCATCAGTCAAGAACACTGATTGTTCTTCCAGAGGACATGAGTTGATTCTCAGCGCCCAAAACTGCTTATAGTGTCAGGACTTTAGTTCATTATCATCATGGTGAGAAATACCATGGCTTGTAGTTGAAAACTGTCCACCAGTTGCAGGGGATCTAAAGCCCTCCTCTAGCCTCTGATGGCACCCAGCACATACATGCATGTGGGCAAAACACCCCCCTGCTACACACACACACACGCACACACACACATGCAGACGCGTTATGTAAAAGTAAGTCCTTCTTAAGTAGCTTTTGTCTGGGTATTTAAGAAAAAGATTGTGTGTGTGTATGTGTGTGTGTGTGTGTATCTGTATGAGTGTATGCATGTATCTGTGTCTCTGTGTGCATGGATCTGTGTGAGTATGCCTGTGTGTGCACACATATGTGTGAATGCATGTGTGGATGTATCTGTGTGTGTATGTATCAGTGTGAGTGTGTGTACATATCTGTATATGTGTATGAGTGTGTATATGAATATATCTCTGTGTGTACGTGTGTGTGTGTGTGTGTGTGCATGTATCTGTGTAAGCATATGCCACAACAGCATAAGTTTGAGTGGTTTGAGTTGCCTGGCATGCAGGGCTGCTGGAATTGAGCTCAGGTCTTCTGCAGCAGTAGTGAGTGCTTCTGACCACTAATTGCTTCTGTCTTAGTGTTCTACTGCTGTGAAGAGACCATGACCAAGGGAGAGCATTTAATTGGGGCTGGCTTACAGGTTCAGAGGTTTAGTCCATTGTCACCATGGTGGGATGCAGGCTGGCTTGCAGGAGAGGAGCTGTAGTAGTAGCTGAGAACTACATAGGAAACAGAGTAGCACTGGGCCTGGCTTGGACCTTTGAAACCTCAAAGCCCAACTCCCTGTGACAAACTTCCTCCAATAAGGCCACACCCACACCAACAAGGCCACACCTCCTGATCCTTCTCAAGTAGTGCCACTCCCTAATACCTAAGCATTT
>NC_034610.1:4770266-4776341 GCF_900095145.1 Mus pahari
TCCCAAGTGCTGGGATTAAAGGCCTGCGCCACCAGGCCCGGCTATGGGAGGCATTCTTATTCAAGTCACCAGGCTGCATCATCATTGTCTAGCCTCCTGTCAGGGTGTTCTGTTGTCACAACAACAGGAGCACCTTTTAACCTTTATCTAGAAAATTCCTCCCAAACATGCCCAGAGGCTGTCCCCTCGGTGAATCTAGTTCTGTTGACAATCAGACTCTCACGACTTCTCTATAACAACTATACAAATATAAACCGTATTGTGTGTAGTAGGTAGTTCAGAAAATATCACCCCACATTCGTGTTTAGCCAGAATCCCAAAATATGACCTTATTTAGAAACAGGCTTTCTGACAATGTGATCAGCCATGGTGAGGCTCGAAGTGGAGCTCAGAGGTACAAAGTGTGGGGCCTATCATTTGTACTCTTGGGGTGCAACAGAGAGTTCAGGGATTAGGATGGGCCCTAGAGCCGATGAATTTATAAGAATAGGAAAAACTAACACAAGCAAAGACAGAGGCAGACTGGATTGCTGACAGCAATAGACACCAAGTCCCGCTAACCACCAAAAGCTGGGGAGATACCAGAAGAAACCATTCCCTGGGGCTTCCAGGGGGCCAGTCCTGTTGACTCCTCAGGTCCAGTCTTCTGGCCACTGAGAGCACATACTGTTCATGTTTTAAGACACATGGTATGTGGCCATTTGCCACGGGAATCCAGGGAAACCAGAGTGACACATGCAAAGGCCACTGGACAGCTCAAGACATCTCCCCAGGAGGAAGTGGCAGCCTTTCATTTGTTTTTTTTTTTTATGCTTATTGCCTTATGTGTACTTTCTGCAACATACATATATGACTTTGATCAGAAAAAAAAAAAGTGTGGGGCTGGAGAGATGGTTTAAACTCAGGGATTTCTTTACACTAGGCAAAAGCTCTACCATTAGGCCTCATCCCTAGCCTGCCTGCTTACCTGCCTGCCTATCCTACTTATCTATCTATCTATCTATCTATCCATCTATCTATCTATCTATTTATCTTTTTACAAATAGAAAACTAAAGCTATTTTCTACAACAAACATTTATTGTCACAAATTGACACGTTGCATTAACAGCCTTTGAGCTTGGATCACCATGGCTGACCTCCCTAGTATGTGATCCCATTACCTGGAAGCTTGTTAGAAATGCAGAATGCCAGGCCCCAGCCAGGACCAGTGAAGAAGAAATTACATTCAAAGAGCATCTTTGGTTGCTGAAGAGCCAGCTCGCAGTTAAGAATGTGTAAGTCCCTTGTAGAGAATCTGAATTTAGTTCCTCGCAGCGGAGTCACCCACTCACTTCACAGCTTTGGCGGACGGCATGCTGTGAGAGAAAGAATGTTGACATCTCTGGGTGCCACAAGAGTCCCCTGCATCCTTACAGTGAGGCCTACTACTAACCTAGCTTTGCTACCTGTAGCAAAGAAAATGGAGTCCTTCCTTAAGTTCCTTGCACCTTCCCCTGCTGGTTCACATGATTACAAGGGTATGGGAACCTAGTGGGACAGTGTTCTGGAAGCCTCTGGTGACACTGTGGGATCGCAAACAAATGACGGTCCTTTCTAGTCCCCATTCCACTTATTTACGTGCAGATTTGTCCCTCTGGGTGATATAGCTCTTCCCTGTCCCAAGGTGTTTATTCAGTAACATGATGTTCTCATGGAGTCAGTCTAAAGACCTCAAGCTGAGGAAGCTCAAAACAGGGCCTTTGAGCCCCACCTTGGCTACTGAGCTAGAGAGCTGTCCCTATGGTAACAGAGAGCTGTCCCTGGGATTTCAGAGCACTGTCCCTGGGCAATCAGGTTTTTTTGTTTTCCTTTGGCTTTGTTGATGGCACTTACAACAGTGAGTCTCTACCCTTCTCTGCAGGGCAGGCCTCTGTCATTCTGAGGAGACTGTAAAACCCCTCAGCGTTTCACGTCTGCATGGAACCCAGATTCTTCCCATTCACACCCAAGGAAGGCCTTTTATGATCTGGCCACATCTCTCTAGCCATTTTTCTCCTGTACTCGTCATTGGCTTCCCTGTCGACCCCGATCATTCACCAGTGGCTGGTCCCCTCCTAGCCCTTGCTTAGCCTTGCTGCCTGGAGACAGGGTTTCCCTAAGCTGATCTCAGTTAATGTATGTGTCACGGTGAAATCCACCTGACTGTTCTACATGTTCACTCCACAGTAGCTGGTGAGGGCAGAACTCACACTGTCAAAGAACTGACCCAGCGCCTTAAATGATAATGGTCTGAATGAACTTATCTCTTGTCTTTCCTTTGGCCATGGGCAGCCAGGACTCTTGGCTACTCCTGAAACTTTAGACATCTGTTTTATTCCCAGCTTTCATACATTATAAACACCCACACTGGCCTGTCAATGCCAACACTCTGAGAGATGTAACCCAGGCTAGCCTCATACGAGCTACACAGCTGAGGCTGGCTTAGAATTTATGACCCTCTTGCCTCTGCCTCCTTCCTTAGTGTTGGGTTTATCGGCATACTCTACTGTACCTTTAAGAAGGAGGTTTAACTCTCTATAAAACCATCGTCCCCATTGTCTGCCCTTGCATCCATCCCCAGTGTCACAGCCACACCTTATTTATTTTCACACTTGTCTTCAGAGTAGGTCCAGAAATTCTAAATCACAGCCAGGCATAGTGGCTCATGCTTGTAATCCCAGCACTCAGGAAGCCAAGGCAGGAAGCCGTGACTTCAGAGCTAGCCTGGGCTACATGGTGAGAGTCCATCTTTAAAAAGGCAGCTAGTTTGTATTTTTTGCTGGCATACTCTAACCAGATTATCATGTCTGAACCAGGATTACTTTCTCTATGCTTGTGAGTGCTTTTCCTAGTGTTCTTTTGGGGGTGCTGTGTGTTCCCTGCCTTTCCAGGCTCTTTACTGTCACTTTTTTCTGTCTTGTCCCAAACACACCCTATCATATGTTTCTCTTTCTATTTCCTAAACCAGGAACCTGAAGGTGACCTGTTAAGTCATTTCAGCTTTATATGTAAATTTTAAAGATTTACTTATTTATATATGTAAGTACACTGTAGCTGTCTTCAGACATACCAGAAGAGGGCATTGGATCCCATGACGGATGGTTGTGAGCCACCACATGGTTGCTGGGAATTGAACTCAGAACCTCTGGAAGAGCAGTCAGTGCTCTTAACCTCTGAACCATCTCTCCAGCCCCTCACTTCAACTTTATATAGCCAATAAATATCAGAAGCAGGAGGTCAAGTCTGGAGGTGTATTTAACTCAGAGAACCATGTGTACATGTGTGTGCATACATTTGTTTGTGTGGTTGTGTGACATGTGGTCCCAATATTACAAACTCAAAACACATACACACACACACACACACACACACACACACACTGATACACACATATTACTGATACACACAAATTACTGATCCTTCTTTGCCTAGTATTTTGAGCTTTGTTTTTCTCTTTTCATCGAACCCTGGGGAACCCTAATCTTGAGCCTATCCTTCTATAATGGTGGTCCTAGATCTAAAATTCTGAAATACAAGAATTTTTTTTTTTTTTTTTTTTTTTTTTTGGTTGACAAAACAGATTTGTATAGGGACGTCTGAAATGCAAAGGGCACTGGGAGGAAANTTTTTTTTTTTTTTTTTTGGTTGACAAGACAGATTAGAAAAGGGACGTCTGAAATGCAAAGGGCACTGGGAGGAAAGTAGTTCCAACTTTCTTTCCTTAATATTGGGAACTGAACATGCTTCAGGAAAGAACTCTACCACTCAGCCACATTCCAGCCCAGATTTTGTGTGACTTTTCCTCACAAACAAATGTCTGTTCTCACCAGACAGGGCACCACAACACACCACACATCAACACTCTGCCCGAGTCCAGTTTGGCAAACTTAGGAGTTCACTGCACTTACCAATGGGAACATGATCAAGGCGCTGCTCACGGGAGCAGGAGGAGCCCGAAGTGGCTGCATCTGGGAAAAGGTAGGGCAGAACCTGCCTGATGGTTCTTGAAAGCACTGAATTATATTCTCTGATACTTCTTTCCTCCCTTCCTCCCTCCTTCAGTCTTTCATCCTTTGCCTTTCCCTCCCTTTCTTCCTCCCTCCCTTATGTCTCTAGTTTCCTTCCTTCTTTCCTGATGCTGGGGATGAGAACACAGGGCAGCAATGTATGCTGGGTAAATGCTCTACCACTGAGGTACACCACAGCCCCATTTTCTATTCACATTCTGCTTTGAGAGAGACAGAGAGATTAGAATTTTCCCCACCGCCATCATGGAGTGATACAGAATGAGTCTTCTGTTTGCAGCCTACGACCTAAGCGCGCTCCATCCTGTCAGGACGAATCACTCATTATCACCCTTCTCCCCTTAAGTGCTGCTGACTAGACCCGGGGCCTTGCACGTCCTAGAGAATGCTCTACCAATGAAAGTGGAGGCCTTTAGAGAAAAAAAAAAATAGCTTTTAGGATCCTGGCTGTGGAGACTCACTTGTACAATTCCCATGCCTCTCTGACCCACCTTCCGGGCTTAGGAAAACAGGACAAGAGGAAAGAGCAGACTTCTCATGCCCCTCTCTTCCACATTCTCCTAAAGCCAGCCTGGAGAACAGCATGCCTTCAGGTTGAAGCTTCAGACCAAGGACGCAGCCAACTGTCTGCCAAGGACCTGGGAGCCCAGAACAATGGAAAGAGCTGAGGCAGTTGAGCAGGAACATTCTAGAGGAGAAAGCAAATGAGCAATGGTGCGCGATTCAACCAAAGTGGAAGAGAAGCTAACACATGCCTCAAAAGAGCAAGACAGGGGGCTGGAGAGATGATGGCTCAGCGGTTAAGAGCACTGACTGTTCTTCCAGAGGTCCCGAGTTCAATTCCCAGCAACCACACGGTGGCTCACAACCATGTGTAGTGGGGTCTGACACCCTCTTCTGGTGTATCTGAAGACAGCTACAACGTACTCATACATAAAATAAATCTTTAAAAAAAAAAAAAAAAAAAAAAAGCAAGACGGGCCAGGGAGATGTCTCAGGGATGATGGTGACCTGCAAGTCTATTTCCTAATAGCACACGGTGGAGGGAAAAAGCCTACTCCCACAAGTTGTTCTCTGGTTTCCACACATGCACGTACGAAGACAAAAGTAAGTGTGGAACCGTTGTCACCACGAGCACAGACTGCTCGGCTGCTCTGCCCTCTCTCCCTTGACCACAGCGGCTATGCATTTCCTGGCCTCTCCCCACCCTTGGGGTGCCTCCCTTGTTTCCTGCGCTCTGCCTGATATATTTGCAAATGCTCCTAAGAACAAGGGTGATGGAGCACTGCCCTTGAACAGTGGAGCACCGTCCTTTGGCTCCATCATTCGTTTATGACTCTGACGGTGGACACCTGGGGGGCTCCACGCTCTGGGAGCTGCAGGCTGGAAGCTCAGAGCTATAGCATTTGGCTTAGAGGTATGTGTCCTTTGGCTGGCTCTCCAGACTTCAGGTCCTCACCAGGTAGCTTCTTCTGGTGGCTCTACACTAAGTGGCCTAGCAAAGATGGAGACTGGGAATCTCCTAAGGGCTTTTTCTAGACATTTTTTTTTTTTTAACACGGGATGATCTAAATTAAAAAAAACAACAACAACAACAACAACAACAAAACCAAAACTTTTTCCAAACCAATTATTTAGTTTGGACCTAGTGAGAAAAAAAAAAGATCAACTGAGAGTTTTGAACACTCGACTCAAGAAGAAACCATGCCCTCTCCTTTCTCTGTCCCCTCCCTCCTTCCCTCCCCCATCTCTAACACCCGCAACCCTCCCCCTCCCATTTGTTTGACATCTTTCTCTGGCCTTTCACTTTTAATAGAATATTCTCCGGACAATTATATCCTGAGAAGAGAAGACAAGTATCTGCCATAGTCTAAGAGAGTCACCAGCCGATGAGAAACACGTACTCTGAGAAGTGTGAGAATAAAAAAGATGTGCCAGCCAGGCAGTGGTGGCGCACGCCTTTAATCCCAGCACTCGGGAGGCAGAGGCAGGTGGATTTCTGAGTTTGAGGCCAGCCTGGTCTACAGAGTG
>NC_034610.1:4777751-4779289 GCF_900095145.1 Mus pahari
TTTTTATTTTTTAAAGATTTATTTATTGTTATATGTAAGTACACTGTAGCTGTCTTCAGACACACCAGAAGAGGGCATCAGATCTCATTACGGATGGTTGTAAGCCACCATGTGGTTTCTGGGATTTGAACTCAGGACCTTCGTAAGAGCAGTCAGTGCTCTTAACCACTGAGCCATCTCTCCAGCCCGTCAATATAGTCTTGAACAAGAAAAATATGTACTAATAAACAGTCAGGAAAATGAAATATAATACAAAAATATTTACAATAGCATCGAAGCCTCTGGGGCAAAGGATGAATCCACTAAAAGGGGTGTCTGATTGCTAAGAAGAAAACAGAAAAATACCACTAAGAAAAATTAAACAACACGTGCATACGTGGGGAAATATAACAGAATAACACATATTCAAATATTTATATAAAGATATGAATCTTCATGAAACTGGGCAATAGTTTTCAAGCATTACATTTAAAAAAAATTATGAAATCCACTGGCTAATTCTAACACTTCTGTGGAAGTGTGAAGAGCCAAGCACAATCAGGAACTAGGTGGGCATTCCACCTGCTTCCGACTCCAACAGAGATGGGTGTGTGTTAAAGAGCTCCGGTGACCCTGGCATTTAGCAGGCTGAGGAAGGAGGACTGTTGTGTTTAAGATGAACCTGGATTGCAGAATGAGGGCTGGCTCAAGCTACAGAGCTGGACTAATTCCATGATAATTATGATTATATAATATACACCACTATATTAATATTAATACTAAATTACATCATATTTGAAACATAATACATAATACATTAATATAGTCTTAGCTATATTATTATCATCATACAGAATGAAAAATACAAATCAAGTACTGACTTTGATTTATCGTACACACGGCACTACAGCCAAGGTTCTCAACCTTCCTGATGTTGTGACCCTTTAATACAGTTCCTCATGTTTTATAGTTGGGCAATCCCCCAACTATAAAATTATTTTTGTTACTATTCATAACTGTAATTTTGCTACTGTTAGGAATTATAATGTAAATATGTTATATGCAGGATGTCTGACATGTGACCCTTGTAAAATGGTCATGTGATCCTCAACGGGGCTGAGACCCACAGGTTGAGCACCACTTTAGAGAGATTGAGAAGAGTCAGTAAAAAAATAAAAATAAGTAAACAGTGCCAAGCCAGCTGATGACCACACAGAGAAAAGAAAACACAACCCCTTCCTCACGTTATACAAAGAAAGTCTTCCTAGGTAGTTGGAGCCCGAAGGTGAATGATAAAATAAGACATCTTGAACACAAAGTGGGAAATTATCTTTATCACCCTCAAGAAGAGTTTTTCCTGAGCAGGACTCACTCAAGAAACCTTCAGTATAAAGGAAAGAAACAGAGACTGAGTTACCTTCAAATGAAGAAGTTTTGATTTCTAAAAGCTACCGTCACCGGGCGTGGTGGCGCATGCCTTTAATCCCAGCACTCGGGAGGCAGAGGCAGGCGGATTTCTGAGTTTGAGGCCAGCCTGGTCTACAAAGTGAGTTCCAGGA
>NC_034610.1:4779419-4794770 GCF_900095145.1 Mus pahari
CCTTTAATCCCAGCACTCGGGAGGCAGAGGCAGGCAGATTTCTGAGTTTGAGGCCAGCCTGGTCTACAGAGTGAGTTCCAGGACAGCCAGAGCTACACAGAGAAACCTTGTCTCAAAAAAACAAAAACAAAAACAAATAAACAAAAAAAACATTCAAGATGGTCAATTTCAACAGGAACACACCCATCAGAATGGCAGCTCAACAATGGGTGAAACATACTTGCCTGGCGGGGACCACAGAACAGTTGACAGAGACACTGCACAGAAGGATGAACAGGCCAGGCATGTTGGCCCATGCCTTCAATCCAAGTACTCAGAAGTCACAGGCAGGTGTTATCTCTGCGAGTTGGAGAACAGCCTGGTCTACATGGTGAGTTCTATACATAATATAGAGAGACTCTGTCTCAAACAAAACAACAACAACAACAACAAAGGGAAACAAGAGACAGACAGGCAGACAGACAGAGACAGAGACCCTAATCTATTTGGAGAGTCATGGAATCTGTTTTAATAACACTGAAGGCACACTGAAGACACTGGTGGTCCAGTGTTTGCCTCATCTACCCAGAAGAAACCCATGCCTGGGAGAATCAGAATTCGTGTGATAATCATCAGAACAGGGTGAGCAGAGGTAGTCCACAGCTGGATGGGATGCTCATGCACAGCAGAAGACATAAACAAATACCTTGGGATATGTCACTCTATCATCCAGCCATGGAAACAAATGGAACTCAGCTATGTGTAACGACAGGAAAGATTGCCACACATGTAATTTTTTTAAGAAAAAAAAAAAGGGGGGGGGCTAGGAACCAGTTCCATCTGGGTGTGGTAAGAGCATAGCTTTAGAGGCAGGTGGATCTCTGTCAGTCTGAGGTTAGCCTGGTCTACATACTTAGTTCTGGGACAGCCAGGGCTATGTAGAAAGACTCTGACTTTAAAAACAAAACAGTTACCTACCACATGCCTGCACAGATTAGCTCACAACTGGTGTCAGGACATGGACAAGGGCTTTGCTTTGGAAGTACAGGAGAGGGTAGATGGGAGGGGACAAAGCAGACCCAGGAGGCGCTGTCACGTTCCACTTCTCCTTTCAAGCACTTACGATATGGATTTATTCCTTAGGGGATACAAACTGATCTATGTACCTTTAAGACTTGTGCCCCTTTCCATGTTCACTTTGTTTTAGAAGAAAAAAAACAAAACAAAACATAAGGGCAGGGGGAGTTAGCGGGATGCAACTCGGTTGTAGAATGCTGTTTAACACATATGGGGCTTTAGGATTGACTCAAAATACTCAGCGGCAGACAGACAGCTGAAGAGAAAAGGACACACCCCAACTTCTCTATCTGCCATTCAAAGGAAAACTCTCCAACACCAGGGACTTCAGTCTCTTAAAGCCCAAAACTCATTTGAAAGTAAATTTCTGTTTGTTCAGGTACACTGGAACAGCACCGATATTAGCTTTGACTTATGCAAAGCGCTTCGGGAAGCATATTTTAGGAAGCGTGGCTGGCTGTGATTGGCATACATTATAAAGCATCCATTGAGAGACTCTTTGTGGCTATTCTGTGGTTTGATTTTGCTCCACGAGCATTTGCTTTGACTCCTTTCCGTGATATGAAGACACATTCCATAGCTTAGTATTTTTAATTATTATTATTTTCTGCAGCACTGGCAAGCTTCTAATAAATAGTGACCCATTAAAGATAGGTTTGATGGGTATTGCCAAGAGCTGACGACAGTGATCCAGCCAAGGGAGACAGCCTGCTGACTCAGGTTAGGTGGGACCAAAGGACTGGCTGACACTGGACTCGTGGCATGGATAAAAGCAAGCAAAACAACAACAAGGTAATGAAGCCCAAGGGGTTTTGGTGGCACAAGTGGAGGACACTCCCTGCAGAGATCTGGAATGTGCTGGCTCCTTTGATGTCAACTTGACACAAGCTATAGTCATTTCAGAGGAGGGAGCCTCAAGCAAGGGAACGTCTCCGTGAGATCCAGCTGTAAGGCATTTTCTTACTTAGAGATCAGTGAGGGAGGGCCCATTCCACTGTTAGTGAGGCCATCCCTGGGCTGGTGGTCCTGGGTTCTATAAGGAAGCAGGCTGAGCAAGCCGTGAGGAAAAAGCCAGTAAGCAGCACCCCTCCATGGCTTCTGCATCAGCTCCTGCCTGCCTGCAGGTTCCTGCCTCCAGGTTCCTGCCTCCAGGTTCCTGCCTAGTTTGTGTTCCTGCCTAGCTTGTGTTCCTGCCTTGGCTTCCTTCACTGGTCTGGGGTTTGGATGGGTAACCCAAATAAATCCTTTCTTCCCCAAGTTGCTTCGGTGATGGTGTTTCACCACAGCAATATTAACCCAGGCTAAGACACCTCTGAAAGGTGATCCTGAGTATTGTCAGGTTCAAAGGAATCGCTGTTTCCCCAAATTCTGGCAGTTAGATGGGGGGGGGGGGAACCCAACATTCTTCAGAAAGTGCATGCTGGCCTCCAGGCTCCCTCAGTATGGTGAGTACCCAGCCCTTCTCACCTCCTCACCTACCCTAAACTTCTGCAGCTCATGGGCATCCCTTCCCCTTGGTACTCATTCTCTTTAGAGCCCTGATATTTTGGCTATCATCTCTCTTTGGTCCGAGTCCTCTTCAGCTTCCTCTCTTGGTGCCCCCTCACTCCCACCCCTACCGGTCTCCCCCACCCCTTCTCGCTCTCCCTATGACCTGCTTCAGTCATGACCAGGTCTGGTTTGTTGGCCATATTCAGTCTATTTCTCTCTCTGTCTCTCTGTCTCTCTCTGTCTCTCTGTCTCTCTCTGTCTCTCTCTCTGTCTGTCTCTGTCTCTCTGTCTCTGTCTCTGTCTCTGTCTCTGTCTCTGTCTCTCTCTCTCTCTCTCTCTCTCTCTTCTGGACTTGAGATGCCTGTAGCTGTTCCCTCCCTCAGATCTCCCATAAGGACCTTCCCTTTAACCATACTGTCGAGCGTTTGTGTCTTCAGTTAATACTGTTGTGACACCTTGAGATTAAGCACCTATTTATTAACTACCTGACTGGTGACAGGGCCTGGGCAGCGGGAGTCTGAGCTGCAGGAGCGATCTAGGCTGGAGATAACGCATCTTGGTGGAGTCAGCAGGACTGGCAGCTGCAACCTCAGGGTTGACAGGTGAAGCACAGCACACATAATTAGGTTTCAGTCAGGTGAGCGAGGAACAATTGCCAGCTGCAGGCTGTTTGATGCAGTATTTACTTCTCAATGAAGCACATGTTTACTTGGTTGACAGGTAAATGTTTGGGGCCGAGTGATATTTGAGACATGCTTTTACTATAAAATGAGCCGTGTATCTGAAATTTAAATTTAACCTGGAGTCGTGGTCTTTTATCCAGTAGACGTGGCCAGGCCACATTGGGGGTGAGAGAGGGGGCTAAGACTAAAATTTGGGTCCTACTGAGATAAGAGATTCAGATGGAAGGCTGGAGAGTTGGCTCCTTGGTTAAGGTCTTCTGGGGGCCCATGATTCAGTTCCCTGAACCGATACTGTGGCTCACAACCATCTGTAACTCCTGGCCCAGGGCATCCAGTGCCCTCTTCTGGCCCTCATAGGTACTACATGCACATGGTGCACGGACATACATGGGGACAAAACACCCATACATTTTAAAATAAAATTTTAGATGCTTAAAAAGGGTTTAGGAAAGAGAGAAGGACTAAATGAAGATGATTAAAAAGTGAGTGAGGCGCCTTTAATCCCAGCACTCAGGAGGCAGAGGCAGGTGGATTTCTGAGTTTGAGACCAGCCTGGTCTACAAAGTGAGTTCCAGGACAGCCAGGGCTATACAGAGAAACCCTATCTCAGAAAAAAAAAAAAAAAGTGAGTGAGAGAGGTAGGGAACACCCTGTGTGCAGTGGCCTGGAACAGGGGAGTAGGTCATCAGAGAGGATGATGTGATCCTTGGGTCTCCCATGGGACAAAGCCTTCAGGTAACCCTGGCCTGGCAATGCAACAACCACTGATGACTTATGGTCCATGCTTCCTAGACCAGGAGCATTAGCAAAGCCCGTGACTGATGAATTTTGGTTTGCTCATTCATGCTCAGTTGAGAAAAGTGAAGGGGGATAGTCAAGATGGCTCAGTAAATGTCACTTCCCACACAGCCAATGCTCTTGATCCCCATGACCCACGTGGTAGAAAGAGAGAATTAACTTCTGAAGTGTCTTTTGCCTATACCTCCTGGCCCCATGCACTGTGGCAGACACACCAAACCACTTTTACACACAGATAGATAGATAGATAGATAGATAGATAGATAGATAGATAGATAAATGAATATTTTTTGAAGTGTTGAAGATGGATTTCATTTTGTGGTCTACAAAATGTCTTCTCCCTCCTTGAAGCTTTCCCCAGAGAATCCAAACAATACAGATTTCTCTATGTTCACTACTAACCTCAGGAAAGGGCAACCCTGAGCACATCAATCAAGCCACAAGGATAAGGGGCACCATGCACAGGGAAGCTAGGGAGCCGACCTACAAAACAAGGACAAAGAGGGCTATCCGCCTGATCTTCATGGAAACACACTGCGACTTACTCCTGTTCCATGGGGCACAGGAAGGCAAGACCTGCTGGGGACCATACCAGTTAAAAGCAGTGCCCTCTTGGAATTGTACTGCCACAATGCACACTGAGACCTTTCCACAGCCTGGGTTTTACGTATATATATTTATTTTTTTCTGGAAAAAGGAAAATCATTGGTTCCAGTTGAATTGTTTACACCTTTAAAAAAAAAGAATTATTTTATTTTATTTATATGAGTACACTATCACTGTCTTCACACATACCAGAAGAGGAAATTGGATGGCATCACAGACGGTTCTGAGCCACCATGTGGTTGCTGAGAATTGAACTCAGGACCTCTGGAAGGGCAGTCGGTGCTCTTAACCACTGAGCCATCTCTCCAGCCCTTTTTACACCTTTTTAATGTAGCTGTAAGCATTAAGTTCCTTAACTGAAGGGAAAACAGCATTATACATTTACGTGAAAGGCACAGCATTAAGGCACGTAGGATTTCACTGCAGAGTTTAAAAAGATAAGAGACTTTCAGTACGTAGCTTGGCCTTCAGCTGTTGGAAACAGTGGTGCATGTGGGGGAGAGGTGATTGTCACACAGTGTAACTTCAGCCTAGATTAAAACATTTTGTCACATTGAGAACAAACTAAGGCTGTACCTCAGAACCTTCCCATTCACACTTCATTACCCAGTGCTCAGCATTGTGGTCCCACTTAAATCAGGTCATGGCTGGAAACCTCCCACAGACTCCTGTACTCATGACAAGCTCAAAATTGGCAGCAGTACTCTTCGTGACTTTAAAGAAGAACATTCACTCTCACAACCTTGTGACTCAGCATACACAGCCGTACAACTTATTCATTCTGTTCTTCCATGTTATCTCCCTGAAATTTTCAATGGTGTGGCTTGAGTAGTGAGTTCAGGGATCTCTACAAGCTACTTATGACATGATCATATTTATTTATGATGTAATTCAATCAATGTGGATAATTGGTCAACTGTGACATGATTCAATCAATAGGGATAACTGGTCAACCATGCCACTGGTTCTGTCAAAGGAAATACATTAAAATAAGTGCAAAAATATATTTATAAATTATTTGTGAGAATGTAGTCAGTGTAGCCTGATAAAGAAGCTGTAATAATTTTTGAACACATGCCATTTGAATTTCATCATCTTCTCAGAGGTAAAGTGTTGAGGTTAAATTTTATTGCCCTACAAACCCAGCTTTGTCATTTCCATCACGACAGTAGCTCTCACAGTTTCAAGCACACTAGAACCACCTGTGGGACTTGTCAGATCACAGAGTCCAGGGCCCCACCCCCAGAGCTTATGATTCAGTGTGTGGGCAGAATCTGAGAATTTATCTCTCTGGAAGGTTCCTAGGTGAGTCACTTGGAGGGGGACTATATTAGAACATGCTTCTATCGTGTGTGTGTGTGTGTGTGTGTGTGTGTGTGTGTGTGCTGTGTATTAACATTTGCACAAGCACATATATTCATATAGATGCACCAATAAGTGTGTGCATGAAAATGGAAGCCAGAAGACAACATTGGGTGCCATCTTTAGGAACATCGTCCACCACATTTGAGACAGTTTCTCATTGGATGGAATTCACCAATTATGCTGGATTGGTTGGCCAGTGAGCCTTAGGGACCCTTCTGTCTCCAGCTCCCCAGCACTGGAATCTTAAGCACATGCCTGGCATTTTACATGGATCCTAGGGATCCTGGTATTTGCATGGCATTTCACACCAAGAGCCAACTCTCCAGGCCTAGAGCATACTTGTGTCCCCACAGAACAGCAAGGAAGCCACGTGGACTCTCAGAACTCACTTCAGTGGTGAGGAAACCATAGTATAGATAAATCACTGTCAGCAGGTCCCAGGGTCCGGTTCAATCTCCCAAGACCCGGAGAGAATCTCATTGCCTTGCCATCCACTGACATGTTCTTCATACTTATTCTACACAGAAAGTACTCATTCTTTTTTCCCTGTCTTTAGCCAAAATGGGAGTAAGCTTTAAATTTTGCTTAAATTGTGAAGGCTCTGCTTACCGTTCCCCCATAAGCCGAACTAGAAGAGTGGACTAAACTTTGCCAGCATCATTCACATTTCTGACTAGATTTATTTGAACTTGACCTAATGTTGCTTTTGCTTTTGCATTTGTCTTATGTCTTGATGCCCAGAATGCCTTGGAAGCTGCTTCTCACAGTCCTCTGCCGAGCAGCCCTGAGGAGATTCTACCTTGCATTATACAGAGCTGCTTGTGTCCTGGCCCATGAGACACTGTCCCTCTATCCTAAGCAACAGGCTTTCTTGATCACCAAGGAGGGTATTTGGGGGCTCTGTGAACCCTTGTGGGATAGTGAGGGAACTCTACTGCCTGGCTAAGTCCTTCTGATTATCCCCACACAGGCATACCTGACTAAGTCCTGGTGACTATGGGCACCCCAAGATCTCCTACAGGAATTGGATACTCATTTCCTCTATAAAGGTATATTTACCTACTGGGTGGTTCTGTTGCCTCAGTGAGAGAGAACTGAGGCAGTAAACCCCCCACGTCTCACTGTCTACCCTGACTGGGTGGTTGGGGAATTCGTACCATTTGCTAAACTCTTATGATATAATCCTGAGCTTTGAAAACGCCAAGCCTCTCTCAAACAATTGACTTAGTTTACTCTGAAAATCTAAAGATAAGCAAGCATCATTCGTTATACCTCCAAGGTTGTAACCAGCTAAAATATCCATCAGGAGATGAGTAAGTAGACAAGATGTGGGGTTTTAGTAGCTGGTTGTACATCTCCATGATGCAGTACCTGGCAGAAGCAACTGAAGGGAGGACTTATTTTGGCTCAGGATTTTAGAGCGCTGCTCTAGTAGTTTGCATTAAAATGGCCCTCATTGGCTTATATGTTGGTGGAACTGTTTGGGAAGGATTAGGAGGCATGGCCTTCTTAGAGGAGGTGTGTCTTGGGGATGGGCTTTGAGGTTTCAAAAGCCCATAGTACTCCTAGTTAGTTCTCTTTGCTTTGTGGTTGAATCTCAAGAAGTAAACTAAAGCTACTGCTCCATGCCTGCCTGCCTGGCAGCCTACCGCCATGTTCCCCTCCGTGATGGTCATAGACTCTAACTGAAACTGTAAAACCCCAATAAACTCTTTCTTCTATAAGTTTCCTTGGTCATGGTGTATTAGCACAGCAGTAGAAAAGTAACTAAGACAATTGTAGACTGTCATAGTGGACTGACCTGGTTCAGGGTGCCAGAGTGTGAGGGGCTGCTGTCAATAGTGTCTGATCAGGAAGCATAGAGAGTGGACCTACCCGTAGGGACCACTTCTATCTGCCAGGCCCTCCCTGGGAAGGTTCCATAGCCTTCAAAACACACTGTAAGCTGGGGACTGAGTGCTACCACTAGCTGGGCAAAACAGTGAAGGTTTTGGCTTAATGGTGATTAGCTTGACGGAACTTCCATAGCACAGTACCAACAACCAGAAAGCTTGAGCAAAATAAATCCTCTTTCTTAAAGTGCTAGGGGACAGAAGTCTGAGTTCGGTGTGTCAGCAGCCCTCCCTCCAGAGCTTAGCGATGCTTCCCCTTTGTGCTCTCATGAGGTCTAGCCTCTGTGTGAGTCTCTATGTACTAGGTAAGAACACTCGCTGCATAAGCGTGAGGGCCCAAGTTCAAATCCCCATCACCCACCCATGTAAAAAGCTGTGGCTGTCCACGTACTTGCAAGTCCAGCACTGTGGGGGGTTAGAGACAGGAGGATTGGGGGGGGGTTCTGGCCCCAGCAAAACAAACAAACAAACAAAAACAAATAATGAAAAAAACCCTACAACTTTTCCTTGAAGGAGTGTTGCTGTCTTGAAGGAAACAAAGTGAAAAGTGGTTCTTAATGTCCTCCTCTGGTCTCACCACCCTGCAAACACACCACACACACACACACACACACACTCACTCACACAGAAGGGGAGAGAGAGACAGAGACAGAGAGACAGAGAAAGCACGCAATGATCCATCCTTTTGGGGTTTTGGTCTGAATAGGGGACTATTCAGCCATGCTCTGGTCTCTCTGCGGCGTCTGTTACAGACACCTGCAAAGGAGCCCATGGACACCTCCACGGAGCTTCACCATGCGTCCTGGGTGGACAGAGGTTGTGCGGTCTTCTCTGGACACAGTGCGTTCCTGGGCGTGGGGCTGACAGCCCATTCCTTAGGCTTCCTGGAGCTATGGCCTGCAGAAAACGATGCCAACCCCCAAGTTCAGGCTTGGATCCAGGCACCTAGATTCCTGTTCTTTCCCGTCACCAGTGAGTTTCGAAACCTTCTCTTCTCTGGGATTTTTAGTTTTCTCACTACAGAATGGAAGTGCTGGACCATGTTAGTGTCTCAGTGCCTTGCAACACGAACGAACATTCTTGAATCTACCTGAAGGTGATGGGCTTGTTTTTGGAATGAGTAAGTATAAGTGTTTGTGTTTCCTCAAGAGTGCATGGAGACAGGGTTCTCTAGAGGGAGTGGAGGAGCAGGATGGCACTGGGCACTTGCTACCTCTGCCCACACCAAATCAGAGACGAGATTTTCCAGTGCTCAATCTCAGGGCAAGAAGGAAGTTTCTGGCATTCCTAAGGATGTATGGAAGGAATGACCCATGTCCCAAAGGCAATGATGCTTATCTGAAGGGTCAAGGGGAAGGGAAGGGTGGAGACATCAAAAACTTGATAGAAGGACCCAGAGAAGATAGACCCAACAGAGACTTCTCCAGGCAACATGATCCTCCCAGGGGTTAGCCATGATCATCATCAGCTAGGGATGCTGTGGGGGTGGGGTGAGAATGGGGATGGTTAGCCATGTTCATCAGCTAGGGTTGCTGTGGGGGTGGGGTGAGGGTGGGGATGGTTAGCCATGTTCATCAGCTAGGGTTGCTGTGGGGGTGGGGTGGGGTGGGGGTGGTTAGCCATGTTCATCAGCTAGGGATGCTGGGGGTGGAGTTGATGATGATGAAAGTGTTCTGTCTGCTTTGACAGGTTTGTTTGGGAAAAGGTTATTCTCAGCCAAGAGAAGAGAGACAGAGATATGATCTTCAAAGACCTTCTGTGTTAGTTACTTTGGGGACAAAATACCAGCAGAAGGGGCTAGAGAGAGGCTCAGCAGTTAAGAACACTGGCTACTGAGTCCAGAGAAACTAGGTTAGAGTTCCAGAATCTCTCTGGTGGTTCATAACCATCTGTAACTCCAGTCACAGAGGGTCCGAGGCTGGGGAACCAGGCACACATGTAGTACACAGACATGCATGTAGGTAAGTCACTCATACGCATAAAACAAACAAATTTCCAACAGAAGCAACTAAAGACAAAGGGTTACTTTGGCTGTTTCAGGGGATATAGTGGTGGAGAAGGCGTGGTGGGCGCACGCTCCGTGGTGTTACAGGAGCTCCCGGCTGCTCCGCACGCTCCATGGGTGTTATGGGAGCTCCCGGCTGCTCCTTTTCGAAGCTGGTGGTGGAGGAGGCATGGTGAGCGCACGCTCCGTGGGTGTTACGGGAGCTCCCAGCTGCTCCTTTTCGAAGCATGGGGGATTAGAATACAGAAAGCTTGGGTACCCACAGAGGCGGGAATCACCTTCAGGGTTAGTGGTTCTCAACTTCCCTAATTCTGCGACCCTTTAATACAATGCCTCATGTTGTGGTGACCCCAACCGGAAAATTATTTTGTTGCTACTTAATAGCCATAATTTTCCTACCAATATGAATCATAATGTAAATATCTGATATTATGATCCCTGTGAAAGGGTCATTCAGTACCCTCCCCTCACCCACACACACACACACACACACAGGGTCCTGACCCACAGGTTGAGCACTACTGTTGCTAACTAGGCCATGTTCTCTGTGGTTCCAAAGCCTTCCCCAAACACTCCCACCAGCCAGGAATCAAGTATTCAAATACAGGAATCCTATGCAGGGCATTTCACATTCAAATCATGACACCATCCTTCTAATTTTGAAATGATTTTTAAAGACATGATTCTTGAAGTTTAGAAACCACCAAGTTCTCAAGAAAGACAATGACAGCTGTGTTATAGACTCACAACTTATTTTCACAGATAGCCCCATCTCTGAAGGAAAGCTGGAGCTACATAGGAATGTACTGATGGCTAATATTGTGTCAACTTGACACAGCTAGGGTCACTGTAATGGCTATTCCTGGTTGTCAGCTTGGCTATATCTGGAATGAACTATAATCCAGAATTGGAGGGCACCTGTGATCTAGATCTTGAGGCTGGAAGACACAAGTTTCTGACCTGGATCTTGGCATGCAGATCTTGCCGCATAGTGGCCCTGAAAAGCTTAGGCTCAGGCTAGGTAGTACATATCTTTAATCCCAGGAGACTGAGGCAAGTAGATCTCTGAGTTCAAGGTCAGCCTGGGACAAAGCAAATTCCAGATCCAGCTTGGTAGAAAACACTTTTAACCTGGGCCACACCTTCTGCTGGAGACCTACATAGATAGGGACACTGGAAGAAGGAAGATTCACTCTTCTGCTCAAATTTACTCGCCAGCACATCTGTTGGAATCTGCTTCTGCAGAAGACCAGCTGAAACAACTAGCCTAGTGGGACTGAGCAACTACAAGATTCTTGGACTTCCTATCCACAGCGGCTGGTTGTTGGGTAAGCTGGATTATAGACTGTAAGTCACCACAATAAATTCCCTTAATATAGAGAGACATTCCATAAGTTCTATGATTCTAGAGAACCCTGATTAATACAGTCACCTAGTGGACAACTCACCAGCGTCTGGAGGAATGCTCTGGATTGGGCTAACAGAGGTGGTGGAGGACATACCTGAATGTGGGTGTGATGGCTTGTATATGCTTAGCCCAAGAAGTGGCACTATTTGGAGGTGTGGCCTTGTTGGAGTAGGTGAGTCACAGTGAGTGTGGGCTTAAGACCCTACTCCTAGCTGCCTGGGAGTCAATCTTCCACTAGCAGCCTTCAGATGAGGATGTAGAACTCTCAGCCCCTCCTGCACCAAGCCTACCTAGATGCTGCCACGCTCCTGCCTTGATGATGATGGACTGACCCTCTGAACCTGTAAGCCAGCCCCAATTAAATGTTGTCCTTTATAAGACTTGCCTTGGTCATGGTGTCTGTTCACAACAGTAAAACCCTAAGACAGTGGGCAACTCTGTTCCATGAGCTGGGGGCCCAGACTGAGTAAGAACAAGAACTCAAGCTGAATATCAGCTTTCATCTCTCTACCTCAGCTTCCTGACTGGGGATACAATATAACCAGCTGCCCCACTCTTGCCTGCCATCTTGCCTCCTCCACTTTACTGGACTGGACTGCAAGACTATGAGCCAGAGCAAACGTTCTTTCATGCAGATGGTTTTTTTTTCAGGTTTTTTTCTCTTTCTTTTCCTGTCTTTCTCTTTCTTTCTTTCTTTCTTTCTTTCTTTCTTTCTTTCTTTCTTTCTTTCTTTCTTTCTCTCTCTCTCTTCCTTTCTTTCTTTTCTTTCTTTCTTTCTTTTTTTTTTTTTTAGAAAGAATACTGCAACAGATGCCACGTTTAAATACTATTGTACACTAATGTCATCTGCTCTTTCAAACCAACAGTCTTCTCTGATTTTTGAAGCCCATGGTAGGTAGTCTCATGGTACTGAGCAGAGGGCTCTGCAGAGGCAGCCTGGCTTGCAGTCAGTTCTGTTAGCACTGCGCAGAGAACAGCCCGGCTGAAGTCACTTCTCCCAGGATCCGAGTGTTCTTTGGTTCAACAACAAAGCGGGTTTTCGGCTCTGAAGCGTTTGTACAATGGAGGGCATGCTTGTCTGTTTTCTTGAGCGGAATTTGCAGAACACACTCTAACCTTTTCCCTGTTGACTCAGCATGAGTCACCGTTATGAATCCAAACCATAGAATTTTAGTACAAAAAGGTACCTCAGAGACCACTTAGCTCTGGGTTTTCATATTCCAGAAGCAGGGCTAGAGCGGTTTAGGGGTGGTAAGAGGGCGAGGATGGGATGTGAATTTGGAGGGGCCCGATCAGGAGACCCCACTTCACCTTTGGTGGTGCTTCTGATTCCCACATCTGAGACTCACACATGCTGTGTGGATGCTGGCAGTCCAGACAGCTTTTGACTGCGTCGTTACATACCCTGTGCTCTGACCTCTTCGTCTCCATCTCCACAGTTGCCCGAGACTCTCAGCCTTGGGTGTGCGTGGGAGGCTGCAGTAAGGTTGCTCTCTGCTGTCTCCTCAGCTGGGGCTTGCAGCTGCTACCATTACTACAGTGGGCTCAAAGGAGCCTTTCCATGGGAACCCAGCTCTATTCTCTGCCTGGCCGTCTCTGGTCAGTCCCTGGGACAGCTATGGCACCCTCCCTTGAGAGAACCCCAATTTCTCTCCCTCACTACTTCACTCTTAGATCTGGCCACCAAGTTAGGGACTGAAATAACCAAACTGCACTTTTGTGGCCTGAGGGAAGATACTCTGCTAGGGGGGGCATCCCCTGGCTTATAAAAGGCTCATCTTATGTCACCAAGAAGGTCCCTTTTCTGTGCCTGTCAACATTGTAACCTCGTGTGTGTGTGTGTGTGTGTGTGTGTGTGTGTGTGTGTGTGTGGTTTTTTGAGACAAGGTTTCTCTATATAGCCCTGACGGTCCTGGAACTCACTTTGTAGACCAGGCTGGTCTCGAACTCAGAAATCCGCCTGCCTCTGCCTCCCGAGTGCTGGGATTAAAGGCTTGCGCCACCACGCCCGGCTAACATTGTAACCTCTTAATGGGGCACCAATCATGATGTTTCGGGCGTACCCTAGTGTCACGCTTTTAATTTACCTCTTCAAAGGCCATTTCCCCAAATACAGTGACTGCCAGAGCTTCTGATTGTTGAAACACGGCTCAGTTCATGATAATCTTGTTCATGGCTTGGCTTACAGCAAATCAGGCTTTGAGGACAGACACGGTGATGATTCCGGGGCCTTTTCTGTATTCTTTTAATGAACAATTGGCCCTTAGACAGTCAACTGACTTCTCGAAAAGTTTCTTCCTACTACTGGGTCTCATTATGGCACTTTCCAAAACAAATTTGTGTTTCTTTATTTCCCTGCTTCTCTCCTCTCCTCCTTCCCCGTTCTAACTTCCTGCTTTCATCACATGTGACTTTTTGTGGCCACACCCCCTACCTCAACACCTCCTGTTTCCCTCTTGAGGACTCCATGCTAGTTCCATAGTCTATACCCCTGTCAGACACCCCACCCCACCCCACCCCTTTTTTTTTTACACATATAGAACAATAAATGTTATCATCTGCATATGTCTTAGTTAGGGGTTTGCTGCTGTGAACAGACACCATGACCAAGGCAACTCTCATNAGGACAACATTTCATTGGGGCTGGCTTACAGGTTCAGAGGTTCAGTCCATTATCATCAAGGTGGGAACATGGCAGCATCCAGGCAGGCATGGTGCAGGAGGAGCTGAGAGTTCAGATGAAGATCTGAAGGCCAATAGGAGAAGACTGGCTTCCAAGGAAATAGGATAAGGGGTCTTAAAACTCACACCCTCAATGACACACTTACTCTAACAAGGCTACCTTCTAATAGTGCTACTCCCTGGGCCAAGCATATACAAACCATCACAGCATATGTGAGAGAATGTGGGGTTCTTCTCTTTCTGAGTCTGAGCCACATCACTTAATAAACTACTTTCCAAGTCTACCTACTTTCCTGCAAACTCATAATATTATTTATTATTATTTTTCTCTCCAATTGAGCCAACTTTCAAAGCTATGTGTATGTATATGTATGTATATATGTATGCATACATATATGTGTGTGTGTTTGTACGTGTGTATATGTGTGTCTGTGTGTGTATATGACACGTCTTGGAATAGTTCTCAAGAGCAGCATGTGGATAAGCACAGCGTGATGGGCCCTCATTCTACCCACATCACCATAGGAAAGGCAGTGATGAATTCTGCCCTGAGCCCTGGAGACTACCTGCTAGGCCTATAGGGGCAGAAAGAGTAGAAGCCTGTAGGTGGTCCCCACTCTACAATGCAGAGAGCCCAGGGCAGTAGAAGGCCATTCAGGGGGCCTCCTGGGGCTGGCAGTGACCATCTGTGCTCAAACTTGTCTTTAGCAACACGCCTCTCCTCGAACAAGACAGTCACCTGGGTATTAAGATGTGATTAAAACTCAGTAGAGCAGGGCACACACACTCTGTGCCTGAAGAGAACAAAGGTCCTTGAAGGGACAGAGGGAACTGAGTTGCGCCTGTGTCCAGCCATAAGGCTTCCTGGATGCTGAGCATCTGCCATTGCTTCCCTGGCCCAGAACTGGGTACTTACCTCTTATCCCTCCGACTGGGTGATGGGGTCTCCTTCTCGCCTCTCAGATTCTCTGCCCATGCAGGCTGTGGAGGGAGCACTACCCCTCTGCATCTCTATCCCTTAGCCCTGCAGGCAGGCCCTCCATTCCTCTTTCTTGGTTCCCACTCCACCAAAGCCACGCCCTCCTGCTTTCTTATTTATCTTACTAGGATCTCTGGGATACTTTGGGCACTAGATGAGCTAAGAGTAACAATGTTGCCTGGATTTTAGAGGAGGTCTAGGGAACTAGAGATTATACTTTGTGATTCCTTTCTCCTAGAGTCCTGTACAGGTACAGAATTATGGCTTTAAAAAAGACCATAGGAGCCAGGCGTGGTGGCGCATGCCTTTAATCCCAGCACTTGGGAGGCAGAGGCAGGCGGATTTCTGAGTTCGAGGCCAGCCTGGTCTACAAAGTGAGTTCCAGG
>NC_034610.1:4795875-4800450 GCF_900095145.1 Mus pahari
GTACTTACATATAATAAATAAATAAATAAATAAATAAATAAATAAATAAATAAAAGACATTTAAATGCTTCTTCCTGCTTCATCTGTAGAGATCAAAGCAAAGTCACTCATCACAGGAGGATCAGAAGGGTGCTCTAGAAGTCTAGGGTGCTCTCTTAGCCCATCAACTGATACCTTAAATTAGGAACATACTCTTGGAGTTGCACTGTGGCCATTTCCCTGGGACACTGGCTCTTTCTCTCAAATCTAGAACATTGCTAGAACTTTCTGGGATGTGGACCTTGTGAATTCCCAGAAGGAACTGGGAAGCCTACAGTAATCTAAATATATTTCATATTTACCTCACAGATGTAACTTGCAGAATAGGTTCCTGTTCATTATTAAGCCTGCCTCTCTGGCCAGGGTCAGAAGAAACATGACCTAGATTGACAGTGCCTGAAGAAACATGACCTAGATTGACAGTGCCTGAAGAAACATGACCTAGATTGACAGTGCCTGAAGCTGTCACTGTCAGATAACTACAGGAGAATGTCCCCGCCTCACCAGCTCTTGTTGCAGTCTCTCACCCCTCTTCCAGTCTCCCATCCTCATCAGTAACTCCTAAGTTCAACTGCTCCTCATACTGGCTTCCTTTACCCGCCAGCTGAATGGACCCCTCTCTCTTTCCCTTCTGCGAGAGGTAGCTCAGCTAATGCCACTCAGGAGGGTTTTCTTGCAGTCCTGTAAGGCTTTTATTTCCTCATGCTCCTTGGGCCCAGATACTTCAACCAAGGACATCTAGGATGCCTTTGTATGTAGGATCTAGTACCGAGGGGAGGGCACACCCACACATGACGTCAGCAGCCCAGCCCACCCTAAGAGAAGGGTTGGAGAAATTTCAAAATCCTTTTTGAAATAACTCAATAACTTTGAACGATCATTTTGAGAAAAACCATTATTGTGTTTATATGCAGAAAATGGCTCAGTCCTAAAGAGAATTTGATTGCCTTCCCACCTTTGTATAAAGAGTGGAAAAGAAAAGAAAAAAAAAATTCATTTATTTTGCCATCACTTAGAATAATCGCAGATATGGCAGCCTTCTTCTGTGCTGACTGAATCAGCTACACCGTTGTATTGGGTATGCATTTGTGGGTGTGTGTGTTTTTCAAAGGTATCATTGCCCAAGAGATCACCCCCAACAGAATGCACTAGAGGCAGATGGTACCAAGAGAGGCAGAGACCGGGCCTGGGTGGGCTCCTGGCATCTGCTCTCAGCTGCATCTTTGGTTCATATAATCTCTTTGAATCTGCTTTGGCAAGCGGACATTCCCTGGGTCTCCCCTACAGGAACAGTGTGGTTATGCCTGCCAGGAGCTTTGATTCTCCAGGTTGCGGCACAGGACACAGCAAGTGCTTTCTGAGACAGGGCATGGACAGTGCTGGTCCCTCTGGCTCTCACTGCTTGCTAACTGGGTGGTCAGATTGTACCATTCTCTGTATCATTGTGTACATGTGGGAAGATGAATTTCAGAGGAGCGAACAATATAAACTTGTAGAACTGATTAACATTAAGAGATTTTGGCAATGCTGAGTAGTGCTTACCATCTGCCCAGTACCCTCCCTGGGGTCCCCTTCATCTGTCTCACTGCTAGTTGATGGTATTAAGAAGCCAACCTTCAAGAGGTGACAAGGCCATCAGGGCTCCTTAATCACATGCATGTCCTTTGGGGACTGAATCATCTCACTCAGGATGGTATTCTCAAGTTCCATCCATTTGCCTTCGAAATTCATGATGTCTCAGTTTTTAGAAGGTGAATAGTATTTCATTGTGTAGCTGTACCACATTTCCTCTTAGTCACCAACGTTCTACATTCTAGGGAGGAGCCAGCAGCACCATAAGTTCAAGGCCAGCCTGGGCAACTTAGTAGGACCCTGTCTCAAAAATGAAAACCAACGAAGTAGAAGGAGCTGAGGCTACAGTTTATTGACATTACCTAGAATATGCAAGGCCTGTGGTTCAGTCCTGAAAGTTGGCGTTCCTTCTTCACTTCTGCCTGATGGTTACCTAGCAACAGCCAGGTAGCCTTGGCTTGTTATAAAAGGGACTGTTTGGCCTCTCTGACGCTCTCTGACTCTCTGCCCCTTCTCTCTCTCTCTCTCTCTCTCTCTCTCTCTCTCTCTCTCTCTCTCTCTCGTTTATCTGCCTCTGCTCCCTTTCCAACTCTCCTTCCCGTGCCCCCCAAATAAACTCTATTTATACTACACCCGCTGTATGGCTGGTACCTGGGGGAGGGGCTGCCTTAGCAGGGCCCACTGAGGTACTCCTTCCCACTGTACATACTACTGCTCCATACCATGCTGTATAAAATATATCCTTAGTCTTATAAAACGCATCCCCGAATATCACTGAGGAGGAGAGAGGGTGGAGGAGGGGAGGGAGAGAGGTATGGAAAGGTTGGATGATGACAAGAGAAGTTTTCGATCTCTCTTAAAATCCAAAGTCTTTACAATTAAAAGTCTCTTAACTGTGGGTCCCTCTAAAATACTTCCTTCAAGAGGGAAAAGCATCAGGGCACAGTCACAATCAAAAGCAAAATCAAACTCCAACNGTCCAATGTCTGGGATCCAACTCACGNTCTTCTGGGCTCCTCCAAGGGCTTGGGTCACTTCTCCAGCCATGCCCTTTGTAGCACACACCTTGTCCTCTAGGCTCCAGATGCCTGTACTCCACTGCTGCTGCTGTTCTTGGTGGTCATTCATGGTCCTGGCATTTCCAAAACACTGCACGACACCTTCAGTCCTGGGCCATCAATTGCAACTGAGGCTGTACCTTCACCAATGTCCTTCCATGGCCTCTCACAGTGCCGAGCCTTAGCTGCTCTGCATGACCCCTTCATGCCTTCAAAACCAGTATCACCTGGGTGACTCTTACACATTACCAAGTCCTCCTGCAGCACAAAGTACAACCTTGGCTATCTCTGGAACACAGCCTCTTTGTGCTCTCAGAAAATACTTCCCAGAAGATGTCACCTCAATGAATGCAGACACGAATTTCTCATGCGTTTGGCTGTAATACTCCTTTCTTTCTTTCTTTCTTTCTTTCTTTCTTTCTTTCTTTCTTTCTTTCTTTCTTTCTTTCTTTCTTTCTTTATTGTTTGTTTGTTTTTTGTTTTTTGTTTTTTCGAGACAGGGTTTCTCTGCCTCAAACTCAGAAATCCACCTGCCTCTGCCTCCCGAGTGCTGAGATTAAAGGCATGCGCCACCACACCCGGCTTGTAATACTCCTTTAATGAAAATACATTAGCCGGGTCTTGACTGGGGTCGCTTCTACAGGACATTCTGTCACAGCGACAAGAAAGCTGACACAGGGATGCGGTGTGTAAAGGATGCAGTAAGCTCACAGTTCAGAGAAAAGGTAATTGAAGGCAACAGGAGGGCAGATGCCAAACCAGTTTGCAGCTACCTGAAGCTTGTAGATCTGTGTAAGATTGGGGGGTGGGGCGGGGGCGGGGCAGACAGAATGAGGCTTTCTGTGGTGTTTACTCTTTGGCTTCCCAGACAAGTGTAAAGTATCAACTTTGTATCAGTTACAAACACAAAAGGGAAAACTCGTGCCAGTCTCCCTATTACCGATACGAAGATTTCCCCCCTCCCCGCCCCCCCCCAGCAGAAAATCCCTTGCTAACTTCAGCAGCTGGAGGTTTTATGTCAACACTCAAACCCGAGTAGAAAACACAGGTCGTTAAGCAGAATGGTGACTACCAGGAAATTGAATGCTGTGGGGTGCCTGCCAAGTACGTAAAGTGAGAGGTAGTCCTAAATAATAGAAAAGGCACTTGGCGTCTTGAGGATAACGTGGGGTGAAAGGCCTGGGTATGACGCTGGATACCAGGGCCACCGGTTTTTGTTTTTGTTTTTGTTTGTAGGGGGAGGTTTGATATATAGAATCTTCACAGATTGGACAGCATACCATGAGTTCTAAAAGAAAAAATTCTTTCATTTCCTAATTTGCAGAGAATCATAGGAATGATTTGAAATGTCTGGGTGTGGTAGGAAATGGACATTTTCGCTGGGGAAAGCAGACCTTCAGCCTTTGTTCTCCAAAGAAACTGCACTTTCACTGGGAGTGAATTTAACCACTTCTAATAATGCAATCCTGGCCCAGGGCATGTTTAGCCCCCAGTAAAGTGCAGCTTGGGAGGGAGGGGCTACTGGACTTGTAGGTTCTACCTGCTAACAAGGTAGCTGGCAGGAACCACCAGAATCACCTGGGGTGTGGTCTGAAGACTGTCATACCCAAGTTCATGATCCACTGAGGCCCCTTTGAATGTCCATGCACTGTCCCCAGACTTATGATGAAGGAAGCTCAAATGTAATGAGGAGTTTTTAACTTAGTGGGAGTGAATACCTATATCCTGGTCATTTTCTAATTTACATATTTTCCTGAAAATTTGTTTTTTAGATATATTTATTTTACAGGTTTTGGTGTCTTGCCTGCCTGTGTGACTGTGTGCCATGTGGAGAGAGAGAGACAGAGAGAGAGAGAGAGAGAAAGAGAGAGAGAGAGAGAGAGAGAGAGAGAGAGAGAGAGAGAGA
>NC_034610.1:4800660-4805538 GCF_900095145.1 Mus pahari
AGAGAGAGAGAGAGAGAGAGAGAGAGAGAGAGAGAGAGAGAGAGAGAAACACAGAAGGTGTCAGATTCCCCAGAGTTACAGATGCCTGTGAGCCACCACATGAGTGCTAGGAGTCAAATCTGGGTCCTTTGATGAGAAGCCAGGGCTCTTAATTGCTGAGCCATCTCTCCAGCCCTAAAACATACTTTCTTATCCCTTTTAAATTATTGTCTTAGGGTTTTACCGATGTGAAAAGACACCATGACTGAAGCAACTTTTATGAGGACAACATTTAATTGGGGCTGGCTTACAGGTTCAGAGGTTCAGTCCATTATCATCAGGCAGGCATGATGCAGGGAGATCTGAGAGTTCTATATCTTCACCTGAAGGCTGCTAGCAGAATACTGGCTTCCAGGAAGCTAGGGTGAGGGTCTTAAAGCCCACACCCACAGTGACAAATCCACTCCAACAAAGTCACGCCTACTCCAATAGTGCCACACCCTCTAATAGTGCCACTCCCTGAGCCGAGCATACACAAACCACTACAGTGACATACTATAGACCTAACAGCTACCAGAACACTGTAAGTTCCCCAGTTTAGAAACTTCTGAGAGATGCAATACCTGCTCTGTACCTGGCCCTATAGTCAAGTTGCATGTGTGGAAGTCAGCGACTGGGCACAATTTGTGTCAGCCATTGACTTTAGCATACTTACAGTCTAACTTGGGAGGCAGAGCACCTTCTTAGGGACGGACTATGGTATGGGTCAGAGTAGAGTGAGTTCTGGGGTCATTCAATGATTAGGGAAGGATAAGCTTGGTGTTGGAGAACTGTGTAGCTGAAGGCTACACGTGAATTGGCAAGCATGGGAAAGGCTCTCTGAGGAAGAGATCGGTCTGCCCACCAAAGCCCTATACAGCTCTGTGGGAGAACTGTCGGAGCTGATTGGCCTGACAGCCAGTGAGTTTGGGGAGACTTCTGGGTGACCCTGCCTGGGAAGGAAACTGTAGGCAGATCTCATGGAGCCATGATGCTCTGCATTAGAATTTAATGTGAGGTAAATAATGAATGAGGCGCTGTCTTGTGCCCTTACCCACCTTATTTTTGTCAGGGATGCCAATACTTATAATCTAGATGCTGTCTTTGTCAGCCATATATCTGGTTACCAAGGTTTGCATTTTTTTCTCTCCCCCTCTAGTAAGGTGTGTTTAGTCATTACCCAGGAGAGGGGATATTAAAGGAGAACGTTAGCTTCAGCTCATGCCTTCAGGAGTTAGTTAGATCCACTGTTTTCAATCTAAGGCTAAATATCTTGATGGTTCGGAAGAAGTTATTTATTTCGTAGAAAACAGTAAGGAAGGAAAGAGGGGGAAAGATGAGAAAGTGTAACATAAAAACAATAAAACTAGGCCTTTAGGCCCAGGCTTGAGAATGTAACCTTTGCGACTCAAGGCTCCCAGGCATGCTAATCAACCTACCCACCTGCTTCCTGGGTTCAGGGAGTCTTTGTTCAAAAAAGGTCACCCTGACCATTGCTGGAACTCTCTGTGCAAATGTGCTAATGTTAGAGGCTCATAGAAACTATCTTGAGAAATGAGCACACAATTATCAGGTATTTTTCCTTGTGACTTTGTACTTCCTCGTGACTCTTAACTGGTATTTTTGGTATTTTCCAACAATGTCCTCCCCACCCTCTTGAGTTGTGGGGTTTTTTCCTTTAAATACCCCCTTTCCAATCTACTCAGGGTCCACACAGTCCTCTACCCATTTGGTGTATGACTGTGGTCCCCAGAGCGTGCCTGGAATAAAAGTCCTCTTGTGGTTTGCATCAAGACCATTTCTCGTGAGTGATTTGGGGTGTCACCTCTCCTGAGTCAGAACATGGAGGAGTCCTCACATTGTGGCTCTTTCACAGAGAGAGAGGATGGGAGGGACGGAGGGAGGGAGGGAGGGAAGGAGGGAGGGAGGGAGGGAGATTGAGAGAGGAAGAAGAAGAACACAGGCAAAGATATGCCCCAGGGTTCTGTTTTTTTCAAGTGGACCTTGTTGCCTAAAGGTTCCATCATTCCCAAAATAGTGCTGCCATCAGGGACTGAGAGGTCTGCACGAGCCTGTGTGTGTGTGTGGGAGGGGACGACATAGTTCACATTCAAACCATAATTCGTGCTCTTGGAACCAGTGTCACACCTCGGAACCACTTGTCTATACCATAGGAATAACAAGTGATGTTTAGAGTTGTCATAAGCATCAGGTGGAACCCGTGCCAGCATGTGGGTAGTGTAGTGTGTCTGTCTGCTCCATCTTCCTGTATGCTCTGCTGGGCAGCATCAGCACCTGCCTGTCCTGACCCCATCTTCCAGACTCCACTCTCCCCCTGGTTCCCCACCGATGCTCTCTGCTGTAACCCTGCTCCCCATCCAGGGGGTTAAAGCAAGCCCTGGATACAACGTACAACTCATTAAAAGAAACTTTAGGGCTTTATTGTATAGACGTTGAAATCCTAAATGAAGTTCCTAATGAAATTGGGGAGAACTTTCTGCCATTCTCTTCAATCAGTTCAACTAATTTGTAAAGGTAAGTGCAGCCATGATGGTATTCAAAGCAAATAATCTCCTGTACGAGGGAGCACTAGAATGTTCCAAAGATCCCCAGGTCATGCCCGTCCTTCTAAAACACGGTTAATGTAAGCCAGGGGGTATTTACTGAGTGCTCAGTCAGGAAGGTCATGTTCAGACATGGGCTGAGTGGATGTTCCCATTCTTCACCTTGAATACCAACTGATTGGAGGAAAGAGAACCAAGATTTTTGTTTGTTTGTTTCTTTTGAATGTATATATTATTAGGAAGTGTCATTAGAAAACAATTTTATAAGAAAGTGTTTAAATGAAGAAACAAGCAAGCTTCTATGAATGTAACAGAATCCATCTTATTCCTGTCTGATGAGGACAAAGGATCCCTTAGAATGCTACCATGATGCAAATAAAACACATAGAAATATACATGTACATATCCTATATAGAGGCCGTACATTTTGACTAGAAATCTCCATCAAGTTGCCTAGCTAATGGAGCCCCTCACCCGAGCCTTGCTTTGGTGTTCACTGTCAGTCTCTGCTGCCCTGTAGGCCTGAGGGAAAGCTCTGTCTCCCATCCTCTGCTTTTACTTTTCTATCTCAGGTATGGAGGAAGGTGAGAACACCTTAGTCAGGTCTGCCCAGCTGCTCAACCCAGCACTGCCTGCTGTGCATGGCGTCTCTGAGAGGTCACACAGCCTGGTGTGTGTGGCTTAGGTTTTAACAGCATCTTTTCAAATGGCAACTGTTCTATTCCGGGATTCACAAGGACTGTGACTCAAGGTCAAAGCACACATTGTCTCTTACTTCCTAGTTCACTCCCTACCTTTTAGGTCTCTCCCAGAGCTCTAGAGGGAGCTTTTACAACGGCCACCCACCCACCTCTAACACACACACACACACACCCCTTACTCCCCTCCTTCCTTGTCTGTATCCTCAGAGTCTTCCCATAACCCACAAGAGGAGAGCATTCTACAACACTATATTTAGATCTGTCCTTTATCTGACATGTGTCCCAGTGCGGGCCCCCATCAGGATGTGCTGGTACTCTGCAGTTCACAAGCCCCTTGGCACACTCTTCCTAGTCGTATTCAACCTTCCCCTGGCACATGTCCCTGGATTCTTCCTCATACTGACTTTGACCCAGCACAACCTTTGCTGGACCATTCACCGACTGTTTTGCATTGATGTATTTGCCTGTCTGCCAGCAGAAGAGACTCCTGAGCAGGGAACTGTAGCCGCCTGCGGCCACACTAACCACATTCCTGAGTGGGAAGCAGGAGCTGTATGGGAGAAAATGACGAGAGAAATGATGGAGGCCAAGACATAATTTTCTGTTCAAGGCTTCAAAGTTTACTAAGAGTCTGTGCTTATAAGGAGGGGAGGCCCATCCCCTGTCAATCCATTCCTGGTGCCTGTCTCGAGCCTGTAGGCTCTCAGCAGTTAGCAGTGTCTTGGAGAAGAGCAGGCAGGTGTAGAACCACAGAGTCTGAAGGTTCCATCCCAGGTGGTCCCAAGCTCAGTGGCAACAAGGTCAAAGTCAGCCTGCTTCAAGGCTGGGGGGAGGGAACAGAGAACCCTGCCTCTGCTCTCACAGATCTACCATGTGCCCTGTATGGTGACCATTATTTATTTTCCCTATAGATAGCATACATTGGAAGATCTGGTGGTATCTTCTAGGTAGCATTTCCCCTTCGTATGACTTCGTATCTGAATCTGTTAAGTTTTGGAGTTACTATTTAATTATTTTAATTTTTCCTTGGATAGCAGTAAAACTTGGCACCTTGTGCTCACTAGGAACTCCATGGCAGAGTTCCACACCCAGTCCATTTCCGGTTGCTGGAATCTGAGCTGCCTGACTTTGGCTGCCCGGGATACCACCTATGCTTGTTAAAACCTTTTCAGTGGAACACAGCCAGGAAGACACACCTGTGTATCACCTACGGCTGATTTGTTTTGCAAAGCCAGTCCTCAGGGGGCCTGGGGAGATGGCTCAGTCAGTGCATTTTTCATCTCACAAACTTTAGGATCTGAGATCCATCTGCAGAATGCATATATGAAAGTTAGAGCCTCATGGGAAGTTCTTGTTGTCCCAGCACCGGGACAGAGGAGGCAGGAGGACTCCTGCAGGTCTATAGCCAGCCAACTTGGTCTACTTAGGAGGTTTCAGGCAAATGAGAAAGCCTTGTCTCAAAGAAGGTAGTCAGTGCCTGGGTTAGGAAGGAGGTTGTCCTTTAATCCCAGCACTTGGGAGGCAGAGGCAGGCGGATTTCTGAGTTCAAGGCCAGCCTGGTCTACAAAGTGAGTTCCAGGACAGCCAGGGCTACA
>NC_034610.1:4805618-4818511 GCF_900095145.1 Mus pahari
CACATGCATATTCACATATGTGCACACACATGCACACACATATACACATGCATGCGCACATGAACATGCATACACATGTGAACACATACACACCACACACACACACACACACACACATACACACACACACACACACACACACACACACACACACACACACACACACAAACTCCCTAGCCAGAGCACAGTAGTTGAATAGAGCTTTATGGCTTTACAAAGCCCAAATCATTTGTCTTGTGGCACTTTACAGAACAATGTGCTGCTGACCTGACTCCAAGTCTTCATTTTTCGCCAGAACACCAGGCTTCTTGACTTGTTAATATTCTTTCTGGAGATTCTCCAGGCCAGCATGGTTCCCTGTATGGTCATGGCTAGCTCCGTGAGCATTATTTCCTAAGCAGTCTCCCCCACCCCCACCCCACTGGTGTAAGAGTCAGGGACAGGATGCAATAGGCATAGGCAGGCCATCCACACATGGTGTGCTGACCAAGCCCAGTGAATAGGCAGGCAACTCACTCCTGCCATGGAACCTTCCTGAATCCAAGAAGGGTGCCCATGCTTCTGCTGTTGTTGACATTATGCTTGAGCCACATCTGCCACTCATGGTGACTGAGGCTGTGTGGGTTGCAGGATGAGGGGAAGGCACAAACATGTCCCCTAGTACACC
This sequence comes from Mus pahari, assembly GCF_900095145.1. NCBI lineage: Eukaryota > Metazoa > Chordata > Mammalia > Rodentia > Muridae > Mus > Mus pahari. The sequence continues at coordinate 4,806,286 of NC_034610.1, forward strand.
GAGTGGGAAGTATGTACCTGGAGGCAGCTGGAGGCTAGGGCTGTACTTGCATAGGGGAACTAGGTGTCACTTGACTGTGCACAGTTACAAGGTGGGTAGAGTGAGTGTGTGTGTGTGTGTGTGTGTGTGTGTGTGTCTGTGAGAGAGAGAGAGAGAGAGAGAGAGAGAGAGAGAGAGAGAGAGAGAGGCCCTAGCTGTCCTCTAGACACTTATTCAACCCATAAGCAAGACAACCCTGTCAGCACCAGAAAAACAGGCCAAGCAAATGTGGGGCTTGTTGCTTGTTGAGAGACAGGGGGATAGGGAGAACTGTGAAGGGAGCTAGGGTGGCTGCTAACTGAGAAGACAGTGTTTAGTGAGGGCTTCCAGGAGGGTTGGGGGCAGGCCAGCGAATGGGGACAGTGAATGTGCCAAACCTGGGGCGGGGAAGCTGGAGCAGATGAGGACAGGGTGGACATACATCCTTGGGAATCTGTGATATCAGAACAGCTTAATGCCTGCGTGAGAGATGGCCCTGCAGATAAAGCTGGGTGCTAATGGGGCAAAGCATGTGGGGATTCAGGGATTCCCAGATACCACATGGCAGGTCCCTGGGGAGACTCTGGGGGCTTGCCAGGGCTGCCAAGGATGTTTTCCGAATGGGTAAGCCCCTGCAGGATGCATCTGTATGGGAGCCGGTGGGCCTCTTTATCCGCTGGGCTGCAAGGGAGTGATGGGTTGATCGCCCCGTGTGACATAGGGCATGACGAAGCCTAGGGACATTCTCATCGAATAAATCACTTGCAGGGTTTTTTTTCTTTTTCTTTTTTTGGTTTTCCGAGACAGGGTTTCTCTGTATAGCTCTGGCTGTCCTGGAACTTACTCTGTAGACCAGACTGGCCTCGAACTCAGAAATCCGCCTGCCTCTGCCTCCCAAGTGCTGGGATTAAAGGCGTGCGCCACCATGCCCAGCCACTTGCGTTTTTTAAAGTTAATTTTGTGCGTGTCTCATGGTGCATGTGTGGAGGTGAGGGGACAGCTTTGGGAGTCAGTTCTCTTTCAAGCTATCAGGTTTGGTGGCAAGCACCTTTAGCCATTGAACCCTCTCATTGGCCTGGCACTAAGTAGAAATAAGATGAAAAATAATTACTTTTCTTTCTGTATGCTTCTACAATGAACACAAATAACAGGATAATTATTTTTATAATAAAAGAACAATGTAGGTATAAGCTTTTCTTGGAAAGACACTGAATAACTTGATGCTAAAAAGCATCTCTTCAAATATGTCATCTGATTCATTCTTGAGTTTGAAATCAGAACCAAGAATTGTGGGGACACAACCCACCTGCTGGTAGCAGACAGCAGTGCCACGGGGGTGTAGGCTTTATGAAGTAGAGGTGATGTCACCCGTGTCCTTAGATCTGAGTGGGATGTAGGTCAGAGCCAGAGAAACCTTTGTCCAACTCGCTCAGGGTCCCTCTGGAATAAAGTCACAGAAATGAAAAAGCAAGACTTGCCAGCCCTCGCTGGCCTTGCCTTTGTAATGGGAATGCACAGAGCTCTGACACACACAGGGTTCACGCGTACCTATGCCTTCGTTGCAGCCGTTGCTCTGTGGAGGTCCTGGGTGTCTGGTGGGTGGGTTTCACCTTTTTTCATTTTCTCAGAATGTAGGATTTTCTCAGGGTTCTGACTCTAGTGGGGTCCTCAGCATGCTGGTGGCCTGGCACCAGACATGGTCTCTTCAGGTTGCTCCAGAAAGACACACTGAGATGGGCCAGGCACGACCACGTAATGTTCCTCAGAAGACGCAGGGTCCACACTCCTAGCTCTGAGAGTCATCTCCTGTGTCAACTTGATCAGATTTGCAATCACAGTGGACGTACACCTTAGGGCATGTCTGTGAGGGTGTTTCCAAAATGCGTAACTAAGGAAAAGAGACCCACCTGGAGTGTGGGCAAGGCCATCCGGTGAACTGGAGTTCCAGACCAGAGGTAAATGGGGAAAGGAGGAAGCTGGTTGAACATCAACATTCTCTGCTGCTGGTTAGCCCAGAGGTGAGAGACCCAGCCGTGTTGGTTACTTTTCTTAATGCTGTAACAGAATCCCTAACAAAAGCAACTTAAAGAAGGGGGCTGTGGGAACTTGTTCTGGCTCACAGTCTGAGTTTGTACTCATCCTGGTGGGAAAGGCTTGGCAGGAGGAACCCGAGAGACAGCTGGTCCTATTGTCCCTGCAGTCAGGAGGCAGTGAGAGACAAACGCTGTGTTTAGCTCCCTTTCTCCGGCCACAGCCAGGGAAGGTTCTGCCCACAATTAGGTGTGTCTTCTCACTTCACCCAATCTTGGACCTCCCAACAGGAATGAACCTAGGTGGTGCTAAGTCCCGTATAGTTGATGATCATCTTTAACCATAACACTCTTCGGATAGTGAGACAAAATTAGCACTTTCTTCCTTAAGTTGCTTTTGCCAACAACAATGAGGAATGTGCCCAATAAAAACACCCAGAGCAGCATGAGGTCACCACAACCCAATCTTGATGTCTTAGTTTTAATGTGTGTGGTGCATAGATGCACATTCATGGGGAGGCTAGAGGTTGATGCTGAGTTTTCTATTGTCCTCTAAGGTTGGTATGTCTGTCTGTCTGTTTCTGTATTTCTTTTCTTTTCTTTTTTCTTTTCCTCTCTCTCTGCCTCTCTCCTTTTTTTGTTGTTTTGTTTTGTTTTTGAGGCAAGGTCTCTCACTGAATCTGGAGCTCATCAAGTCAGTAACTCTGGTCAGTGAGCCCCAGGGATTCCCCCCCCCCCCATCTCTGTCTCACAGTGCTAGGATTTTAGGTGTGTGTTGAAACATCTGCTTTTTCATTTGGTTTCTGGAAGACTGAACTCTCATCCTCATAACCCTTATAGTAACCACATTACTGGATTAGGCCATCTCCCTGGACTCAAGCTTCTTCCTGTCTCTCTTTAAAATATGTCTGTCTTTCTGTCTATCTATCTATCTATCTATCTATCTATCTATCTACCTACTCTATCTATCTATCTATCTATCTATCTATCTATCTATCTATCTATCTATCTATCTATCTAATCGTGTGTGTGTGTGTGTGTGTGTGTGTGTGTGTATGCGTGCATGCTCTCGTGCTCAACCCACCTGCCTGAGTACCATGTGCCTGAAGGAGCCCGTGGAAATAAGAGGGCATCAGATTCCCTGGAACAGGAGTTTTAGGCAGTTGCAAGCTACCCTCTGGGTGCTTGGGAGTTGAACTCAGGTCCTCTGCAAAAGGGGCAAGTGCTCTCTTAACCTCTAAGTCATGACTCCAGACTCTCCAGACCCAGTTTCTCTTGTCAACACTTACCTGGGCAAGTCTGTGAGCAAGGAGGGAAGTAACCGTTAGGTTTGGGAGTGAGATCTTGTTTTGAAATACTGATAATTAAGAGAGCAGAGCCCCCGAGGTTAATTATGGAAAGAAAAGAGGCCATTTCCCCCCAGTGGCTGATGCTTCCAAGTTCTCATTTAGATGATCTAGAAATGTCCCTTCTATAAACACATATGAGAGGTCACAGAGAAATGCGGCCCATCTTCCCTCCCGCCTCTCCAAAACTGATCAGAAATGCAACCCCAAGGATAGGCTCAGACACTCTTGATGCTTCCATTCACAGTCTGGGTCTTTATTGCTTGTCAGTCTGGGTACCACCACAGATACTTTGGGCATTTCTTAGTACATTTCACAGAAAGAGAAAGATTGCTTTGCAGAGGTTTGATTTCCACTCTTCTGACATCCACTTTCTATCCCACTATTCACACTCACACAATGCAGGCTGTGATTCACGCTCACACACTGTGGATGCCTGTCTTTGGGGTTATTTTAAGAATCACTATTGTATTCTGAAGAAAACAGATTCAACTGCTAGAAAGGAAAGGGACCACACTGGAGAGCCGCGGGGCTTCAGGGAGTCAGTCCCTCTACCCAAAGCAGAACAGCAAACATTGTCCTGGCTTCCCAATGCCATGACGTCACACGGCTGTGGAAGGAGGCAGAGGCAAACACAATGATGCAAAAAACAATAGTGATGGGTGACATCAGACTCCTGACCGCTGCATGACAGGTGTTTTTTTCATTTTGGGTCTGTGTATGACACCCATTCTGGAGCTGGCTGGGTGGAGTCTAGGGCCACTGGGACACAAGTGTGGACTTAGGCCAGCTGGCCTTTCCTTACATCACAAGATGCCATCATTTCTATATGATTTTTAGCTCTAGGCCTCAGGTTTGATAGTGCCCCCCACCACCACCACAAAAAAAAAAAAAGTAAAAGCAAAACAATAAAAAACAGGAAAAAGAAAAGAAAACCTTGAAAGATTAACACTCGAGTGTGATGTATGTTGATCTGAAGGCTATCTTGTGTGTGTGTGTGTGTGTGTGTATTGCCCTGTCTGTAGGACCAGTGGGTGGATGGGGCTCCCTGAGGCTTAACAGCAGAGGAGGGAGCAGATATGCAGAGGTGTCCCCACTTGTGGTGGAAGGGGTCAGGCATGCTCTCATTTAGATGGTCTAGGGATGCTCCTTCTATAAACATTGTGTTTCTTGACCCTGTTGTTAGCATGGGAGCAGCATCACGGGATTGTCTCTTAAAAACGTCCCCTTTAATAGGCACTTTCTCTGTTAAATTCACAGTGAAGCTAAACTTCCAGGCTGCAGTAGGAATACTCCAAACCAAATTACAGACTTTGTTATCATTTCAGGGGGAAAAAAAAAAGATCATTTCTTTGTAAAGTTGCAGATAATTAAACGAACGGAAGTAGGTTTGGCGTCCGCGTCCTCCCTGTGATTTAAACAGTCTGCCATCCAATTAGCTTCCCTAGGTTCCCACTTGGTTGATAAGCTGATTAGTATACAGAGGGGTTGTAATCTCATCGGCACCATTTATAAAGATAGGATTTGGGGGGGATAAACAAATAGTTTTAGCTACTGCCGAGGGCCCTTTGGGAATAGATGATTGCTACTTAAGAACAGCGTTCCTCAGGTCTCAAGCGTGCTTCTGAGAATCCACAGAGGTGTAACTTATCCAGGGCGTGGCAACAGCCCTGGAAAACACGTTCCACCTCATGCGTGGCTTCTACAGAATCCAAACCAAAGGGGCACTCTCATCTAAGCTCTGACATTCGAATGAGCCAGAGGCTGAAATTGCCTCCTCCCGCTGGGGCCAGCAGGTGCTGTGGTTTTCTGTGGGTACCCTGGAAAGGACCTAGGGGCTGCTTCTGTAATCTGCAGCCTGTGTTTGTGCGTGTGCGCGTATGTGCTTATATGCATTGAGAAGAAATGGCTAAGGAAGGAAGGAGTCTTTGGAGTTTCCCATGAGGTCGTGCGTCCAGGGCCAAGTGACATGCCTCTCTACACGTCAAACCAGTGATCCCCCATGCAGGCTCGGTTCCACTCACAGCCACAGTTCCAACACCACTCCAGCTTGCACTGGGTCTGAGGACACTTCATGTGCATACATCCTCCTGTGGGGACAAAGGACACAGACGCTGTGGGTTTGTGGCAAACACCGGGCAAGCCCTTGTTCCCCGTGCCAACCTGCCATTCCAGAAACAGCTCTTGTAGTGAATAACCAAGCAACAAGGGCAGAGAGACTCTGACCCAGAGAGAACAACCAGACAGCAAGGGAGGCGAGGCGGCTCCTGAGTCCGGAGGCTCTAGAGAAATGGAACAAATCCCATCTGCCTATCTGAGGTTCTCCTCTTTTCCCACATTTAGACAGCTGATTCTTCATTTAAAAAAATATATAGCCATAATAAATTCATGATTTTAAATTCATATTAAAAATTTAGTAATGTAGTATAAAATACACCAAGGTTCACATCTATTTATTGTTCACATATTTATTCAGTGTTACATGGCTCCTCAAAATTTATCAACAGGAGTTGGGACAGTATACTACATTTAATAGAGAGTATGTTCCTTTGTGGTATTCAGAGGGCTCAGCAGGTTGAGTGCATGTTTAATGTGCACGGAGCACTGGGTTTGAACCTGAGCACTGTATAAGCCAGGCATGGTAGAGCACACATGTGGTCCCCCTAAACTCAGGAGGTTGGAGGCAGGAGGATCTGTGATTCAAAGTCATACTCTGCTACAGGGGGCGTTCCAGGTCACCCTAGCTTGCTAACATGGAACCTTGTTTTAAAAAGTTAAAACAAAGCTGGGTGTGGTGACGCATGCCTTTAATCCCAGCACTTGGGAGGCAGAGACAGGTGGATTTCTGAGTTCGAGGCCAGCCTGGTCTTCAAAGTGAGTTCTAGGACAGCCAGGGCTATACAGAGAAACCCTGTCTGGAAAACCAAAACCAAAACAAACAAACAAACAAAAAAGTTTAAAGAAACAAACAAACAAAAAACAACAGGAAGAAACAAAAAGTGAGAAAGGAAGCTCCTGTGAGGTGTGTGTGCCACCGTCCCACGTTACAGCTTGAGGAGGCTGAGGCTGGAGAAGTGTCTCAAGGTGAAACTCGGTCAGCAGGAAGAAGAGCTGAGACTCCCAGCGTTTCTCTTGGAACGGGGACGGTCTTGTCCACAGGCGACGGCGAGTCCCTTATCCAGGGACCTCCTTTGAGACTGCCCCTTCCCTTTGCTTGCTGTTGGTTTCTGGGCTCAGACATCCAGTCCCCCATGAGAAGCGGGGGGACCGTGAAGTTGCCTGCAGAGAACTGTTTGAGCTCCAAGCAAAGCAGTCTCTATCCAAGTGCTGCTCCACTTGACTCTAACCGGGCTCCGTTATCCATTTTTACCACCTATCTTATTGGCTTTTTTTTTTTTTTTTTTTTCTTGCCAAGGTATCCAAGCAGTTGCCTCGGGGCTGTCTAACTTTTATGAACAGAAAGCTCACATGAGAGTTAACGCCAGTCTCAAATATTTCTGGGCCCACAGGCATTTGTCTTGGGATAACACATTTAAAAGTCCCCTATTTTCCACCCGGTTTTGGTTTGCTTGAAGGATCATAAAAGATTTTTAAGTGAGTGAAAAAAAAGAGGAGAAAATTTTAAAATATTTGCCATCAAAGACACGGCCATTTTCAGCTGTCTTAGGGTGTACACAATACATTGGAATAGTGTGACTATGTGACATCGGTTTCTGCTTTTTGTTGTTGTTGTTGTTGTTTTGTTCTGTTCTGTTCTGTTTTGTTTTTCCAGACAGGGTTTCTCTGTATAGCCCTGGCTGTCCTGGAACTCACTCTGTAGACCAGCCTGGCCCCGAACTCAGAGATTCGCCTGCCTCTGCCTCCCAAGTGCTGGGATTAAAAGCATGCTCCATCACTGCCCAGCGTGACATCATTTAAGTCTCTCTAAAATATCTTTTTTGTTTGTTTGCTTTTTGTTTTTCAAGACAGGGTTTCTCTGAATAGCCCTGGCTGTCCTAGTACTCACTCTGTAGACCAGGATGGCCTTGAACTCAGAAATCCTCCTGCCTCTGCCTCCCAAGTGCTGGGATTAAAAGCATGCTCCATCACTGCCCAGCGTGACATCATTTAAGTCTCTCTAAAATATCTTTTTTGTTTGTTTGCTTTTTGTTTTTCAAGACAGGGTTTCTCTGAATAGCCCTGGCTGTCCTAGTACTCACTCTGTAGACCAGGATGGCCTTGAACTCAGAAATCCTCCTGCCTCTGCCTCCCAAGTACTGGGATTAAAGGCGTGCGCCACCACACCTGGCCTCTCTAAAATATCTTATAGGATATTAGGCAACACATGAAAAATTGTTACACTATGTGAGAATTGTTTGTTTTTTCTCTCATTCCTCACACATCCAAAACGCTAACATTGTAATTCATCTCTGTAGAAAGCAGTGTTCACTGTGGGTGGGGAGGAGAGGTGACTCTTAGCAGAGTCCCGCATGGCCTTAGTTGGGGTGGAATGACATAGCTCCTGCCCCTGGGACAGGGCCAACAGGGCTTGAGCCTCCATGAATGTCCCTGGCTGCTGTGGGCACCAGGCTTGTTTGTACAATAATGGACATACTTTCAAGTTCCTCCAAGGAATGTCTTCCCTGTTAAGGTTAATGACTCGGTGACAATCAGAGACAGCAGGAGGGAGCCAAAGGTGTGGCTAACGTCTCAGCGGTGTGGTAAACGCTGGGACCCTCTAGGCAGCCATTAAGACGGTGGAAAAGAACTTTAAATACATGAGCTCAAAAATACATAATGTCTCAACTATGCAAAAATATAAGGATGCAATATGAATTGTATAAGGAGTTTCATAGATCTAAGGGACAGAAGCAGCTACACTATGAGCCGGCTAGTCAGAATGATACAAAGACAGGCAGATTCCTGAGTTCAAGGTCAGCCTAGGACAGAGGAATGTAGGTCCAGGCATGGTTGGAATGGGAATTCCGGGGTGGAGTCCCACCCAGCTGTTTTATTGTCTACCCGTGTGCTAAGAGTCAAGGGGCTAAGGTCGTGGAGTGTTGGTTCCTGGAGGGTAGAGAGGGAACCTGGAGTAAATAATTGAATTGATATGCAAATAAAAACCTAATCTGCGTGAGATCCGGGAGCTGAAAGTGATGGCAGGTTCTTTTAGAATTTTTTTTTTTTTTTTTTTCTATTAAGAGCTTAGATGTCTGGACGGTTCTGGAGAGTTTTGTTTGTTTGTTTGTTTTGTTTTTTGATTGTTTTTTTGTTTTCGTTTTTAAACAAACAGGATTTCTGATATTAGTTAGAAAATTCATGGAGAGCGAACACAGCTCTTTTAGAATTTTTTTTCTAACAGAATTTCTTAGTCAGAAATTCCAAGAATTACTGAGAGAGCTGACACAGCTCTTTTAGAATGCTTTCTAGGCGCTTCCCAGAGAAGGCTGTCTGAAGAGCAGACACAACGCTTTTAGATTTTCTTCTGGCTTTCTAATTTTGATTGGAAAACCCAAGAATTATTTTTAGAAATTTTCTAACAGGATTTCCGACTTGGTCGGAAGATCCAAGAATATTTTATAGCAACTTTTCTGACTTTAGTCAGAAAACCCATGAGCTATCCAGAGAGCCTTTAGAATTTCTACTACCAGAGAGAGCTGTCTCAAGCCGACTACACAGTCCAGAGGGCTGTGCAGGGAGCCACCTTGAGCAGACGTAGGCCGCCAGCTTGGAGCCACAGTTTAACTTCAAGTTGTTTGTCTCACCGCTCTCAAACACCCCTTCTCTCAGAAACCCTCTCCAAGCTGGTCCTTGGTATCTCTTTCCTTCCTGTTAGTTAACATACAGCTGACTCCTGTTAGACCCTGTCATGTGGAGGTGCCCTTGGAACTGGGCAAGTTCTTCAAGCGCAGCCCCTCAACAACATGTACCACTTATCGCTGTTCTGGTTAAAGATGGACGGAGAATGGCAGACCCATAAGACTGCAAGCCAGAAACTCCTGTGGCCTGCTGATCTCCTGGTTTGCGATGTACCCTCACATGCGGGTGCTAGTCCCCTGTGCTGCTGGTGGCAGGGAAGAAGAAATGACAGAAGGGGACTTTGTGGAAGGAGCAAAGGTCCTAAGGAGAGAGGAGGGGAGTAGAGGGTGACAGGGGTCAGGGAGATAAAACATTAGGTTTTTCTCTCGAGTGTGGAATTTAGATTTAACAATACATAAATGTAAAGACCTTACAGGCAGAAAGGAAATTACTGGGGGTGGGTGCAGGGGCCAGTGAGAATGAGGAGTGGAGGAGTAGGGTATGGGAGCAGATACGAACAAAGTGCATATAAGTACACAGCATATATGTGCACAAGTGTCAGTGGCCCGAGTGACAGCTAAGAGTGCTGGCTACTCTTCTAGTGACCTGAGTTAAATTCCTATCACACACGTGGCAGTTCACAGCTGTTTGTAACTCTAACTCTTGAAGGTCCAATACCCTCTGTGGGCACCAGGCATGCACGGGGTACACAGACATACCTGCAGGCACAACATCCCAACACTTAGAAAAAAAAAAAAAATCTTAAAAAAAATTGAGAATGAAATCCCTTCTTTTTTATGCTAACTAAAAAGAACACTAAAAACAAGGGGAGAAAATTAGAACGTACACACCATGTTTCCATTTGATAATGGAGATAAGCTGCCATGTAAATATTTACTTATTTCACTTTTATTTATGTGTATGCACAGGGATGTGCACCTCATGCATGCCTGGTGCCATGGATCCCCTGGAGCTGGAGTTACAGACAGTTGGGGGCTGCCATGTGGGTGCTAGGACTTGAACCAGGGTCCTCTAGAAGAGCAGTTGGTGCCCTTAACCACTGAGCCATCTCTCTAGCCCTTGTCTTTAAAATCTTGTCTTTTTTTTTTTCCCACGTGGGAGAGGTTTATTATGCGGGAATGGGGGGGGGAGGAGCGGGTAGAAGGGTAGAGAAGAGGAGAGAGAGGGAAAGAGCGGGGAGAATCCCAGGAGACAGAGCCACGCACACCTTTGAGTTCAAGGTGAGTTTACAGAACAAGTTCCAGGACAGGCAAGCTTAGGCTTGAATGAGTTGGAAAACAGAAAACTGGTGATAATGTAATAGAACATGGTGGCCATGTTCCAGCTCCAGTAAACAGCAGAACTTGGCAGCTTCAGCCATGTGGCTCTGGCTTTAGAGTCAAGAGTAAAATGAACTACTGGGACAATTGCTGGTGATTAGCTGAGGCTAAGAAATTGGCAGTGATTAAGAAGAGACCAACATCACCGAGGTGAAATCTTTTGGGAAGTGCTTTCTGAGATCACGAAGAAGCCATGTTCCAGAGGTAGTCGAGGTTGTATCTCATGCTACAACTGGAGTTGGTAATGTGAAATAATCACCCAAGTGGTACTGGTTTTATAGACATGAAGAGGTCATGAAGGGCAGCTGAGGTTTGGCACTGTGAGAGGGCATAGATGGCCATTGGTGAAGGTGCAGTCTCCGTTGCAGTTGACAGGACTGAAGGGGTCATGCAAAGGAGAGGCTTCATTCACACCATGAAGAGGGTCTATGAGAGGCTATGGGCGAAGCCTAGTTGCAGTGGAGGATTTCAGCCAATTGGAGATGCCACCACCAAGGACAGCAGCAGCAGTGGAGTGGAGTCCACCAGAGCCTAGAAGGCTACAGATGGCCCACACCCTTTGGAGGAGCTGAGATCCCGTGTGGATGCTAGACATTGGGACAAGAAGCTGTAAAGTTGAAGTTGTCTTGGATACCCCAAGGTGTTCAAGATGCCAGAGTCGTAAAATACCGGCCGAGGAAAGCTGCTAACAGGGAGTGGAACCAGCCCAAGAGAATGAAGTTTGTTGCTGCTGAATGCCAGATGTGCCAACAGCTGTCAACACGGATGAAGGGGGTTGGAGATCTGGAGAGCTCTTTGACATTGGACGTGGAGACGAGGAGTTTGGAGTTTGCCCAGCTGGTTTTCTGTTTTGCTTTGGTCCAGTATTTCCTTAATATACATGATGATGTTGGAGGTGTGTGATCTGCTTTTTGATTTTGATGTCTTAAGCAATTACAGTTAAAAGACTGCATGAATTTCAGGAGAGACTTTGTACTTTTAACATTGTAGAGACTGCTACAGAGTATGGGACTTTGGAAGTCGGATTAGATGAATTTTGCATTATGCTATGGCTAGTCATGGCCCCCATAAACTCATGTGTTTGAACAAGCCAATGGGGGTCAGGGAGTGTAATGTGGTGGTTTGAATATGTTTGGCCCAAGGAGTGGGACTATTAGAAGGTGTGGCCTTTGCAATGTTCCAACATACAAAGAAACAGTGAGTCATCAGGTGAGTTAGTTCTTTTCCCAGGAGACCACTGGTAAGAGTTAGGGACTGGGGTTGTGTGGGAACTAAAAGGGGCCAGGGGGGGTGAGGGGGGAGGGAGGATGGCTCATGTCCGGCCAGAGTTCCACCTATGCTCTGGACAGGTGGACACAGGAGGGCTGCCAGACACTTTCCACTCAGCCCCGGGTGGGCATCCAAGCCTCTGACCCACTCGACAAGATCAGTCCCCCAAACCATAAGGGGCTATAGCCCTGGGGTAATGGGAGAGAGGGCATAGGGAAGAGAGGTTCCCATACAGGCAAAAGTCTACGCAGCTGAACAGAGACAGTCTATGGTTTTAGAGCTTTATTGTAGAAAGGCAGGGGGAAAGAGAGAATAGAGAGAGGTAAAAGAGAGAGAGAAAGGTCGGCCATGGCCAAGAAGAGAGAAAGGGGGGAAAGGAGAGAGAGAGAAGAAAGGCTAGAGAATAAGGAGAGAGAGGAGAGGAGAGGAGAGGAGAGGAGAGGAG
>NC_034610.1:4818716-4823132 GCF_900095145.1 Mus pahari
GAACTCACTCTGTAGACCAGGCTGGCCTCGAACTCAGAAATCCACCTGCCTCTGCCTCCCGAGTGCTGGGATTAAAGGCGTGCGCCACCACGCCCGGCGCCTACGTGACTTCTAACCATGTTTCTCTTGTGGGGGCTGTGGGGGGGAGGGGCGGTAACTTAGGCAGGAGCCAGAGTTCTATGGGCATGAGAAAAGTCCTTCCATCCCACGTAGGTAAATTATCACCACCAGGTCCCAGGGTTCAGCATCTTAGCTCGACTAGAGACCAGCCTGTCTGTGCATAGCCCAATGCCCCACAGGGTTGAGCTGAGCCTGTTCCTGCCACTCAGAAGCTTAAGCACACTCCTGCTGGTATTAATAAAAATTGTTCTTAAGAGGCTGGAGTGCAGCCGGGCGTGGTGGCGCACGCCTTTAATCCCAGCACTTGGGAGGCAGAGGCAGGCGGATTTCTGAGTTAGAGGCCAGCCTGGTCTACAGAGTGAGTTCCAGGATAGACAGAGCTATACAGAGAAACCCTGTCTCGAAAAACCAAAAAAAAAACCAAAAAACAAAAAACAAACAAACAAAAAAAAAAACAGAGGCTGGAGTGCTTGATGCTTGATGCTTGTGTGATCAGAAGGAGAACGGTGCTGGGGCAATATTCACAGAGAAGTCACTAGAAAGCACCCCTTGTGGACATTGTATTATTTAGCCTTCGCCCTAGCTTTGTGCAAGGCTAGCCCATGGTCCCTGCAAACCCATGGCAAACCGATGCATCCTGGAGGGTGAGATAGATGCTCAGAGACCATGATAGGTTTCCAGGCTCCCAGTGCTAGAAACACTGCTGACAAAGGCTGAAGAGGGGTGGAACTCAAGCAGAACAAAGCCCAACTTCTACTCCAGTCCACAAACCTCGGCGCAGTCCACGCAGGAAGCCCTCTGGAGCCAAACAAATATGGGGAACAGAATGGAAGGGATCCGATTCCCAGAATACCTCCCCAACGTCAAAGCAACGCACTGACAACAATAAAGGAAAAAAATTAAGATGGCCGCACAGTAGTCCAGAGCGAGCCCACAGGAGGTATGAGGGCACTGATTCTCAGGGTAAAGCAAGGTGGAGCCTCCAGGGGCACCAGAATGCTCTCCTCGGTGGTACAGACTTATGGTCCCTGAAAAGACCCCCCCTTTGTGGTACAGATCCTGCAGAATTATTGACTTCACTTTGTGACTGTGGGGTTGTGGGATGCTACAGATTGAGAGCCAAAGTGGCTTTCTTGAGCCCCTTAACAGTCTCTTACCACAGGTTTCTGCACCTGACGTAACAGCTTCATGTCTGTTAGGCAGAACTTCCAGAACAGACCGTGCTGGTAAACTTCGCAGCACTCCCCACCCCCTGCGCCTCCCAGCCCTCAAGCTAAGTCTGTGATCTGACAGCGCCTGAGGACTGTGTAGAGTAAGGTTCTCTTTGCTCTGCTGTAGCTGACCCGTAGAGTGTCCCTGGTAATCTACCTAGTTAGTAAAAGCACGGACCTCTGAATCTTTTGCCCTTGCTCAACGAATCTTAAAGTTTGCGCGGTAGTCTCCCCCACAGCGGGACATGTCGTTCTGGGAGACTCTGATCTGCGTTCCATGTTATGGCAACTCTCGATATGGCTCAGAAGCAACTCTCTCTTGTCCCCTTTGGAGGAAGAGCTGTGTTGTGTGCATCAGCAGTAGCTCCCCGGGTGTGGCACTCACTCAGTGTCCTTAAATGATGCAGGTGCCTGGTTCTTCTTTCAATTGTCCTTGGCATGACATTTGCTGTGGACTGTGGGGGTTGGGGGGAGGGAGAGGTGCTGTGCATAGCTGTGCGCTCTGAAGGCTGCTTGCCAGTGCACAGGCCTCGCAAGCATAGGGCCTCGAGTCTTCTGAGAGGCCTTGGCATAGGCTTGAAAATACGGGTGGTTGGGGTCTGTGTGGAGGATCAGCAGTCTTTAGTTTCAAAAGCATACTTGGCAATTGTCCTCCACGCTCAAGGGGACTCCAAGCTGTACTTTAAGGACACGGCAAGCAGAGACCGATCAGGTTAGAGCTAAGTTGTTCCCCAGTCTCTTGGAGAACCAAGGCCTCTGGTCCATGACTGCATGAGGTGTGAGGGGCACATCTTTCAGTCTAGGCTCTCTGGGGTTTCCATGTGGCTTCAGGATTATTGAGGGCAGGGGTTGTGGCTGCACCAGTCAGGAAGGGACAGTCCTGGTGGGACAATGCCTGTGCTTAAGAGGAACCATCGGAACAGGAACATACACGCTGTCTGTTGACTGCCAAATGGAACATTCTAGAAAACTTGGCCAGCCCTCATTTTGTTTACACAGAGATACTACCAAATAGTTGTTTTAAATTCTCAAAAGTCACAGAAGATTTGCTGGGAGGTATAAGAGAAAGTCTCTTTCCAAAGCCCAGTAGTGTTGACATTTGAATGGAGGAGTTGGGCACTGGTGTCATTTATGGCTTGGCCTCCCCTGCAGCAGGACACAAGAACCAAAGCAAGCTCCAACCTTCAGGGATATTAATGAGAGTGATGGGCATGTGTGTGCATGTGGGGCTGGGGAGAGGAGGGGTGTTCACTGCTAAAAGTTCTCCAGAAAAGCTGATTAAATAAATCTAATTTTGACCCTAGTAGCAGCGTCCTCAAACGACCTGTGAGAAGTAACCAAGGACTCAGGATAAGCACTTAGTGAGCACACCTCACAAATTAGTCATTTTTTTGTTCCTTTTTTCTATGAGGGGAACATGTAGACAGCGTCACCTAACCCATGGAGTTGACATGGCAACCCTCAGTCTGGACTCTCGGGGTTGGTGGAGGACACTCTGTGTGGACGGACATTGGGCTTTAGTGCTATAACAGTGGATGACTCATCGGATGCCTATTGCTGGATGTCATTTGTAAGAAGGGCCACCAGTGTATCTTGTGTGCCTTCTCTTTTCACTGGCCCTGGACTGAGGTCTGATGATGTCACCCACTGCTGGCCACCATCTCACTAGAAAGTTTCATTTACCACCACCTCAGCTTCCAGCCCAAGGGTAGAATTTCATCCCCATAGAAACCACCTTGGAAGCTGCTACTGTGGCCTGCTTCACAGCATGCATTAGCACGAGGGAGCATCCCAAATGTCTGCGAAGAAACCGGGTTAGTTTGAGTGGGATGTGGGTTTAGGAGGTTGAGACGTTTCATGCTGGAATATTCTGTGCTCACACTCTGCCTGGATGGTCTCAGGCTGTACACCCTCCCAGAAGCCCTGGCTGCCACCGGAGGCCACCATGCAGAGGCCCCAGGCTGTGCACCCTCCCAGAAGCCCTGGCTGCCACCGGAGGCCACCATGCAGAGGCCCCAGGCTGTGCACCCTCCCCGAAGCCCTGGCTGCCCCCAGAGGCCACCATGCAGGGGACCTCAGCACTAACCTGGCTCTTGCCTCGGCTTACACTCACCATTTTTTTCAGTTGGCACACTGCAGCGGGGACAAGGCTTGGTGGTCTTCTTGATGGTTTCCTTGGAGGCCTCCTCCCAGCGAGCTCGCTCCGCGGCTCTTCCGTCCACCCGGTAGGCCTGGGTTGGAAGAGACAAAAGAAGCTCGGACTTAAGACTTCATTATTGGGATTGAAGTCTGTGTTCCTTAAAGTGAAGTGAAGACACTTCTCAGAAGTGAACATGCCTTCGGGCAAGCTCAACTATTAACTTGTTTGACAAGTGCCGGACAGCCACTGGGCACGCATGGGCACCGTGGTTTTGGCACGTGGTACATGCTTATGAGCTAAGAAGGAGGGCTCAGAAAAGATTGCTCAATTTTATAGCATAGAGTTCTCTATTCTGAGAATTTTATGTGATTGTAATAAATAATATGTAGCAAGTGCTTAATCTGTAGGCAAGTGATGAACACTTTCACGTGCCTCTCAATAGACCCTTTTGTTGAGTGTGAAGTGAACACGTTCGCTGTCATCTCTGAGGCACTGATGGAGGCTGGACACTGTTATGTAAGTGGGGGAGCCTGTGATGCTACAGTCTTCACTTCTCAACTCCCCCTTGCATCTTCTGCTTCTTTCTTGACCCTGATAAGTGGATGCTATCCCAGAAGGCATTGAGAGAGAAAGCAAGGGCACCCAGGAGTTGGTGACAGCAGAAACTAGGACCTTGGGCTTTGCGATCAGCTGCCTGGGTTCAAATCCACTCAGATGTAAGACGTTGGAAAGGGCTCCTCATTCTCTCTGAATTCTCTCAGATGGAAATATAAAATACGGGGTGCTGCGGGCTGGGGGACCATGTCACATGCTCCTTACAATGAGCATGTGGTATGTGCCTAGATGCCTTTGCTACCGCATTCATGTTACCAAGGATTAGATAAATATTGCTGGGCAGTGGTGGCGCACGCCTTTAATCCCAGCACTCGGGAGGCAGAGGCAGGC
>NC_034610.1:4823978-4824043 GCF_900095145.1 Mus pahari
GCCTGCCTCTGCCTCCCAAATGCTGGGATTAAAGGTGTGCGCCACCACGCCCGGCCAGACACACT
>NC_034610.1:4824054-4825070 GCF_900095145.1 Mus pahari
GAGGCAGAGGCAGGCGGATTTCTGAGTTCGAGGCCAGCCAGGGCTACAAAGAGAGACCCTGTCTTGAAAAACCAAAAAAAAAAAAAAAAAAAAAAGTACTTGGTTGCCTATGATCAGAAGCTGAGGCTTAGCAAGCCCCTGCCTCGTACCCCTCCCCCCCTGGTTAGCAACCCCCACCCCATTTTCACAGTGAGGTTGGGTTCCCATTGAGGCCGGAAGTGAGGGGAATCAAACTTCAAAGATCAATCCCCCTTTCATTTCAAGATCTAGCCCTTTAGTTGTTTAAGCTCCCAGTCTTTATGAATGAAGCGCTATGAAGGAAACAGTATTTTCTAAGTTACAGCCTTTTGCGGCTTTTGTAAGGACCTTGATATTTATGTTTCTGTTTTTACAGCAGAAAGTCAGTCCTTGCAGACCAAGGTCATGTTTGAGTCATCCTTATAATTCCAGCCCTTGGCTTGGTGCCTGGGTACCGGGAGGGGACTCAGTTTTAGCTGAGTAAGTGACAGTCATTTGGAATAGGACCTCAGGAGACATGGGAGCCCAAGAGATGCGCCCATGATGGTGGTGGTGGCTGGGACCAAGGTGACACGGCCAAGGGCTGGTCACTGGTGTCAACCCACTTCTGTTAACATCTGCTAACATCCTGAAGGGAAAAGGACTCATGTGATTTGTTAGAATTGAGCAGAGTCAGCTTGATTGCTGAACCCTAGGTCCCTGCAAGCTTCCTTTAGCGCTGGCACATCCTATAGATCGGAGCCCGGTGATGAAGCCATGGTTGATGAGGACTGTTTCAAGACCTGGTACCCGACACATTTTTTTTTTTTTTTTTTTTTTGTTTTTCAAGACAGGGTTTCTCTGTATAGCCCTGGCTGTCCTGGAA
This sequence comes from Mus pahari, assembly GCF_900095145.1. Taxonomy (NCBI): domain Eukaryota; kingdom Metazoa; phylum Chordata; class Mammalia; order Rodentia; family Muridae; genus Mus; species Mus pahari. The sequence continues at coordinate 4,824,938 of NC_034610.1, forward strand.
CTCACTCTGTAGACCAGGCTGGCCTCAAACTCCGAAATCGCCTGCCTCTGCCTCCCAAATGCTGGGATTAAAGGTGTGCGCCACCACGCCCGGCCAGACACACTGTCAACTTGACTGGCTTTAGAATCACCTA
>NC_034610.1:4825081-4840868 GCF_900095145.1 Mus pahari
GTCAACTTGACTGGCTTTAGAATCACCTAGGAGATACACCTCTGAGTATGTATGCAAGGATGTTTCCATAGAGGTTTAGCTGGGGAAGGCAGGCCCAAGATGAACGTGAATGATATCATCCGATGAGTCCGGGGCCTGGACTGCGCAGAGCTGGAGAAAGGACAGAGGAAGCTGACTGCGAACTTTATCCCTTTAGACTGTGAACAAAGCAAATCCACCCTTAATTGTTTTGACCCGGGGATCTCAGAGAGAGTATGAACCTGTTTCCCAAAGTGGGTGGTTGTACACCTGTGTCTACATTATATATTATAATATAAAAACTAAGCTATCTATATAGTTTCATAATAATACATGTGACTGGCTATAGATATATGGATTTAAGGTCTCCAGCGAAGCCACACTGATGGTAAAGATTATGCAGGCTGACAGGCTAACCAGAGCCTTTTGATTATAAAGAGACAGAATATCAAAGACTCAGAGCCATAGTGATCTTGGGCTGTTGTCAGTCTCCTTAATAACCAGTTATTATCTGCCTCGGTATCTGACCCAACTTTATGAATATTTAATTGTGATGGCTAAAAGAAAACTTGTTTTTTGTGTTACACACCCATTCTAAATTCCTAAAAGATAAGTTCCTGGCAGCTTTGACTCCCGGCCCCCTCCCCAGGATTGTAAATACCTTCCTGAGAGAATTACCATTACAGGTTGCTCCAGCTTTTGTAAAACCTGCTTGTTGGTATGCAACAGGGAATGGGAGGGCCAGCTCCTCACTAGCTGAGGGGTGTGACACAGTTTCTGAGCATGGGGGGGGGGGAGGAAACCAAGGTAATTGCGCTCATTTTCCTCTCTGCACTGCACGCCTTCACTATGACTGTGGTCCTGCTGGTAGTAATTAATAAATTCATTTAATTATAACTTGAATCGAGTCTGTGGCCTTTCTCCCCCATAGATTAGAACTCTGTCATATGATAGAAGCTTTGGAATGTATTCTTAGCAGATTACTGACCTTTATCAAGCCCAGAGCTAAGCGTGTTGTAAGCCTTTGAAGATGGTATCGGAGACTTCCCACGTTAACATAACTTGCTGATCTGAGTTTTCTACCAACCTAGCTGGTACGTGAATCGGCTCATCACATATACTTCTTCCTTTTGTTTTTGAGACGGTCTCACATAGTCTACGTTGGCTTCACTCCCTCTGTAGCTGACTCTGACCTGGTACTCCTCATCCTCCTGTCTATACTTCCGCGGTACTGGGATCACGGATGTGCCACTATGACCTACTGTTGACCTACGACTAGAAAGGCACACGCAGACTTTCCTATAGCAGCGCAAGTCACCCAAGATTGCCATTCCTGGCCTTGACCACTCATATGCGACTAAGAATAAATTTGACCACTCATATGCGACTAAGAATAAATTTTCTGCAACCTCCTTTAGAGTAGGAGCTGTTATATGTTGCTTGTCTTATATGATATGTATTTATTCATATTGAACAGGTTAAAAATACCAGTCCTGTAAGTGCACAAAGTCGGGTTGTAATGAAATAAAACTCTTAACTTTGTATTTCTGATTTGCTGCAAGACTGTGATTGATATTTAAAAAAAAAATGTTCCAAACTTCTTCACCTCAAAATACACACGAATTATACAAAATTTGAGAAATACAAGCATGAAGAACCAAGACAGAAGCTACCTGCATTTTTCTCACCGGGAACAAGCATTTCTGCTTTGTCATGCCTAAACCGTTTGTCTAATTCTCTCCTGGTAGAATCATTAGAAAAGACTCAGGGGCTAGAGAAACAGCTTAGAGCACCAGAGGATCCTGGTTCAAGTTCCTGCACTCACATGATAGCTCATAACCATCTACAATTCCAGTTCCAGAGGAGATAGGCTTTCTTCTGGCTTCCTTTGTTTTTGTTTTTGTTTGTTTGTTTGTTTTGGTTTTTCGAGACAGGTTTTCTCTGTGTAGCCCTGGCTGTCCTGGAATTCACTCTGTAGACCAGACTGGCTCGAACTCAGAAATCCACCTGCCTCTGCTGGGATTAAAGGTGTGCGCCACCATGCCCGGCTTCTGGCTTCCTTTGTAACAAGGCACGCATATAATGCATATGCGGGCAAAACATTTGCACACACAAAATTAAGTAAGTAAATGAAAAAAAAAATTTAAACTTGCAGCTAGGATGACAGATTAAAAGTTGCATCTGAGTGAGTGGATGCACAGACAGACAGACAGACAGGCAGGCAGGCAGGCAGGCAAGACAGAGGTCAATGGTTGCTGTACCACTAGGCCAATCAGCTGCCAACTTCCTGATGTGCCACACTCATTTGCTGTATGCCAGGGAACTTCTCGTAATAGATCCAGAAGTCTATTACTGTCGCTCCAGCCGGGCGGAGGTCACAACTGCCCTGCTAGTCAGAGGTAACTTTCTCCCTCAGTGAACCGTTCACAGGAGCAGCCTGGGCTACTGGAAAGCCAACACACAGAGCAGATCCAAGTGGGGTAGGTGTGAGAGTGTGGAGCACAAGATGTAGCCAGGAAACCTGGACCGGAGGCAACCTGCCAGGGGAAAATTGCCACCATTGCCAGGGGTGAGCTACACAGCAGAATTATGAGCCAGCCAAGCCAGCCGGGGACGTCGGAGGCTGGTGGCACAGGGAGCTGCTCATGTGGGTAGGTCCTCCACAACCCTTCAGAGACCCTGCCCTTGGAGAGGCCAACGCCCAATTCATCAGGGGCAAGAATGCAAGCTGCTGGGTGAGGCAGGGTAGATTCTGGAAGAGAGTAGTCTAGGTTCAGAACTCCTTCTACCGGGAGAGACACCCACAACCAGCCTGAGTTGCTGAGATCAGCGGTCCTCCCCAGCACCCCGGGGAGATGGACACAGAGGGGGAGGGGGCACTATGATCTCACCGAGGAGGAGGCACTAAGGGCAGCTTTCTGGTGAATTAGTTTTTCCCTATGTTTTTCTGTATTTCCTACTGTTTAAATTATTTTGATTTTTAAATTAAGTTTAAATTATTTATCATTATTTAGTATTATTATAATTATAGTATGTGATTATATTAATTAATTATTTAATTAATTTTAAATTATTCACACTCCTGTACTGTACTTTATTAAGCATCTGTATATTCACCTACAAATATCTTCCTTATTTTATATTTCTCCAGTCTTGTGTCTCCAACTGCTGTGCTTTCTTTCTCACTCAGGGGACGTCTGCTCTTTTAACCCCCTCAACCCTCCCCACACGTTCTTTTCTCATTCCAAAGCAAGTTGGAAAGGTAGAAAAAATTAAGAGGACACGGGGAGGCGTCTCATTAGTGAGGTCAGGTGGCAGCTCAAGGGACGGGTGATAAAGATGTTCCTCTTCCACAGAGGTATTTTCTAGTGAGCAAATTGTTTCTTTTTTACTTTTTTAAATAACCACGATTCATGCCTGAGGCTGAGCCCTCGCGACCTACAACCACTGCTTTACTCCTGTGCCAGACATCAGACTTTTTTTTTTTTTCCGGCGAATCTCACAAACAAGGCTTTGTTTACAGTCAAAACATCTTAATGTCCCCTGCACCCCAAATGACCCGGGAATTTACTGTATCAGCTGTAATGCAAGCCAGTCTGGAACCACCCCATGATCTCACGTAATGAAAAAGAAAGGCTCCTTAGCAACCCTTTGAGGCCCCTCAACAGACTCTGGAGAAGCCCACACGCCTGCTCCCAGGTGTGTGGTCTCCTTTCGCTGTCTGTCTGTCTGTCTGTCTGTCTGTCTACTAACCCCAGCGCTTAAGTCTCCGCGAAACGTCCTTCCTGTTAAACTCGAACCCTGCTTGAAGCTCTTTTCTGTGGTGAGGTCAAGGAGCCTGGCCACAGGTTCTCTGGGTCGCTGCGGGATAGTTCCCGGAGCTGTGTCTGGGGCCCGCATCTCCTTAGCACGGTGTTAATCCTGAGATTCGCTGGAGAAAAACCAGTTCCGCCACTTGAGGTGAGCTTTATTAAATGTTGACCAAGATGGACTTTGACAAGGACAATTCCTAGGAATTTCCAGCAGAGTGGCCAGAGATGTATTTTGTAGGCGCTCATAAGGACAAACCCAAAAACCACCGTATTTCCCCGCGTGGCTCTTTTGTTATTTTCTAAGAAACACAGCTCCCTGCATCCCAGGAAGTCATCTAGGGCTTGGGCAGGTGGAGCTTGCAACTACAACTCCCAGCATTCCAGGAGGTTACCGACACGCACACGCGCACGCACACACACTCAATCCACAGAGAGGCCTCCAGATACCATGACACACTCCTTACAAAGTAGCAGGAGACAAAATTCCTAGAGAAGAAATTTCCAAAGGACTTATGTAAAAAAAAAACAAGAGTGGGGAAAGGGGCCGGGCAGTGGTGGCGCACGCCTTTAATCCTAGCTCTTGGGAGGCAGAGGCAGGCAAATTTCAGAGTTCGAGGCCAGCCTGGTTTACAGAGTGAGTTCCAGGACAGCCAGGGCTGCACGGAAAAACCCTGTCTCAATAAATAAATAAATAAATAAATAAATAAATAAATAAATAAATAAATAAATAAATAAAAATAAATACATAAATAAAATAAAATAAAATAAAAAAGCCTGTCTCTCCAGGACACAGACAAGAGATGAGATTTATCAAAGCGAGTGCAACTTTTATCAACTTGGAGGAGAAATTTTAAAAAATTTATGTTTTAAGTTAGGATTTCTATTGCTGTGATAAAACACCATGACCAAAAACAAATAGGAAAGGGTTTATTTCAGCTCATAGTTCCATATCACAGTTTATCACTGAGGGAAGTCAGGACAAGAGCTATGACAGGTCCACCACAGTGGTGGCACACGCCTTTAATCACAGCACTCAGGAGGCAGAGGCAGGCAGATCTCTGGGTTCCAGGCCAGCCTGGTCTACAGAGTGAGTTCCAGGACAGCCAGGGCTACACAGAGAAACCGAGTCTCAAAACAAAACAAAACAAAATGAAAACCAAAAAGAACTCACACAGGGCAGGATCCCGGAGGCAGGAGCTGATGCGGAGGGCATGGAGGGGTGCTGCTCACTGGCTTGCTCCTCATGGTTTGCTCAGCCTGCTTTCTTATAGAACCCAGGACCACGTTTCCAGGGGTGGCACTGCTCCCCATGGGATGGGGCCTCCCACATCATTAATCAAGACTTATGGACATGCATACACACTAATCTTATGGAGGCTTTTTCTCAGTGACCCTTCATTCCTCTTTGATAACTCTAGCGTGTATTGAGTTCACTAAAACCAGCTAACACAGCTGAAGAAAAAGTCAACTGGAAATTGACACACTGATAAGATCCCAAGTAAAAATTCTGGAAATGAGAGAAGAAATAAACTACACAACAAAGTTAGCAGGTAAGACCACATGGGAGAATTAAAAAAAATTAGAGACGGAGGACAAAGCCAGGACAGGAGCGTTTATGCACACATAAATAAAAACAAGCATGAACCACGCATGTAAGAGATCTAGGAGATCAGAGCAAAGGACCCAAAACATGGACAAAGGTAATGTCAAAGGGAACAGACAAATGTCTTCAATTAAATTGTAGTAGAATTTCCAAAACCCACTGAAGGATGGCCAAACACAACAGGTGCACAGATCTCCAAACAGGCCAGGCTGGAGGAGAAGCCACGGGTACAGGGCAGAGTTGGTACGGGTATGGGTGTGGGTGGTAGGGAGGTTCTGAGGAGCAGGGAGGGTAAGAGAGCAGGTGTCCTGAAAGCAGACGGGGAGCTATGGGGATGAAAGGGAACAGGGCAGGGCAGGAAGAATGAGGGCTGAGTGGAGGGAGATGGAGGATCAAAGAAAAAAAAATCAGGCTGGGAGAAAATGCTATGATGAACTTTGCATGTTGCTTAAGCAAACAAACAAAAAAACGCCACAAGCAGTTCCCTGGGCCACTTACAGATGACAGTATGCATGTGTGCGTAACTGTGTGTGGCGAGCAATCTCAGGCTTCCCCACACTCCGGACTGTCTGCACGCATTCTAATTGTCTTAGCTAATCACAGTGTGCAGGAACATGGGCGGCGCTGATCGGCCCCGGAGATACTGAGCTGAACCAGCTTGTGTGGAGGCTTTGTAAATGAGTCTCTGACACAACACCCTGAGCGTCAAGGCTCAGGGTGTGTGTGCACATGTGCCGGCTTTATTGCACATAGCCGGATTAAGCCAGGTGAACAAAATGTTTACAATGATAAAGGATCTTCTGTGCTTAGCCTGAGAGATGGGGCAGAGCACTGCCTTCCAGAAGCTGTACTGCCAATTTACAATAATGTGCTTTGGTATTTGGGGGCAGAGGAAAAATATTCTTTTCCTGTCAAAATACCAATTTCTGGTCGTATGATACATAGGATCTAGTGTGTGTGACTTGAAGGCTGGCCAAGTTCTCTTGAGGGTTTCCCAGCAAGGGGACCTGCCATCTCCCCAGCCAGACCTCTTTCTATTAGCATGCTGCAAACTTAACACCTGACAGGAGTAACTGACCGCCCATGTGGCCATTTCCATGCCAGAGTGAAGTGGGATTCGTGTCCCCATAGAGGGGGGGCCCAGGCAGCTCTCTCGCTTTCTATTTTGTAAGAACAGAGACAATTCAGTGCTCTGTGACCAAACAGAGGGTCCTCAGGAGACCCCAGCCATGCTGGAGCCCTTATTTCCAATCCCTAGGCTGTGAGGGTAAACCTGTGTTGTTTATAAACGGCACGGCCTCTGACGCTTTGTCATAGAAACCCTGTTGACTATGACAGACTATAATTTGAAGAATTCAACTTATCCAACAAAGTAGGTCTTCATAATAGTTTAAATGGGCAGATAGTTTCTCCGGGATCATAAATGTGGAAGGCTCCGATACTCGCCCTGGCCTCTAGGCACCATCTGTCCTCCTTCTTGGGATACTAGGACAATGACAGGCACACACGTTTCTACCACTTGACCTCAGTTGGCTCTTGGCTTGGCCTAACCTTCAGAAACTCTGCCGAACAGTGTACAGACGAGGACTGCCGGACTCAGCATCTTTTCCTCCCTTATCATCTCCGATGGTGCTGTTGTATCTACCACATGCCAACTCACCCCAAAGGGTCCTCCTGCGCGCTCTCATGTTACAGCCAATCCCTGTTCTTTCCACCCTGGTCAGTAGGAGCCATAGAGTGTTTGGGACCCCATTTCTGCTGCTGGTCCCATGATACTGGGAGAAGTTTGCACGCACAAGCTAGCATGCCTGGGGAATTCCCACAGAGGTGGACACATCTTTGCTTTGCATCCTGAACCATCGTCAATGCCAATGTGGTGAGGCACACCTTTGATCCCAGCACTCAGGAGGCAGAGGCAGGAGGATTTCTAAGTTCGAGGCCAGCCTGGTCGACAGAGTGAGTTCCGGGACAGCCAGGGCTACACAGAGAAACCCTGTCTCAAAACAAAAACAAAAACAAAACAAAACAAAAACACAAAAAACAAAAACAAATGAAACAAAACAAAACTCCTTCTGGAATGGTCTCAAGGAGAGGCTGGCTGCTTTTAGATGATGCAGGCCCCTGTGCTCACACCTGAGAGGTTTGGATTTGGTGGGTCTGCGCTAGGGTACACGAAACAGAATCCTTAAACAATTCTGCTTGGGTTGTGAAGGGCAAGAGGTTTGGGTGTTAGTGTCCTTCTTCAGGAGTGCACGTCTGTCTTGTTTGTGTGAGCAATGACACTGTGTGTAGAGTAGTGCTCCCCTTTCCCACCATATTCTGTTGCTAGGAGCAGACAGTCTTGTGACTCAGCACTGTCACAGGTCCACACAGCATCTGGAGCGTGGCTCACAGAGGGGCTGCATGACAAGGTTGCTAATTAGATAGAAGTGTGTGTGTGTGTGTGTGTGTGTGTGTGTGAGTGAGTGTATGAATGTGTGTATGTGTGTGTGAGTATGTGTGTGAGTGAATGTGAATGTATGTGAGTGTGAGTATATGTGAGTGTGTGTGTGTGAGTGTGCGTGTGTGAGTGAGTGTATGAATGTGTGTATGTGTGTGAGTATGTGTGTGAGTGAATGTGAATGTATGTGAGTGTGAGTATATGTGTGTGTGAGTGAGTGTGTGAGTGTGTGTGTGAGTGTATGAATGTGTGTATGTGTGTGAGTATGTGTGTGAGTGAATGTGAATGTATGTGAGTGTGAGTATATGTATGTGTGTGTGAGTGTGTATGTGTGTGTGTGTGAGTGTGTGAGTGTATGTGTGTGTCCCTGCGCACACAGTGGAGATGAGCTAACGTGGGAGAAATGGGTTTTCTTACATATTTTATACCTGAAAAAAATTAGAATTTCTTCTATGGTAAATAAATACATCTTCCTATATATGCCCCTTTCTATACCAAAATTTCTTTACATGTGCCTAGGTATAGGTATTTCTATAGGTATAGACATAGGTGGAGTGCAACCCTGGGGATCTACCCGTGGCCGATTTGAGTGTGTCTACATCATGAGATGTGGCTAGGGGATGCTTTGGGAGGTTCATGCCTGCCTGGCTTGCTTCCTTTCTTACACTGTAGCTCTGGGATTTGAACTCAGGTCCTCTGGAAGAGGATTCAGCGCTCTTAACCTCTGAGCCATCTCACCAGCCCCCAGCCCTCAGGCTCCTCTCACCTGCAGAAGTATGATAACACCACCACTGGCCTCTGTGACTGCTGTTGGGAGGAAGTGAGACACACACACACACACATACCACACCACACACCCACCCACACACACACCACACACATACACAGATTGAGGAACCGGCACGCCCTGACTGCAGGCTGCATCTGTGTTTCCTCCTTTGGTTGTACGGTTGCTACGGTCACCCTCATTTCTAGTGTACAGAGACAGGGATATTAAGACTGGGAGTTTGCAGTGATGGTAAAGCCTGTTGAGGCCTTGATAGTCCTGGCTGCCCTGGAACTCACTCTGTAGACCAGGCTGGCTTCGAACTCAGAGATCCGCCTGCCTCTGCCTCCCGAGTGCTGGGATTATACAGGTAAATCGATGCCTACCCCTCCCCAGCCCCTCCACACCCCACCCCCACCCCCAAGCAGTGAAACTTTTAAAAGCAGATTAGTGGCTTTTCCAGCTCAAATTAGCGGCTAGGGGACGCTGTTAATGTGCGTGTAAGCTATCAGAAGTAGAGGAGAGCCACACAAGGTCTCTCTTCCATGTTTTAGAAAATTTATTTGTAATCCTGGGTTAGAAAATAAATCGGACAGGTATCTTCTAATCCTAAAAAGGGTCAAAGCCAGGCATTGCTGAGATGCTTGACATACTCCAGGAAGGTTCTCTTCCGGTGAGCGGCAGCTTTTAAATTCCACCTTCCTCAGTAATCCAATGCCTGGCCTTCACTGGTCACCTAGACAGAAACTTCCCCTCTGCACAACCCTTCCCAGCGCGGAGTCAAACTGCAGCTCAGGCTGCAGGCGTCTGCTGTGAGTATCGCGCCCCCTGCTGGTGAGCAGTGGAACAGCACCTCTCAGGAACCGAACGGATCAAAACTGGTGCCTCTCAGCCTTGTTATTTTCCGTGTGTTCTCACTGTTGTTTTGGAAGAATGAGTGCATGCTATATTTTGGATTAAAAAAAAAATTCAGAGTGGTGGTGGCAGGGGACTTACAGTTTCTGGCTGAGGACTGGCGGGCATAATGCTACAATCTGCCTGTGTTCCAGATTTTCAGAAACTTTACAACACAATTTGCAACAGCATTTTTGGTGGTGAAGACGAGAGCCGTTCTTTCTACTATTGGTGGAACGTGTACAAAAACCGCAGGGGAGTTGAGACTAGGGGCACATGGGCGTATTAAAATCACATCAGAGACTCCCTGCGAGCCCCCGGGTCAGGGACGCAGACCAGCACTTTACTTAGTTATCATCAGAGATGCTCCCCCTACCGTGTGGCAGACGGGAACAAACACAGAGACCCACAACCCGACTCAGGGAGTGAGAGACCCGGGAATCCTCAGCCTTACAAGGCATGTCTCCATCACATCTCTCCCCTTGAGTGTGAGAGCCAGAGGAGATGGAGGACACCAAGGGATCAGGGCCTCTGAGACCCAGTAGGGCTGGTGGTGCACATACAAACTTAGAGACAGAGGCAGCGCACAGGATCTGCAGTGGTCTGCACCAGAATGAGCCCCAGAGCTGAGACACAAGCTCCCACGCCTTACCCAGAAGCTATCTCCAAATGAGAAATTCGCTTTTTTTCTGAGGCAGTCTCACTGGGGAAACAAACCATCTTAAAGGTAGGCTGCTCCATGCCTGGTAGTAGAGAGCCAATAGAAACAAAGTCAGCCACAACTTTGGTGGGTCTTTGTCTCATAAGGTTAAGTTGGGGCATTAAAACCAAAACCAAAACCAAAAACACTTTACCGGTCTTTTGTATATATATTGTGGACTCCATTTTTTTTTTCAAAAATAGGGTTCCTGTGTGAACATGTGTGTCTCTGTGTCTATATGTGTGAACATGTGTGTCTCTGTGTCTATATGTGTGAACGTGTGTGTCTCTGTGAGTTAGTCTACACAGCAAGTTCAAGAAAACCAGAGCTACACAGTGAGATCCTGTCTAAAACAGAACAAAACAAAACAAACAAAACAAAACAAAAGCCAGGTGGTTCACGCCCTTAATCCCAGCACTGGGGAGGCAGAGGCAGGAGGGTCTCTGAGTTCCTTTGAGGCCAGCCTGGTCTACAGAGTGAGTTCCAGGATAGTCATGGCTACACAGATAAACTATGTCTTGAAAACCAACCAACCAAACCAGCAACAATAAAACAATTAAAAGAACTAATGAGCATATGGTATATGATCAGGGGCAAAATGCTGCTGTTGAATCCACGGCACCTTGTGGAAAGACACATTCATGCTTGATTATGTGCCTGGCATAGAACACTCAACAGCAGCCTGAGATGGGTTGGTGAGCCCTTTACACTTGGACCCCAGCTTCCCTGTTAATGACGCAGCCAATGGTCAGGAACACACCTATGTAGTTGTTGCCCCCACAGACCTGGTTTTAAGCATCCTAGGAATGAAGGGGTAATGATAACCAAAATCCAGTTTTTAGCTTTCAAACGTATGCATGGTCTAAGCATCAAACTAGGGAATTTGATTTCTGGTTTGTTGGAAATCAGCATTTCCCTTAAGGATTTAGCGCCCTCTGGTGGCCAGAGGTGCTCTGCAGCCACTCTGAAGAGAAACGCCAGGGCACAATTTTCTTCTGTGGGAATCATTGTGTGTGTGTGTGTGTGTGTGTGTGTGTGTGTGTGTTAAGTAGAATGTACATGTATAAGAGCTATGCATGTGTGTGGTGCTTGTGGTATGTGTATAGAGTAGGCTGTGTGGGTGGTGTGAGGTATGTTATGTATGTTACGTGTGTGATATCAATTATTTATGTGTGTGGTATTGTTAAAATCAGGCTGTGTCCTGACATAAGCCACTCAATATTGTTTGAAACACTGGATCTTTTTTTTTTTTGAGACAGGGTTTCTCTGTGTAGCCCTGGCTGTCCTGGAACTCACTCTGTAGACCAGGCTGGCCTCCCTGAGAGATGTTTTACGAGCAGCTTTTGACACCATTTTGAGGACTCGTGAAGTGCAATTGAAGAGAACGATATCTGCCCGGTGTCACCTATGCAGCAATACCGACTTATTCTAGGCAGTAGAGAGTGGGGTAGGCTATATATTTATGAGGGTGAGTTCAGACCTCCGTCCATCCGCCTCCTCTTCCAATGCTCGTCCCTCCTCAGGACCTCCATCCATCCACATCCTCTTTTCTTCTGCAGCTGAACTCATCTCCACAGCTCTGATTTCAACCCTGGCTCCACAGTGGTTGATTCTACAAAGGCACCTTCTTCCGCAGAGGGTTTATCAATACAGAATCAGTTTATACTTCAGAAAACACTTAAATTTCCGCTGGGGCCTTTGAGACCTTTTATATCCATTCTGTGGCCAGCATACGTGTATAAATATACATATCTATCTGAAAGACATGTAGGCATAGATATATTTACAGTGCGATGTGTGCTCTCAGTATTAGCAATTAAGATCAGAATGAAAGAGTCTGTGCTGACCATTGACAAAAGATCAATGGAACAATGACAAAATATATGTAGAGTACATATCTGCGTAAGAGCTATGCATGTGGTATGCATGTGTGTGATGTTTGTGGTATGTGTTTAGAGTGGGCTATTTGCAAACTGTTGAGCCTAAGACTACTGTGCCTTGTGAATTTATTGTTATTCAACAAATTCTGACACTGTGGAAAGACACTAGAATATCCCTCTATATTTCTGATAAAGTGTGCTCATGATAGGTCAATCTATGGTATATAGGGTGCACGTGGTATGGTGTATATGCTTTGTGTAGTATGTGCGGTGTGTCCATATGATGTGCTTTGTGTGGTAGAACATGTGTAGGATGTGTGTTCTGTTTGTCTGTGATGTATGTGATATTCAGTAGTGTATATGTGTATAACTGTGTGTAAGTATGTGTGTGTACATGTGTGCTTGTGTATGTGAATATTCATGTATGCGTATGTATGACTATGTGTAGTGTTTGTGTGTGTGCATGTTTACTTGCATGTATGTATGTGTGTATGACTGTGTGTACTGTTTATGTGTGTATGCATGTATATGACTGTGTGTAGTGTTTCTAAGTATGTGTGTTCATGGGAATGTGTGTGCTTTTGTATGTGAGTGCACCTGTATGCGTGTACATGACTGTATGTAATGTAAGTTTGTGTGCACATGTGTGCTTGCGTGTGTATGTGTGTGTGTGTCTGTATGATTGTGTGTAGTGTTGTGTGTGTGTACCTGTGGGTATGACTGTGTGTAGTGTTTGTAAACAAGTCCATGAATAAGAAACCAGGAGAGAGTTGGAGAGATGGCTCAGTGGTTAAGAGCACTGACTGCTCTTCCAGAGGTCTTGAGTTCAATCAGCAACCACATGATTGCTCACAATCACCTGTAATGGGATCTGATGCCCTCTTCTGGTGTGTCTGAAGACAGCTACAGTGTACTCATATACATAAAATAAATAAATAAATCTTTTTTAAAATAAGAAATAAAAAAAAAACCCAGGAAATTTCATCTGCAGTAGGAAGATTTACACGTTTGGTCCACAAATCCCACATTGCTAGCCCCGGAATGCAGTAGCCCAATACCACAGACTTGTATCCAGATGCCCTGTGACCCCAGCTTTGGACCAGGACTGAACTTCGATCTACCGAGACAGCCTGATTTGTACAACCCTTATTTACATAGCAAAGACTTCATCCCTGGACATTCGTGTCTTCCCAGATGCCTTCCCTACATTAGAGCTGCTATATGACGTCTAGAATACAACGTAGAAACTTAGAGATTCAGGTGACGAATTGACTTTGGCTAGTGAGTTACAGGCTTCTAGTGGGGTGGGGAAACTTTTGGGGGCGTGAGAAGGGGGAAGGAGCTCTTAACCATGGAATTTGGGTGAAGCCTCTCAGGGAGGCAAGAATTCTGGGAAACTGCTGGCAGCTCAAGGTCATCATTTCCTAGTCACAAACGTTCAATTTTCTAGGGCACTCACCAGAAATGCACGGCAGAGACGGGACATGTACCCACCACCCTGTGCAGCCCCTGTGGTCCCTGGTTTCCTGTCAGATTACAATCCCACCCAAAGCACCTCCAGAGCAGCCACACTTAATTCTACTTATCACGTGGGGGAGGGGCTCTAAGAAACCCTTCAGGACAGAACCCGAAAGCCAACAAAATGGTACACAGGGTAAATGCCAACACAATGAATTGCTACTCTCCCTTGAAGAGCTCATGCCCACATTTAGGCAGGTCTTACTTTTTGTGGTTTTTCTTTGAAGAGCCCGTATCCACACTCTCGGGTATGTCTTAACTTCTTTCCCAGAGTGCCCCCTTTCTCTTAACCCTCATACTTAAGCCCAATATAAAAATATCTTCAAGCCAGGCAGTGGTAGCACACACTTTTAATCCCAGCACTTGGGAGGCAGAGGCAGGTGGATTTCTGAGCTTGAGGCCAGCCTGGTCTACAAAGTGTGTTCCAGGACAGCCAGGGCTATACAGAGAAACCCTGTCTTGAACCCCTCCCTCCACAAAAAAAAAATCTTCAATAAAATCTCCAAGTTTGTTTCATTATAAACTCTGTTCTCTTGGAAGTCTTTCCAGTGCTGAACCCACACATCCTGGTTTGGCTTGAGCTGGGGTCCTGAGGAATCTTGGGGAACTCCGATGGGTGCTGACAGTGGCAATGTAGAGCTAAGACCCTTAGAGTCCAAACCCCTTTTGGGGACCCTTGTTTTCAGAGCTTTCCCATTTCTTCCTCAGGATGGGGACTTGAAAACGGTGTTTGGAAAGGAGTTGACTTCTGGTGAGAGCTGAGGTAAGGTAGCAAGGCACATAGACCAGAGGTTTAATTCAGGCAAGATCTCAGAGGTGGGGGCAAGCCTCACCATAGACCATAGTGGGTGCTTGGCATTGCTCTTTTTATAGGGAGAGAGTACCAGAAAAAGGGATGAGAAAGCCCACCCCTCCCCGGGCCAGCAGGCAGCTGTTAGGCATGTTAAAGCATTGTTAAGAAGCACTATTAATACTAATAGCAAGAAGTTCTTACTGCAAGCAGCCCTTCTGATTGTTTTTCTGCAGATAAGCAAATGTGCTGGAGGATTAAGCAATTTGAGTGCTTGGCTGACAGCTTTAGACTCTTTCCTGATGAACTGGCTGCCTGGAACAGGGAACTGTCAGTCAAGGAGCTAGGTGGAATACCTTTAAGCCAGTGCTACTGTTCCGAATACCTCCTGGGGGCCTGAGGTACATAGCAACAGCACCTGCCTGCTGCTGAGGTAGACCCGGCTCCTGAAGGTGTGGCCTCAGCTACAGTGGTTTCAAACGCTTTACACTGGGAACTTGGCCATCTGCAGCCTTGGTGAACTCCTAATGACCCAGTAGCCCTTCCCCAAATCTGTGGCTTTCCCCAGATGACATGGTAGAGGACAACTGTAACTGGTGCAAAAGGGACAGTTCCATGATTAGTGTAAACACAATCATTTGCACTAAGGTGTTCTGTGACTGGTGTAAATATTGCTATTCTGGCGTAGCAGGTTATTTGGTCCACATCTGGGAGGCAGCTGGGAGAGACACTCTTGTGCCGTTGGCCTGGTGTTTCTAAGAAAGCCGCAAGAGGCTTGTCTCTTGATCTCCACTTTATTTTTTGAGAGTCATCTTTAGTAGAGTGGGCTGAACTAGTGATGCGCGCGCACACACACAGACACACACACACACACACACACACACACACACCCTGCCCCCCCCCAGCAGGGGAGCAGCACCAGAAGACAGTAGCTGCGGCAGCTGCAGCATCCAGAAGATTCTGGAAGAAGAGCAAAGTGGCAGCAGTCGTGACGGGGGCCAAAGCAGCAAGTGGCAGCCATAGAGTTCCAGAGAGCGGCTGGGAAGGAACAAGACTTCCTAGGTCTACCTGAGAACCATAATACTGTCATTGTAGGATGAAAGGTCCCTGTACCACAAGAGCTCTAACACTAGAGGGCGCCATCCACCACAGCTCCCAGTTGCCGGGGGCTATCAGTACCGTCAGAAGCTAAAGATTTCAAAGGCTGGCTAGGAGCGGCGCTGGGAGAATCCTTGCCTTGCCTACCCACGATTCCTATCTGGGATGCAGCAGAAGAACCAGCCGGCTGATTAAGAAGGCCAAGAGAGAAGAACAACTTTCAACTTTCAAGTACAGCAGGAAGAGGGAGGGAGGGAGGGAGGGAGGG
>NC_034610.1:4841670-4842896 GCF_900095145.1 Mus pahari
GAGTCAGGGGGTGGGGCGAGGAGGGGCATGGGCAGGTGCCAAGGGGCAGAGGACAGACGGCCGGGGAGGATCTTTGTGAGTTTGAGGCCAGCCTGGTTTACAAAGGGAATTCAGGACAGCCAAGGACATAGAGAAACCCTATTTCAGAAAACTACCCTGCCCTCAAACAGAAACCTCTTCCTTCAAAAATCACTTATTCTCAGTTATTCTGTTAGAGCAGCTTTCTCTGTTACAATTTAGGAGAATGGGTTATTTATGACTCATTTTCCTGTTGCTGTGAAGAACAGCTGGACTAGGTAATTTATAAAAGAAGAGGTTTGCCTGGATACACAATGAGCTTCTGTCTGCCCTGCCAGCACATCTTTCATGGCTTCTCTATAGCGCCTGACATTTTAAGCATCCGGCTTTAAACATCCCAAGCCCCACGTTTTTTTTTCATTTTTGCGGTACTCTATGACTTGTAAAATACTTCACATACCTTCTCATTTCATTATTTATAGTTCAGTAGATCTTACTGGCCCCATGTGGCAGAGAGGGAAAAAGCTGTAAGCATTTGAGTGACTTGCCTGCAAGCGAAAGAGAGATCAAACTGCTTGCTCTGATGGCCAGCCTAGGGCCGTTTCTGCTCCAGAGCAAACCATTCCAGGCGGGCTAAGTGCTCTGTAAATGCACCGTTGAGAGTCTGGTGCTGTTATTTAGCTCCCACGGATGAGATGGAGGGGCCGTCCAGGAGGATACGCCAGCTTTAATGGAGATCTATTGCCACCATTCCGCTCTGTCTGTGCATCAGTAAGGCTGTGTCCAGAGCGGAGGGGAGTGGCAATAAAGCTGTTTTACTTGAGGCAACAGGTGACTCAGTAAACACGCACTCCCGGATCACGGATCACGGAGACAGTAGAAGTCACTCACGGTCTCTTAACTTGGGGAATATAGTTGGGTGGTACAGGTCGTGGTAAGGACACTCCTTCAGAGACAGGCCATCTTGTAATTTGCTTATTGGCTCCAGAATAGCTTCCTCCTCCAAGAGGCCCTATGCAATCTGCTTGTGGAACCCCTGGACATTTCTGTGGGGAAGTCCACACTGTAACTGGACATTTCTGTGTGGGGGAGCCCACACTGTAACTGGACATCTCTGTGGGGGAGCCCACACTGTACCTGGACATCTCTGTGGGGAAGTCCACACTGTAACTGGACATTTCTGTGGGGAAGCCCACACTGTAACTGGA
>NC_034610.1:4842907-4847604 GCF_900095145.1 Mus pahari
TCACAGTGGAGAGTGGGTCACAGTGGAGGGTGGCTCACAGTGGAGGGTGGCTCACAGTGGAGGGTGGCTCACAGTGGGGAGTGGCTCACAGTGGAGGGTGGCTCGCAGTGGGGAGAGGCTCACAGTGGGGAGTGGCTCACAGTGGAGGGTGGCTCACAGTGGGGAGTGGCTCACAGTGGGGAGTGGCTCACAGTGGAGGGCTTGCTTCCAGATCCCTTGCTACAAGGCAAGGCTACTTTCATGAGCCTGGGGCTGGGGTAGAGCAGAGTGTTTGCCTAGCATCCAGGAAGTCCTTAATTCCTAGTGAGCACTGTCCTAGGATCTCTGGCTTCTGAAGCTCCTCTGAGCCATCTGTGGCAACCACACTGCAATTCAGTTTCTCAGTCTAACATGTAAATGACGAGGGGTCCAGGCTTCTTCGTTGGGTTTTCTTAGCACGTGAGAACTGTTAGCAGGATATTGTTGCTGTGCAGTGACCTCTTTGGGGACTGAATGAGAGGGTGAGGGGAAACCCTCTGGATGGGGTGCACCTTGGGCCGTGCACAGGCTATGGTCTGAATGTGTGTGTTCCCCTCGAGTGTCCCATGTTGGAGTCTAGGGACCTTTGGGAGGTGACTGGGTCATGGAGTTCTGAAGAATGGGATTAGTGTACTTACAATGGAGCCCCCCCAAAACATGGCTTTGCTTCTCTCCCTGGGAGGATGCAACGAGAAAGTCTCATTGGGAAGCCAGGAAGCAGATCTTCACCAGGTACTCTGACCTCTGACTCCCAGACTCTGAAAGGGAGAAACAAACCTCTATTCTTTATAAGCCACTCAGTTTGTGGTCTTTTGATGTAGCACTGACTGGATAGAGAGACGTTAAGTATACATTTTGTGGGGATAGAAAAGGTCCTGGGCTAAGAGGCTATGCAGGTTCATACGTAGGGGACCCATTGGTAGGTTGGTTAAGTGGATGGACAGGGAAAATGTGTGAGACTCAGGATGAGTAAGTCCAGGAGATCTGCAGGGAAGGTACATGGGCGAGAGGGCTGCCACCTGGTGATGTTCATAAGTCAGCGCACACCTAGATATTTCCTTAGACAAAGCAGGGAGAGAGCCCAGATAGCTGGCCTTGGCCAGCGCTGGTTACTGACCACTCGGGTCCCACTTCAGTGAGCTTTACTGAAGCAGCCACAGCAGCAAGATGAGAGACAGACATCCAGCTACCAAGGGGGATGTTGCGGATACCATTGCTCTGCACCCACGCTGCCACCAACAAGGACCAGTGCTGAGTCCTGAGCTGAGGTTCATCTCTCAAGGACACTAACCACGCATGTTGCAGAAGGGGAAGGTATCCCGTCTTGTCAGGAAGTCTACCTGCTCTGGGTGTGGCTTTGCTTTTATTGACAACACAGCCTCAGGCATCCCGACCACTTGAAACCTGACAGAATCCTACACAACACTGCCTTGGACCAAAGGCCTCCTCTGGAAACAAAGGATGTGATGTGTCACAGGAGGCACGTGACCACAGGGGAAATTTGGTCCTATGCCATATCATACCGGCTACAGGCTACGGGTAAGAGTGGCGAGGTAGCCTTCCATATGCAGCAGGAGCTGCTGTAAAATGGCGTGTAGTGTTCTGAGTGAGATTTTACACTCTAAACCAGCACCCGCGATATGGTGGCATTGCTGGGAACAAGCAAAGAAAGGGATTCTAAGTACTGCCATTTTGTTTTCAGACTCCATTTAATCATAGGGTGAAACTAAATTCAAGGTCCCAGGTCCTAGAGGAGCTGGGGACTTCCCTTTACAAGCTTCTGTTGTAAGTAGTTGTCTGAGCCCAGACATCTCAGGGACAATTTGTAAGGAGACAGTTGTCTGAGTCCACCTATCTCTGGGACAACGTCTCCATCTTGTTGGCATGGCCAAAGAAGATCACGCTCCTAGGCCTAGGAATGGACTCCTACCACATTTTCCCCAAGGTTTTCTGAATTGTTTGTTAACTGGTAAGGAATATAGAACTTGCTGTTACCTAAACTAAGGTGCATTAAGTTATAAAAGTATATAACCAATCGCCGGTTATGCCCTAGTTAACCACATGCAGCTGACCTGCTCCTTTGTCCCCTTATTACTCTGAGCTCTGGACCTAATATCTAGGAGAATGAATTAAGGACCTTCAAGCGAGGTGTCCTGGATATGGCCCAGTCTCCGATGGGTAGGTACTCCCTTGCTTAACCCATAATGTCAAAATACAATTGGATAACCACTGCAGCTCCCCTAAGCTCCCCCTCATTTGTGTTCCTATCCTTTACAAGTGTTGTTTAAGTTCCTTTTGGGGATGCAGTTCAGATCCCTAACTGGCCACTCCCCTGAGCGCTGAGAAAATAAAGCTTTTGTTTTTCCAAGCTTCTGTCTCTGAAGTGAGTTTTCTCAGCTTCCATCCCGGGCCCAGCACATTTGGTTTAGGACCAGGAGTGCACACAGGAATGACCCTACTTATCCTTTATCATGACTCTGAGTCACGCAGTTGGGAATTCGTGCTCTTCCCCCTGTGCAGCTCGGCCTCATAGATACCAAACTCCTAGTTTCCACAACATGTCCACGGACACTCGTGGGGGTTGGGGAATACCACTATTTGGGACTAGAGTAAGCGTTCCAGCAAACTTAATTATCACAGTCATCTGGTCACTTGACGCCCCATTTGCTAATCAACCAGCATGCAAGGCATCATGGGTCTAGGCAGGATAATGGAGCATCCAGAGGAGGAAGGGATGCAGTTACATAGTGGGTTTCGAATGGGAAGGGAACCTTCGATATCCAGGTGACTCATCAGCCAGATCAGCTCAAACTGATGGGCCTACCTGCCATTGGACAGAAACTTTGAGTTCAAGTTACCTTTCCTCTTTAGATGTTACTTCTCTCTGGCATTTTGTTGTCGTTACAGGGAGCTGACTAACAAAGGCCCATGTTTCTGCACACATTGCTAGAACTGTGTAGAAGTTGTTCCATTGGAAAGAATGCGCCCTCTGGGGTGAGCCATATATGTAGAGGGTAGTTCTGATGATTTGATTGGGAATCTGTGTTTATGGACGCTGAAGATCCTTGCCCCCATTTTTTTGTTTTTTTTCAATACAGGGTTTCTCTGTGTAACCCTGGCTGTCCTGGAACTCACTCTGTAGACCAGGCTGGCCTCGAACTCAGAAATCTGCCTGCCTCTACCTCCCAAGTGCTTGGATTAAAGGCATGAGCTACCACTGCCCGGCCCCAGGTGGTTTTTGATCCATCAGTAAAGGTGGCAGTAGCCAATGGCTGAGAATGGGGCAGGTCATAGAGAATTGTGAGGGTAGGATGCACAGAGAATTGAGAGGTCTCAGGAGAGAAGAAGGGGATACAGTAGTGACAGGAAAAAGACCAATAAGCCATGTGAGTTTTGGGGCTAAGTGGCCTGTGGGTGTCAGGGGAAGGTTTAGGGGTTCCCTAGTCATTGGGTAGGCAATGACAAGGCATTTTAAGAATAACTGGCCTTCCGGTCTGGGCCGGTGCCCTGAGCAGACCTTGGGTGCGAACTGCACAGCCAGTCCCACAACACCCAGAGGAAGCTCCACTCCCAGGTGCTGTAACATGCCCAGGATCACAGGATCATAGGATCACAGGATCACAGGATCACAGAATCCCAGGATCCCAGGAGCTTGGTCACACAGGATCTCAGGGTCCCAGAGGCAGCTTGTCTTCCAGGCTCTGACACACCCAGGATCTCAGGATCACAGGATCTTAGAATCACAAGATCACAGAGACAGCTGAACTCTGAGGAGTTCTGACACAATCAGGATCACAGGAAGGACAGGCTCCAGTCAGACATAGCCATGGCAGGTAGTACTAGAGATAACCAGATGGCGGGGGGCAAGCATAAGAACATGAGCAACAGAAACCAAGGTTATTTGGCATCATCAGAACCCAATTTTCCCACCATAGCAAGTACTGGATACATCATAACACCAGAAAAGCAGGACATAGATCTAAAGTCACTTCTCATGATGATGATAGAGGACTTTAAGAAGGAGATAAATAACTCCCTTAAAGAAACACAGGAGGGCCGGGCAGTGGTGGCGCATGCCTTTAATCCCAGCACTTGGGAGGCAGAGGTAGGCAAATTTCTGAGTTTGAGGCCAGCCTGGTCTACAGAGTGAGTTCCAGGACAGTCAGAGCTACACAGAAAAACCCTGTCTCAAAAAAACACAAACAAAAACCAAAAAAACAAACAAACAAAAAACCCAAAACAAACAAACAAAACAAAACAAAACCAAAAAATCAAAACAAAACAGGAGAACACAGGTAAACAGCTAGAAGCCATTAAAGAGGAAACACAAAAATCCCTTAAAGAATTACAGGAAAACACAATCAAACAGGTGAAGGAAATGAACAAAACCATCTAAGATGGAGTTAGAAAACCTAGGAAAGAAATCAGGAGTCACAGATACAAGCATCACCAACAGAATACAAGAGATAGAAGAGAGAATCTCAGGTGCAGAAGATATATAGAAAACATTGACACAACAGTCAAAGAAAATGCAAAAAGCAAAAAGCTCCTAATCCAAAACATCCAGGAAATCCAGGAAACAATGAGATGAAACCTAAGGATAATAGGTATAGATGAGAGCCATCTTAAGGGGCCAGTAAATATCTTCAACAAAATTATAGAAGAAAACTTTCCTAACC
>NC_034610.1:4849774-4862502 GCF_900095145.1 Mus pahari
CCTGCCTCTGCCTCCCAAGTGCTGGGATTAAAGGAGTGCAGTACCATGCCCGGCCTTGAATATATTTCTTAATGATTCATTTTTAATATTTTATGCTCTTTTACTATGCTTAATTCCCAAAGAATATATTCTGTATGTTTTGAAACAATTTAGTATTCAACATTAGATACAGGATCCTCAGTTATGGATAGTATTAAATATTCATTAATGATACTTTTAGGGTATGAAAGAATATGAATTTAAAATTTGAACAAAATTTTTTACATATTATTTCTCAAATACTCAATATTATTAATATTCTTGATGTATAAAATGCATTAAATAATACAAATTTTAGAAAAAAAAAAGAATAACTGGCTGGTGTGTGTTTTCTATTCACAGATCCAAAGATAGCTCCTGGCTGAGTGTTCGTGTGTGACTCACCAGGAACTTAAAAGTGTTGTAGACAAAACCACTGGCTACAGTGGGCTCCAACGCAGTAGGTGAGAACCCACTTTTAAAATTATTTGGAGAGTTTGAGATGGATTGCACACACAGGAATGGTAGAAGTCTAGAAGGGGGTGGGGGCAGGGGGCTGGTTTCTCAGGGAGAGGATTCCAGCATGCAGAACTAGAACAAAGGAACATAGCTGCTGCCAGAGAGAGCTCAAGCTGAGAGTCTGGGAACTCCTGCTGTGCAAACAGTCTGACTGGTTCCCAAGTGCTAGGAGGGGACAGCGAGAAGCAAACAGTAAAGCTGCCTGCCTCCAGCCACCAGATAAACAAAGGATACACCAATTTTGCCTGAGCCATGTGGGGATTTCTTCCTGGGGTTCAAAACTGATACAAAGAGTTTAAGATGAGAGGCAGAGAGCCAGATGGTAGATTCAGCAGACATGCAGCTCCACAGAAAAGAGAAGTTAGGGAGAATGAATGAACAAATGCTTTAAAGAGATGTAAAAGTCTTGCTGGGACAATTTCTTGGATCTTTGAATGTGACATGGGATTTCTGGGATTGTCAGCCTAGTATGATAAAAACTAGAACCTGTAAATAGGCTTGTACAGTAAGTAAAAGGGATTCAATTAAAGTTAAATACAGAGACATATAATCTTAAAAAAATTTCAATCTTAAAAAAAAAAAAAGGTTGCAAGCAGGAGGTAGGGAGCCTATCCTATCCCAGACAGTAGAAACTTAGGCCTTGAGAATTATACAAAGAGAAAGGGACACACTACAATATGTACCCACAGAGATATTAATCTCCATAGTAGGAAGGATTCAAGTTTATACATATGTATCAATAATTTAGGCCTTGATCTCGTGAAGGTCGGGGCAGGACACAGTAGAAGCACCGTCTTAACAGATAATATTTGTTTAGATAGCTTTAACTGCTTTGAATTGTTTTGATTATCAAAATGAGTGTGGTTATGAGTTTGGAGATTATGCTAAAGTTCCTCATGGAAAGAGGTCAAGCTACACACACACACACACACACACACACACACACACACACACACACACATATCCGTAATGAATTCCGGTTATTGGAGACCAAGGACATGCTATTTGGGAGAAAGGTTTGAAAGACCTCCGTGGGGAGCCCTCCCCACTCCAGTCTCGTGAAGGTGGCACCCAAAAACCACGAATAGACCATCTTGATGTAAAAACATGAGGTAGTAAGCTGGGCGTGGTGGCACACGCTTTTAATCCCAGCACTAGGGAGGCAGAGGCAGGCGGATTTCTGAGTTTGAGGACAGCCTGGTCTATAAAGTGAGTTCCAGGACAGCTGGGGCTACACAGAGAAACCCTGTCTCGAAAAAACAAAAACAAAAACAAAAACAACAACAACAAAAAACCCAAAAAACACCCCCCCCCAAACACGAGGTAGTTTAATAATGGAGCTCCAAGTCGATATGTATCTCATGCAGGAGACAGAGGGATCGACCACGTGGCTCAAAAGCTAGTGGGCTTTATAGGGAGGGCGTTGGGGGCCGGGAGAATTGGTGCGGTTGCACACGATTGGCCCATTTAAACACTAACAGAACGATTACACATTTGCAGAATGGTACATGCAAGTCAGGAATGTTAGGAGACCTGAGGGGCGGGTCAGCGGAACATCTGTTTACTGTGTAAAGGCGGGCCTGCTCGAACTTGGGGCCTGTTCCACTAGGTTCTCAGGCTCAGGCTTCTAAGCTCACAAATTCCTCTTTTAGACCTAAGTTACATGAATCACAGGCCTTAAATTTCATCTTAAATTTCATTTCCCTTCAGGTTCTGCATTTGTGTTGACAGGAAAGGAGAATAGGCTCTGGACCCCTTCCAGAGTGAGGTGGATCAGATATTACAGGAGAAGACCATCTGGAGATCTCAAAAAATTCGAGAAAATCACACAAGACAGGTAAATCAATCTGCTGGTTCCTCGACATGAGAGCAGCCCAGTAACTGGCTTAGACATAAAAGTGTCTCTAGTCAAAACTTCAGCTAAAATGAGATAATAAATCTTATTGTTTATGGAATCTCTAAGATTCTTTGTGCCCTCCTTCATATGACATGAATGATTTATTACATTTGGTTATTGATAAAATTAACTCATAAAAAAGACAGTTGTCTTTCACCTGCTCAAACAAGGAGCAAAATTTCATCCTTAATTGATCTGTGCACCCTGCACAATCCATATGAATATCTTAATGGTGCTAAAATTTTGGTTGTGAGATTCATATATTACAGAACGTACAGCTCTGACAAGATTCATCCTCAGAGATGCTGAGCTGACCTACTGCTCAAGCACCCAGCTTCCTTCCTGATGCTGCCCAGAGACTTACTTCCAGAACAGCTTCAGGAATTGTTGCTGATTCCAGATCATTTCGCCTCATCCAGCCTTTCAGATGGATCTAGTCAGAACTTCGGTCAAACTCCGAGCCTTCTATGCATACAGAGACTGGATAACGGATGCTAAAGCTAGCTTTCTTAAGTCTAACCAATTTTTCTAATTTTCCTACCCCTTCCCACTCCTTTAAAGAATTTCTCATCATCTCCAATCAGCAGGAAGAAGTCATAGAGTATCATCAGCCTGATTTCTTGGGTTTGGGTATCTGGTTATGGTTATTTTACAAACCAGATAGATTGTCATTTTAAGGGATAACTTGGGAATGGTCATAATTTTGAACACGGAGGAAATAGATGGGATGGATTGCTAAATTTTCTTAAAGAAAGCATTGTGTAGCCATAATCTTACATTTGTAGAAATCTTTATAATTGGTAAAATTGAAGTTATAATCTCTTACACTGGTATAGAATTTATATATTGATATAGAATTAAGGTTTTCATTGGTATGAATCTGTATATTGATACAAAATTTGAAATTAATATTGTTACTTTTAGATAGGCATTGTGCCTATGCAACACATTTAAGAACAAGACGATTAAGTAACACAAGTTAAGGGCTGGATAGTAAGCTTACAGTTAGGTTAGATTCTAATTTAATTATAATAAAGCACTTTTTGGGGGGGGGGTTGAGACAGGGTTTCTCTGTGTAGCCCTGGCTGTCCTGGAACTCACTCTGTAGACCAGGCTGGCCTTGAACTCAGAAATCCGCTTCCCTCTGCCTCCTGAGTGCTGGGATTAAAGGCGTGTACCACCACACCCGGCAATAAAGTACTTTCAATTTACTCAAATAGAAATGGCTACTAAGAGTAGATAAGGTTTAACAGTTCAAATACACTTTACATAGATAGTCTTCAAAAACATCAGAAATCCACAAAATCTGACATTTAATCACTTCATTATTAGAAGTTTTGACTAGAGACATGTCTGCTCCTGACATTACCCCTTTCACAGTTCAAAGAAGATATTATCTTTACCTCCCAGTGAGGTTGCTTATCATGGCAAGGTAGTCATGGGATAGAAATTGCCTATTTCATCTACAGACAAAATACTATCCAAAATGGACACACTATGCAGCATAGTTGACTGTTGGCTCTGCCAAGTCAGAGTAAGCAGCCCTTTATAATTCTGCTTTACAAAGGTCTATCAGATGATCCTGGGCCAGAAGGCTGAAGACTGATACTCCAATGTTTTGAGGAATGGGGGACTGTCCAGGTAGTCTTTACAATTGTTTGAGAAGCTGTTTGGTGCTTCCTATACACCCAGGTAATGTTTAACTCATTCTCAGATTTCTGACGGGGTTGAAGACTAATTATAGTCCCATAAACAAACTTAAGTTGTTTAACATTAAAGACATGTCATAGAGTAGAAAGCATAGCTTTCAGATAGTATTACAGGCTAAAATCTAAACAAATAATTCTAAACAATTCAGGGATAGAATTGTAACTCTTTAAGTTAGTAATGATGTTAGAGTACTTTGTCTAATTGACAAATACAATGGACTAGATATTAATTGTATATCCTACTTTGTAATTTACATGATTGTTATGGTTCTGTTCAATTTGTGATGGAAAGAAGAGGGTTTTTTGGTTTTGTTTTGTTTTGTTTTGTTTCTTAAATTGGACAGAAAAGATGAGGTATAGAGGGTGGTTCTGATACTTTCATCGGGAATCTATGTTTACTGATGCTGAAGATCCTTGTCCCCAATTAGTTTTTGATCTAGCAATAAAGATGTCAGTAGCCAATGACTGAGCATGGGGTGTGACACTGAGAGTTGTGTGTAGAGAGCATAGAGAATCAAGAGGACTCGGGAGAGAAGGGGATGTCATAGTGACAGGAAAAAGGCCAACCAGCCATGTGAATTTTCAGGAAAGTGGCCTCTGGCCCCTGGGTGACTGGACCTAAGGTAGCAGGGGAAGGTTTAAGAACCAGTCATCAAGTTAGCCAAGGCATGTTAAGAATAACTGCTGTGCGCACATGCCTGTGTGTGTGTGTGTGTGTGTGTGTGTGTGTGTGTGTGTATGTGTGTTTTCTATTCATAGATCTGAGATAGCTCCTGGGCGGGTATGCATGTATGACTCTCTGGGAACTTAAAGTGGTGTAGACAAAACTATCTGCTACACATATATCCCACCATGTCACTGTGATGTGTTATTATGGCACCCTGTGGCAGTGCACTGTGAACTTTGGGTGACTGTACTTGTAGGCCAGCACTTTGCTGTTATGTTTGGTTTAGTAGGGAAACCTGAAGAAAAATGAAATTTATGACTGTATCACTAAAATATTGTGAGGTCTCTGAGTTGATTCAGTGTTGTTTCACAACAATTCCTGCTCTTCACTAGTATTTGACTTTACTATGCCTGGAGGAGTATTTTGCTACCCAATAAGTAGCACCCCTCTTTTCTCTATGCAGAGTGACCACAGAAGACAGCTGAGAGGTGACACTGGTGTTTCCCTGGGGAGAAAGTTGTCATTGGTACAGCTTCCAAAGGCTTGCTCAACAGTCACCTAGTGGTACCAGCCTTACACCCTTGGGTTGCCCTCCCCTAACCCTACCTTGCCTTTGATAAACATCTATCACAAAAAAGGTGTGATGAGGCTTAGAATTAGAAGGGACATTTGCAAGCCATTTGTAAACACAAATATTCCTAGTGCATGTGATCATTTTTATCCCAGACAAATGTTGGCTTTATCCCCGTGATTCAGAAGGCTGGTGACTTGAGCTGTGGCTCACTAGGGTAATCTCCCTTCCTCTTACGACGGAAAAGATGACTGAGAGAAGAACCTTTCTGGGCTCCCCTTTCTGGAGAAGGCAATATCAAGAAACAGAAAGGAATCAGCTCTGAAGGGAAGGACACGAGAGGAGTTACAAGTAGCTGACTGGAAGGAATGCTTTGAGAGAACTGAGATGAAGGGAAAATGTGAAGAGGCCCAATGAGTGGGGTTTGCAAGTATTAGCAGCATTTGGACATGGGTGCCTTTAAAGATCAGTTTCAAGGGTAGGGGAGCTGCAAGTAGGTGTTGGTTCTTTGATGTGAACAGTGTCATCATTCTCAAAACTGCAGGGCAGTGAACCTACCAAGGCTACCCTTCTACTATCTGTGTTTGAGGAATGTAGGCATCAAGGCACAAGTCAGCTCTGTTGAAAGCAGACCCCCTCCTTCAACAAGGACACACCCTTTAATCCTTCTAATCCTTCTCATACAGTTCCTCAGCTGGGGACTAAGTATGTAGGTATATGAGCCTATTGGGGTCATTTTCATTTAAACCCCCACTCAGGACAGTAGACGTGTTTTTCTTATGTTATTGGATGGCTTGCTTTGTTTTCAAATAGGAGGAATAGGAGTGTGGGTCTGGGGGCTGGTGAGATGGCTCAGTGGGTAAGAGCACCCGACTGCTCTTCCGAAGGTCCGGAGTTCAAATCCCAGCAACCACATGGTGGCTCATAACCATCCATAACAAGATCTGACAGCCCTCTTCTGGAGTGTCTGAAGACAGCTACAGTGTACTTACATATAATAAATAAATAAATCTTTAAAAAATAAAAAATAAAAAAAAGGAGTGTGGGTCTGTGATCCGGAGCTAGATGCAGAAGGCATGTTTAGAGGCAAGCTCTAGAGGTAGTGTAAGACCTGAAATTAACCTGTCACTCCCACCTGCCCAAGGACCAGGTAACTTCAGGGATTTTCTTGGACAAAAACGGGGCCCCATAGGAGAGTACGATGATCTATGTGTTTTGTCCATAAAAGCCCTGACAACACACGTCTCTGGGCCGCTCTTCTGGAAATTCCAGGGAGTGGTCTTGACCAAAGTTCACCTCTTGGTCAGTATTTAATATTTAGTAAAGCTTGCTTCAAATTTGGTCTGGCAAATCTAAGGAATAACAGTAGGGCTCTATAATCAAGGCTGAAGAGGCACTATGGCACGTGCTACCCATGACACATTGAAATCCTTATGTTGACTGTGCAACTTTTCAGTATCTAGAGAATTCATGGAACTGCCATACAAACAGGGATCTTACCCTTTATCCACAGGGCTTGGAACAATTCCTCATCTACTATAGGTGTTTAGTGTATATTGCTGAATAAAATAAAAGCTTTTCACTATGATGCTACCAGAATTCAACATGCATCTATCCAATGTAAATGCACAGGTTCTGTATTGAACTTGGGGATGCAGAAATGGATACAGGAAAAGAGCAGGAGAGATGCTTGTACCTTTGCCCACAAATGCTATCTCGCACAACAGTGTTTAGGACCACTGTCAAGAGTCTAATGCTTCCTTCTGATGAGCTCAGAACCACTTTCCATGACGTTCAGGGAAGTGTTATACAAAACTATGTATTTGTTGGACTTGGCCAACAGTATGTTGATATAATTGTCGACCTTCTTTTAGCTCTCTCCCATGACTCTCCTCTGAGGGGAAACACATTCATTTTGCCAGCTAGCCAAGCAGGATTCTTGACATATACAAATGTTCCACTTAACATGCACTGATAGTATGATAGGTATATGCTCCTTGATGCGGGTCATATGAACTCAAGGTCATCTTTAATGCCCATTCCTCCATTTGTATGGCTTAGATATTAAGGTTATAATGACTTAAAAAAAAAAAAACTTTAAAAACCAAGGTTGGTTGGTCTCTCTTGAAGGATGGTGAAATTACTGTGAGAGTCAGGAACTTGTTCAGTTTAAGGGTAAGGAAGGTTGTTTCTCATTTCCAAGTAGAATCTCACATCTTGGGAGCTTTGGTTCACGTCTGGGGTACTGATGGATGTAAATTGCTTGTTTATTCCCATTTCACAGGGCCTCTTCCTTCATCATCCTGCACTATAAAGATCTCAAGGCATGGGTTCCAAGGCTATTATTATTCCTGCTTTCTGTACCCAGTGAGCTTGAACTTGAGTATCCCTGAGCTGAAATAAATGAACAGAAGACACAGTTGCCTTCTTGACTGTATAAATAGAGTTCACTCCTAAGTCTACTGATATGCTGGTGGTCAACAACGCAGGATCTTATGGGAAGACCCGAGCATACTAATTATATTTATTTAGTTATGCTAATAATGGGTAAACACAGCTGCACAATCCCTTACAGAGATGCACTTCTCTCTATGTTTACTTGCAATCATTCAGCACTGTCATTTGTTCTCAGCTATAAAACTGAAATGCTCTGAAATGTCCATGTCTGCTTACTAGGTTCTTATCAATGAGACGGGGTGTCTATTTGCCTAGGTTCGGTGTTTGAACTCTTGTCAGCCATTGTATTGAGAGAAAAGTGATGAGTGAATTCATCAACTGCTTTGAAGTTCCTAGCTCCTCTCTCCTAAGGTTTTATTGATCATAATTAATAAATAGAAGGACACACACTTGCATTTTCCTAAGCTTTGTGTAGCTTGTTAGTGGGCAGGGTTCAGGAAATGTGCTCTTTACTCAATCAGGATGAAGACACAGTTTAGCGCTGTCTGTGAGACTGATGGATACGTGCAGCTGTTTCCTTGAACGTGATAGGATGTGATGCCTGCTCAGTAGTCCCTCTATATGTACAGTCCCTGACTTACCATGCTTCAGCATTGATTCTTGAAGACAGTGAAAAGCGATATGTGTTCAGTAGTCACTCTACTTGGGATTCTGTGCTTTGACCTTTTCTGAGTAGCTACAAGCTTGCATCCTATACAGTAGTGCTGTGCAGTGGTCATGGCAACTTCTACTTGGCCTCTTGATCGCCAGGATTAGCAATCAAGACCCTACAGTGTGCCATGAGGCCAAGTTGTGATGTTTTGTAGGTTAGAGTCTTTCAGAGCATCTTTGACTTTATATTTGTGGCTTATGATGGGTTTATTTGGGACATCACCTCATCATAAGCAAGGAACGTCTGAGCATGCAGAGATAATTTCTATCAACCTGCCAGGTGTGTCCAACTTTCTGAAATTGTGACAGATGTCATCTATATACATTATCTTGCTTTGAGAACAGCTCAATTAAGCCCCCCCCATTGCAAAAAATACCTTTGTAATGGTCTAAGTAAGTTTATGATTCACTATTGAGCTGGAACCATGGTTGTGTTGTGCAATCAACCTATAGGTCACAGGTTGGGCACACTTGCAACAAAGGAATCAAATAATGAAATAAAAGTAGAGGTAGTATTGATTTTTCTGACTTAGATACTGTTCAGTTGTCTTATCCCCGTCTCCTCTGATCACACTGGTGTGCCTTATCACTATTCCATACTCCCCAAGGAGAAAAGATATCAGGGATTAGGGATATACCCCTCTTGGGAAAGCTACAAGGTGCCCTGTGAGTGGGGGATAATCCTGAGGAAGGCTGAGGCTCACTCAGTTGCAAGGTTTCTGCCCTTAGACTTCTTGGTGAAGGTAACTTCCTGTGACGTGCTGAGGGAGCTGCTGCTTATTGGGGTGTTGGGCATCACTTAGCAGGATGAAGGAATCGCTTACCTGGGAAGTTGCTCCCGAGGGTTCGAACAGTGAGTCACAATCCCCTTCATGGTATGTTTCCTTACAGTTCCGGCAGAAAACAAACTGCAAGAGAACACACGGCGTGTTAGAACATTCCGTTGCATTCTAAACCCTACGTTGGTCTCTGGCTTGAGTGATGGCTCCTGGGTCAAATTACTCTTTGCAAAGTGGGATTAGCTTATATTTTCACGGGTCTGCTCACGGTTAGAGAGTGTTCTGTGTGCCTCAACAGGGTTACAGAGATGAACTGTGCGTATCTCAGCCATGTCCGAGGCTGTTGTGGAGGCTGAGGATGGCTCCACATGGTGACTCACTGAACTGGGGTCATCATCCCACCGGACACCTGAGATACCACAGGAAAGCCACCATAGGAAGGTCTGGAACTCTCAGAAGCCTCTCAGACGCTTGGGAGTCTCCAAGCTCCTGTGAGAGGACATCGGCTGGGCATTTGTCATGGTTTTGGTGGAGGTAAGATGAGTCTGAACTGAAAAACAAAGGCAAACCAAACAGTGCCGACCGCACCGACTTTGTTTTCAAAGAACGTCAGCTGCTTCTCAGGGACTCAGGAGAAATGCCAACCCCCCCCTTGCTCTTTCCTCACAATACCTTCACCATGCAAGGAGACTCATCAGCTGTAGGTTCAACATCCCTCAGTCCAAGAGGTTGGGGACCAGACTTAATTCAAATTTGGCATGATTTTTCAGATTTCATAATGTTTGCATACACACACATACACACATATATATTCACATATCAACATGCATACACATATACATATATTTACATATACACATCATATCTATACACGCACACACACACACACATATATATGTATACATATATATATGTGGCTAGTGGAAGATTTGGGGGATCGAACACAAATTAAAGCACAGTTTATTTAATATATGCCTTACCCACATAGCCTGATGGAAATCTCATACATTTTTTTTTTAAGTATGCCTGTTGCTTTAAAATTTTAATTTTAACAATTTTATGGGTTTGGGTTATCTGTATACCACATGGAAGAGCAGCCATGCCTCCAGCCCCATGCCTGCAATTTGACTGTGGCCCATCGCAGGAGGTTAGGTGTAGTAGACTTTCTTCCAGCGCCATTATGACAGTGTTCAGGAGTTCAGATTTTAAAGGTGTTAGATTTGGGGTCCAGGCTGCTCACTTTGTACTTCTCCCAGCAGAAAGGCTGACCTGCAGAGTGATCTTCACTTAGAAGCTTAAGTTGGTGGGAAAAGGTTAGGGTTAGGGTCCCTTAAAGATCGACAGCACAGTCAGGCTCTATGCCCGATATTGTATTTATCCCCTCTGGATACAGTGAGTTAGTGCCTCCTCCAAAGGTTTCTCTTTCTTTTTAGAGTGAGGGCAGGAATCTCCTGGCCGGCTCCATCCCACCCTTCAGCGTTGGCATGTTCAGTGGGCTCACCCACAGAGAACTGGCTGTGACTCCCCCGCCACTGGAGGGAAGCTAGTCTGATCTCTCGGCGTGACAGGGAAAGCACTTCACATCTTATTAGCCAGGGGATGAGATATAAAATCAGTTTTATGGTGCAGATACACCCTGGAGGTTGATCAGTTTGTTAGAATAAATAGGCCTTTCCTGACGCAAAGACATTAAATTCACTGGTACCGTGAAAAAAAGGATGGGGGGGGGGAGGAAAAAAAGAAAGAAAAAAGAAAAAGAAACACCAAGGCAACACACACAAACGGAAGCCCCCACACCGTGACTGGTGTGAAGAGGGTGAAAGTCCTGGTGAATATGTTGGTAGTGACATTAATTCCTGTGTTAATTTGCATCTATTCCAAGGCACCACAGCCAGAGTACCACACGGAGCTCTCTCCAGTTTGACTTGAATCTGTTCCGCATCAGCTGAGTAACCATCTAGACCACTGGTCCTCAGCCTGTGCGGCTCCATCCCTTTGGGGTGGGGATCAAATGACCTTTCCGCTGGTGGCACTTAAGGCCACCAGAAAACCCAGATATTTACTTTGCCATTCACAACAGCAGCAACATTACATTTATGAAGTAGCAATGGAAACAATTTTACACAGGCTGGGGTGGGGGCTGGGGGTGGTCACGACATGAGGAACTACATTAAAGGGTGGCAGCTTTAGGAAGGTTGAGAACCACTGGTCTAGAAGGGGCTGGCTTGATCTTGAGAGTGTTTGGGGGATTTGTAATCACGTTATTCTGAACTTTCAACAAGAGGCTTATTCAAATGCAAAGGATTTCAGTTTCTAAACCATGCTCAAAGGCATCCCAAGGTATGATAGAAAACTCACAGGACTGAACTGGACTGGTTTAAGTTTTTGAGTAAAACACAGCGACCATCAACATCTAGAAGCCTCTATGAATTGATAACTCGACGTCATTCCTGTGAAACCACAGACCTCATAGCTGCCTGGGTCCTCCCTGGAGTGATAGGGACTTGTATACAAGTGCTCATTTTCTTGGCTAGTCTCCGAAAACCATGCAGATACTCAGATACACACACAATTCAATGGCAGTGGCGGTCTCTTGCGCTCTCTCTCTCTCTCTCTCTGTCTTTGTCTGTCTCTTTCTCTTGTTTTTTTTTTTTTTTTTTTTTAACAGTAGGAAATATTCATTATTTTTGTAGATTTATTTATTTTATGTATATGAGTACACTGTAGCTGTTTTTAGATTTATTTATTTATTTATTTATTTATTTATTTATTTAATGTATATGTATACACTGTGTCTGTCTTCAGACACACCAGAAGAGGACATCTGATTCCATGTGAGCCACCAAATGGCTGCTTGGGATTGAACTCAGGTCCTCTGGAAGCTCAGTCAGTGCTCTTGACCACTGAGCCATCTCTCCAGCACCAATGTTTTATTCTTAAATTTCTAAAAGGAAATTCATTCCTGAAAAAGAATTACAAGGTACATGGATTCAAAAGAAAAAAAAAAATCCCTGAAACTCCCCTCCCACCTCTCCAGCTCTAACCATAGCCACAACTTACCCTAATGCTTTTAAGAATGTCTTCATTGAAACCAACTCATTGTAATTGGTTCCTGTTTAACAAGATGCCATCTTTCTATACATCCATTTCTAGATTTTTTTGGGGTGGTGGTGGTGGGGAAAAAGGTCTAAGTAGGTCATATTTGGGATTAAGCCTTACTCTGGCCTCAGTCTCTTGAGTGCTGGGTGAGGAAAGAGAAATCTTTGGGATGATTCTGTGGGCCAGTGCAGAAACTGCTGGTGCTGAAATAGTGTCAGCCGGGCATGGTGGTGCACGCCTTTGATCCTCGCACTTGGGAGGCAGAGACAGGTGGATTCCTGAGTTGGAGGCCAGCCTGGTCTACAGAGTGAGTTCCAGGACAGCCAGGACTATACAGAGAAACCCTGTCTGGAAAAAAAAA
>NC_034610.1:4862582-4887035 GCF_900095145.1 Mus pahari
AAAAAAAAAAAAAAAAAAAAAAGAGAGAGAGAGAGAGAGAGAGAAAGCTTCTTTGGGAGAAGACAGGCAGACACCCCTCCCCACTGCAATAGTTCCATGCTCACTGCTGGCCAGCTTGTCTCCCACAGGGGTTTATGGGGTTTTCTCTGCTCAGCTGACATTTTGCACAGATATCACCTACGTGTTAATCACTGCCTTATAGCTGCCAAGGACCCCCAGATGTGTACCCTGCCCTTCCAAACCTTTGGAGCAGATGTCAGCTGAACGGAGGGGGACGACTAAGGTCCGTTTACACAGCTTGCCTTCCCCGCGTCGCCTTCTCTTGAGAGGGATCTTACAGTCACCAAACGATTTCTACAGCATTTCATTTGGCTTTTTAAAAATTGAAATATGTACAGTCCGGGCTTGGACTCACTACATAGCCCAGACTGGCTCTGTTTAAGTTATCCATGTGCGCAGGCCTACCATGTTTACGAGTATGTGCAATCCCACCTGATTTATATGCCTTTAACAAGTTACACAAGTATAGGGTTGGAGATTTTGCTCAGTGGTAGAGAACTTGTCTAGAAAGCTTAAGACCCTAGGTCCTCAGCTATGGAAAACAAAAGACAGAATAACAAAGAAGACCAAATAATGCCAGTGGTGGTAGCACATGCCCTTAGTCCTAGCACTCCTGTGGGAGGTAGAGGCAAGCAGATCTCTGAGCTTGAGGCCAGCCTGGTCTACAGGTTGGTCTACAGGACAGCCAGGGCTATACAGAGAAACCCTGCCAAAAACAAGCAAACAAACAAACAAACAAATTAATTTCCAGAAGTCATCCACACTTACTCTTCTGGCTCTCTGAACCATGGCCCATTGTTGGGCTTCGTTAGAAGGGTCAAACACATGCCCGTATGAGCACCTATGATGGCAGCTTCATTATAAATTTGGCTGAGAGTCCTCACAGGCCCATCACAACCTGACAGAGGGATTGCTCTGAAGACATTTTACAAACAGTGCTGGTTTTCAGTGAGATTTCCCAAGGTGATCTGGGTGGATGGAATCAATCCACTACATGGGTTTCAGGATTAGGCTGTGCCCACCAGTTTCATCCTGTCCTTCCCAAGGTCTGTCCTGTTTGTGGACTTGAGGCAGGTTTATCTAGCTCACAGACTCTGTAAGCCAATTCTGCAATCATACTCTTAATATAAATAAGTAATTTGTGTCTTTATAGCTGTATATTTGTGCATATATGCATAGGTATAACCAACACATACATGTGTGTACCTATAATCATAATCCATACATATGTGTGCTTGTTTATTTATGTATTATCTCTCTCATGTGTGTGTGTGTGTGTGTGTGTGTGTGTGTGTGTGTGTGTAACCATCCTGGCGGCTCTGCCTCTCTGCTGGAGCCCTGGCTGACATGTCTCAGAAAATTGTAAGTCATCTTATGCCCTGTCTTTTGTAAAACAATGACCATAAAACCACAACTATTTAAACTTTCTGTATTCAATTAAGAGAACTTGCTGCTCTTGCAGAAGACCCTGGTTCAGTTCCCAGCGCCTGTGTGACAGCTCACAACTATCTGTAACTCCAGTTCCAGGGGATCCAGTGCAGGCGAAGGTCACTGCTCTCAATAGCACGATTGCGTCCTTTGATTTGACAATGAGCAAATGAACCCAAAGATCTAATGCTATGAACCAAGTGATAGAGGAATGCAGAAACATAATCTGGATACAGGAGTCTATGTTACCTCTAGCACATATCTAAGCCCAGAAGACTGTATCTAAATTTACTCTTAACTGAGGTGATAAACTTATCCTGAGTGCCTGAGAAGAGGTTAAAAAACCCTTGTGCTATTTAGTAAAGCCTAAATCTAATACATTCATATTTTTCTACTTAGTAAGAGCTGAGCTTTTGTTAGCACGGAGTCCAGCTTTCCCTCACAATTAGCACACTGAGTGTGGTTACATGAGACACAGTTATGCTTGAGTCAGTGGCGGGACCCCTGAGATCCAAGCACCAGAGTATACATCGCTGAAGAAGTGGGGGTTGGGGGGGGGAGAGATTGCAGGAGATAAAACAGAAGAACCTGCCAGGAAACCGATAGTGAGTTCATTGGCAGCACCCCAACAGCAACGGGCTGTTACTGATGGAGAGGACAATGTTCTGGACTCACAAAAACATCTTGGTTGAACAAGGAGTAACCAGGAACATGAGCAAAGGAACAGGAATGCAGTCAAAAGCGACTCCTGTCAGGAAAGGAACAGGAATACAGTCAAAAGTGACTCCTGTCAGGAAAGGAACAGGAATACAGTCAAAAGTGACTCCTGTCAGGAAAGGAACAGGAATGCAGTCAAAAGTGACTCCTGTCAGGAAAGGAACAGGAATGCAGTCAAAAGTGACTCCNGTGACTCCTGTCAGGAAAGGAACAGGAATGCAGTCAAAAGTGACTCCTGTCAGGAAAGGAACAGGAATGCAGTCAAAAGTGACTCCTGTCAGGAACTATACAGAAGAAAGTATGGCCTTCATCGGAGGGGACGGCACCATGCTGCCATCCCCGTAGACTTTGTGGGGTGAGGCAAGAAGCAACACAGTAAGACAGTGACATTGACATTGACACAGTAAGACAGTGACCTTCATCCTGGGGCAGGGGAGGCCAAGGCCAAAGGGTGTGTTTGGGTCCTACAGTTTTAACTTAAAAAAAAAGTTTAAAAATAATGTGGAAAAAACCTTTTAGGATAAAGATATAAAGAAAATGTTTTATATGGTGTGCTTATGTTTAAAAACTATATAAAGTATGTTATACTAAGCTAAAACTGATTTAATGTTGAAAAAAGAACAATTGTGTGTACATGTGTGTGTGCATATGTGTGCGCATGTGTGTGTGTTTAGTGTAGTTAAACACACAGGGTGTCTGGTCTGCAGAGGTTCACAGTGCTGACCTGGGCCTCCATACTGGATCCCCTGGAACTGGAGTTACAGATAGTTGTGAGCTGTCATGAGGGTTCTGGGAACTGAACCAGTATCTTCTACAAGAGCAACAAGTTCTCTTAATGGAGAAGCATCTCTCCTGTGCTTGCCGTTCACTGTAACCCAGAGCCAACTTCATCCTTATACGCTCTGTTCTATGTCAGTGCTTTAGATAGAAATGCTGTCTTAAAATCTTTCACTGCGTTCTTACTGGATCTTTGTATGTTGACATACATTAAGACAGACAAATGCTTGCCACTGGGTGACATCTGCCTACAGTCTTCAACACAGTAGCATGCCGTGAAGATACCTAGCCAGGACCTACAGGCTGTACTCTACCCCTTAGGTTTGCCAGAGGCGGCACCTCTTAGTGTTACTACAACCCACGATGTTTCCACAGTGACAAAAATCTCCTAATGGCATACTCGCCCGACCTATCCCCATCACGACAGGAGGCATGGCTGCGTTAAAAATTATGTGAAAGAACAGCATGCTCCAATTCACAAAATAGTCTGGAAGATATTTACATTTAGAAACATAGCTTGGCATTGTGGTGCAGGGCTTTAATCTCAGCCCTCGGGAGGCAGAAGTAGGCGGATCTTTAGGAGTTTCAGGCCATCCTGGTATATACAGTGAGTTCTAGTATACATCACGGTAAGACCCTGTTAACTAAATTAAACCAAATTAAATTAACCTATGGTTATAGGTGGGGATGGAGGTCACGTGGTAGGATGCTTGCCTGGGATGCAGGAAGCCCTGGGTTGTATGCCAGCACCACATAAGCTGGGCGGGGTGGTGGCTTGTGCTTATAATATCAGTTCTCAGTAAATAGAGGCAGAGGCAGGGGTACCAAAGTCACCCTTGCTTACATATTGACGTCAAGGTCAGCTTGGACTATATGAGACTTGTCTGAAAAAATGATAACAAGATAACGATATACATTTAATCTATTGTTTCAGAACAGAACCTTTGAAGCCAGAGGCTCTGGAGAGAGTGCGAGACTAAAACAAGAACAAAATATACAGTACAGGTTAAGGTTTCTGTTTACAGTTAAGACAGTTAAGAATAAGTTCCTGTTTGTCCTGGGCAGGTTAAGGTTTCTGTTTGTAGTTAAAGAACAAGTTCCTGTTTGTCCTGTGTTAAGTCCTTGTAAGTTAAGGTTTCTATTTGTAGTTAAGAATAAGTTCCTGTTTCTTAGATCTGATGTAAACTGCAACACATGTTTTTCAACCAACTTGCGACCCCGTTTACATGATGTATAATATCCTTACCCTGTTCCTTCCCTTTCACTGTATCTTTCTGATGCTGCATAACAGCCTACTCTCTTGCCCTGTAAACACCTCATCTCTCTTATAAAAGGGACCTCAAGAGGCCGGCAGGGCTGCTCTCTAAAATCCCAACTTAGGGAGAGGCGGCCTGACTGACCAGTCCCAGGTATACCCCAAGTACAAGTTGCTTTAACTGGACAATGGTGGATTGGTCTTTCTCCTCTCGTTTTCAGGTTTGTCACAGAGGCGTCTCTTTGCTCTGCATGTTTGCATCTCCAAAGAAGGCACAACAAGAGAATAGATAGTTCACACAGTTTCTGGCACACAGTAAACACAACAAGAAATAGTTTCTTACTGGGTTGTGATGCTTCCTATGTAATAAAAATGTTTAGAAGTGTACAGGGCGCTAAGCACCTGGCCACCTAACATACATCCCAGTCTACTGATGATACAGATTGTCATGTGAAAGTCTAGGATGTTCCTGGCAACGTCGAGTCTTTGCTGCAGCCGTGAGTCTGCTTAGAGAAAGGGATGCTGGCATTTCTTGTGTGTATATACAAAGGGCCATTAATCCCTTGGACCGTTGACACTACGGAGCTGGAAAAATTGCTCCTGGTGTTAATCTGTCAGTATGATAGTCATGGAGCTATCATATGACTGATGCTTAAATCTTGTTTCTCAT
This sequence comes from Mus pahari, assembly GCF_900095145.1. Lineage (NCBI taxonomy): Eukaryota > Metazoa > Chordata > Mammalia > Rodentia > Muridae > Mus > Mus pahari. Next base: position 4,867,490 of record NC_034610.1, read on the forward strand.
ATGCTCATAATGGACAAACTCGAGATGTGTATTTTCTCTTTGGAAGCATGATGGGGAACCCAGTGAATAGCCTCTGATGCAACTGGGACAGCCAAGGAGCGGCTGATCAATGCATGTCAGAGCCGGTTGGAACCTACAAGCGGTGACCCTTAAAATCAGATTTTGATTCTTAATGTTGATGAATGATCTCTACATGAAACCCCAAATCTCTTTGTACCCGTTTCCTGTCACAATTGTATCTGTATTAAAAGCATTCTGTCATGTGCCGCCTATTTTTTTTCTACTGGAGATCTGAAGTTCTATCTTAAAAGACTAGGAGGGAATCAAATGCCACCATAGGACCCTTCTCTGTGGTTTGAGGAAACATCAAAAGCACAAAGCAAGCATGTGTGGGTTTTTTTCCTTCCTCGGGGACGGAAGAATCGGGACTCTACCGTAGGCGACTGTCCTGAAGGTGGCAGCAGAGATACGTAATTTCAGACCAGCAGCGTGTGAAACCAGCACACCGACAGCACCACCGATGCTCCTCCTGATGGTGGAGGACCAGGTGCTGATCTATGCAAAACCTGTCCTAACAAGACAGTGGGGCTGAGTGGAAATGGTGTTGGGCAATAGCACAATAAGCTGTGGTTGGAAAAGACGAAAGGGAAATTGTTTCAAGTGCATAACGTATTAAAACCACAGCCTCATGGTAGGAGGCAAATGGTGGTGGTGCCCAGCTCTAAACGCAAACAGACCAAGACAACCCTTTACAAAGTAGTCTCTCCTAATGGCGTGATCTCTCCAAATGGCCGGGTAAAGGTCTCAAGAAGGCTGGCAAAAAGCCTCTACCTGGTTTCCTGAAGAACCAGGAAACCTCTGTGCTGCCCCAGAGTCATGTTGATTTTAGGTTCATGACCTTGATCTGCCCTTGGTTTAATGTCCATCCACGGGCTCTCTCAAAGGGACTCTGATCATCAATTCCCTTTTCTTGTACGTCGTGAATGCACCCCAAGCTTCAGGCGCATAGTCATAGTTTACACACTGTCTGTATGAGCGAGTGGAAACCTTCATGTTCCATTCAGAGTCAGAGCGTCACAACCAACATCATGATCACAATCCACCCAGATTGCCACCACCAGTGGAAAGGGAGCCTTGCTTAGACTGAGCGGTGCCTAGCAGCCAAACTAACGCTGGAAGTGAGCCCTTGTGCCCTTCACTGAACCCTAGTCAGCTCCAGGGTGTGGAGAGGGTGTTGCTGAGAAGTAAACCATGCAGTACATACAAAGGCACTGTGATTTGATTCCTACCTCAGGATAGTTTTGTTTTTCTTAACTTAAAATGTTCATTGCTGGTTTATTTTTTTTCTTTCCTTTGCTGGATTTATTTGTGTATAATGTGTAGAGTCATAGTTTTTTTTTTTTTTTCCTCCTTTTCATTATTCACTTAACATTTCGATTGCTGCCCAACTCCTGGTCTCCCCCTTCCATAGTCCCTCCTTCTATCCCCTCCCCGTTCTCCTCTGAGAGAGTGGAGGTCCCATTGGGTATCCCCCCTCACCCTGGTACATCAAGTCCCTGTGGGGCTAGGCACATCTTCTTCCATGGAGGTGAGGCAAGGCAGCTCAGCTAGAAGAATGCATTCCAGAATAGCTTATGTGGGCTGGAGGATGGTTCAGTGCCTAAGATAACCGCTGGCTCTCGCAGGGCACCTGAGTTTGATCCCTAAAACCTCTATGGTAGCTCACAACAGTCTGTAAACTCCAGTTCCAGGAGATCCAGCACCCATTTCTAGACTCTGTGGACGTTATGTGGATATGGGTGCATAGACATTCGTGCAAGTAATGCAGCCATCTACATAACATAAAAATAAATAATAAATAGTTCATGTACTTGTTGAATGGATTACACAGATTCAGCAACCCAAGTTCAAGAGGTACCACAAAAACAATCTCCAGTTTTTCTTGGTCAGCTACAGAAGTTCCCAGAGAAGGCTCTCCTGATTAGTGCGTGTTCTAGAAATATTTTATACTCCAAAGTACACATAAATGATATTTAAAAACCACGTGGTCTATAAAATGTCCTAATTTGTATTGTGGGCAACACCTTGGTCTTTCACTTACGGCCTTGTACAGGTGTCGAGTTTAGCTCCAGTCTCCTTGGATCTAAACAGCCGTGGAAGGTTCCAGTGGGCACACGGGCCTCACACCCTTTCCCTGTCTCGACATTATAAACAAAGCATCGGGGAACCTTGTCTCCGTAGCTGGTTTTGTACAGGAAAAATGAAATCTGGAGGATGAATTTTAGGAAGTAATGCAGCTGGGCTAAAGGGTGTGTGAAGCCACCTGTGGGGAGGGTTGGCGAACTCCGCAGTGAGGCTTGGGAAAGGCCACTTCTTTTTTTTTTTTTTTTTTTTTTTTAATTTTCTTTATTTTCTTTATTTACATTTCAAATGCTATCACGAAAGTTCCCTATACCCACCCCCCTGCCCCTGCTCCCCTACTTACCCACTCCCACTACTTGGCCCAGACCTTCCCTTGTGCTGGGTCATATAAAGTTTGCAAGACCAAGGGGCCTCTCTTCCCAGTGATGGCCGATAAGGCCATCTTCTGCTACATATGCATCTAGAGACACGAGCTCAGGGGGTACTGATTAGTTCATATTGTTGTTGTACCTACAGGGTTGCAGCCCCCTTCAGTTCCTTGGGTACTTTCTCTAGCTCCTCCATTGGGGACCCTGTGTTCCATCCAATAGCTGGCTGTGAGCATCCACTTCGGTGTTTGCCAGGTACTGGCATAGCCTCACAAGAGGCCGAAATTTCAGGGTCCCTTCAGCAGAATCTTGCTGGCATGAGCATTAGTATCTAGGTTTGGTGGCTGATGATGGGATGGACTCCCGAATGGGGTAGTCTCTGGATAGTCCATCCTTTCACCTTAGCTCTAAATTTTGTCTCTGTACCTATATCCTTTCATGAGTATTTTGTTCCTTATTCTAAGGAGGAATGAAGTATCCACACAATGGTCATCCTTCTTGGTTTTCTTCTGTTTTGCATAATGTATCTTGGGTATTCTAAGTTTCTGGGCTAATATCTGCTTATCAGTGAGTGCATATCTAGTGACTTCTTTTGTGATTGGGTTACCTCACTCTGGATGATATCCTCCAGATTCATCCATTTGCCCAAGAATTTCATAAATTCATTGTTTTTAATTGCTGAGTAGTACTCCATTGTGTAAATGTACCACAGTTTCTGTACCCATTCCTCTATTGAGGGACATCTGGGTTCTTTCCAGCTTCTGGCTATTATAAATAAAGCTGCTATGAACATAGTGGAGCATGTGTCCTTATTACCAGTTGGAAGATCTTTTGGGTATATGCCCAGAAGAGGTATTGTTGGGTCCTCCGGTAGTGCTATGTCCAATTTTCTGAGGAACTGCCAGACTGATTTCCAGAGTGGTTGTACAAGCTTGCAATCCCACCAGCAATGGAGGAGTGTTCCTATTTCTCCACAACCTCACCAGCATCTGCTGTCACCTGAATTTTTAATCTTAGCCATTCTGACTGGTGTGAGATGGAATCTCAGGGTTGTTTTGATTTGCATTTCCCTGATGACTAAGGATGTTGAACATTTTTTCAGGTGTTTCTCAGCCATTCGATATTCCTCAGTTGAGAATTCTTTATTTAGCTTTGTACCCCATTTTTAATGGGGTTTTTGGAGTTTTTCGAGTCCAGCTTCTTGAGCTCTTTGTATATATTGGATATTAGTCCTCTATCAGAATTAGGAAAGGCCACTTCTTGTCCCCTCCCTGACATGCTGTGACCAACAACTTTGCTTTTCAAGCTGCATTGAGAAGAATCTCAAATGAACACCATCCCTTTCACTGAGAACTCTTTAGTATACATGTCTGTAACCAGAGGGACAGACAGAACTCTCAACAGCTTCTAAGCCCAGTCCCTGTGGCTGAACAAGGGTCCCGATGTCCCTCTCTGCCCACTCCCAAAGCTTCTCCCTTAAAGTCTTTCTTTGATTATTCTGTTCTGATTCTGGCCCTCTTGGTTGATGCTAACACTGACAGCCAGCACAGTGGAGGGCCAAGTGAGAGAGATGGAAATAGGAGAGTGTACTAGGTTCTACTCCCATGCAGTGTCCTGGGCCTTAACTTGGCAGAAGGGGTCCCCAGGAAGTGGGGAAGGGGAGGGAGGCACAGTTTATGACAGTGATTCTGGGTCTTGCTCACTTCCCCTGTTCCCCTCCTATTTGTCTTAGCTGCGAGTGTTTTAAAGAACAATTCCCACAGTGACGGCCTTCGCCTTGTAATGGCTCCCTTGTTCCCAAAGGCTAAAGTAGGATTTAGTTGCAAGCTGAGACTCTTGGAATGATTTCATGCCATGATTCACACCATCCGTGTTCCTTTAAACAAACTTCTTGGTGGGTAAATTTTCGTCTCTAACTGAGAATTCTGCTTACTGTCTTGGAAGGCCTGCCCAGCTCTGCTTTCAAAGCAGCATTTCCCAGACCTCCTGGAGCAGTTGGAGTCCTCCAGAAATGGAGCACTGGTCGCAGAGTTATCAGATCCAACACCACTTTCAAATATTGCCATTAATTAGGGAGCGTGTTTGAATGTGGCCATTCATTAGTAAAACGAGCAACATATGTCTTCTATAATTTTTAACTGGTCTCTAATCCTCCTGACCTTATCATTTACAATCTGTAGCAAGGCACTAGACTCTGTAAAAATAATTATACCACGCCAGTAAAAATGTGAAATCCAAGCCATACGGCAATTTGAGCCAAATTTGTCCCATATGCCTGTGGGCATCCTTATGCTCTCTAGCACAGTTGGGGAGGTAAATGTCTCCCCTTCCAGAACACCTGGGCCCAGCCCTCGGCAGTTTGGGGGATGTATCAGTTTCGGAAACAGTCCAATCATGCCGGAGGCACCCTGCAAGCACACTGTAGACAGTTTTCTTTTCTACTTCATCAATAAGCAATAAATCAACCCAAAGTGCATATTAAACTGGCCTTTCTGATGTACTCCTGTAATCCCAGAGCCTGGGAGGTAAGAGGGTTATGAGTTTAAGGATCGTCTAGGCAATACAGTGGAAAAACCCCAACTTGAGGGAAAAAGATACATATTAAACCTTGAGTGGGTATTGCACAGTGGCACAGGTATAGCTGGGAATGGGACACCCATCCTAGCCTCTTGTCACTCGGCCTGAGCAAGGCCATCAGTGTGTTCTGCTTTCAAGTATGCTGTTTCTCCCTCCTGCTGGAGACAGAACCCAGGGTCTCACCCACCCGAAGGCAAGAGCTCGGCTCCCCATCAACATCATCTCCTTCTTATACATATGACTGCTGACAAACTTGTCCACACCAAGCAATATTCACCCACCTCCTCTTAGGTAGCCAAGCTTTTATCATCATCATCATCATTATCATCATCATCATCATCTTACACATTTTCATCTCCCCGGGAATGGGAAATCATAGTTACTTATGGGTACTCACTTATGGGTACTCAGAATCAGAGGCTTACAACTGGGGTGGAGGGGGTGAGCTGTGGAACAGCTGTGCATTGTGGGTAGAACTTGATCGAGTGCCTGGCTGGGTAGTTCTGTGTGCAAGACTAGTAATCACAGGGAGGGGAGGGAGGTCCAGGGGCATGGAAGGTCACGGGAGAGGGCTCAAGGCACTGGCTTTTTGCCCTCCATCTTTTTAAAGCTGTGTGCTGCCAACTTTACATTTCCATTAGATGGGCTGTGGGCACTTCGAAACTTACAGTCTTTTGCAGGGTGTAGGAGGAACTAGCAGAATCCCTTCGTGTGACCAAGTTTTTGACACTATTATCAACAAAGTTTGTGCTTGATAACCATGCAACAGATCCCTGCCCCTCTCCCACGTCCCTCCTTGCAACCCCAGCCCCCCACCCCCCCACGCCAGTAACTCACACCTCATATTGCTGTTAAGAAAGTTGATGAATTGGTTTGTGTTGTATTCGTGGCTGCCGTGGACCACAGGCTAAATACCCCTGGAACCGAGAGGCAAGAAGACAGCAGTGCTATCTAGAGATCAGAGGGAGGCGTAAGCCCCGGAACCAGGACTTTGGTCAGGGGCAGCTTTGGTCCAGATGAGCCACACTCAGGCTAAGCTCATAGGCATGGCGGGTGGAGAAGGTTCACATCACCGGAACTGGACATGATTTGCTAACAGAAAAAGGTTAGGGTGAGCGAATGAAGGTGTAGGGAGGGGCGGGCAGAGACAAGTGGTAAGACCCAGAGAGAACTTCAAAGGCACAGAAATCCGGACACTCTTAAAGGACCAAGGAAGAAGACAAACGCCCAGGGCAACTGTCTTCTGATGAGAAGGCTGTCTGAAGGAGATCCCGCTTTTTGTCCTTATCTTCTTAAGGGAGGAGATTGACACCAGCTGAGGACCCCTTCCAGTGAGGGGTAAGTGGGAGCCTCAGAAACCCAGAGAGGCCACTGCCTGATGGCCTCCGTGAGGCATGAATCGGAGGCAAGTCTGAAAGACGAAACATTGGCATTCCCTGCATCTGAGTGTGGTCCACAGACCAGAGTGCCGCCTCTGCCCAGAGCTTGTAGAAGAGCAGATATTCAGTGCCCTCTCACCCTGGAAGTTCTACACCAGGATCCCAGTTTTATTATGACCTTGGGGAAGGCAAGGGCACATGGCAGGTGAGAGGCCCTGCTGTAGTTCAGCCATCCTCAAGTCCCTGCATTCCATGTGCCAGGTGTCCCAAGGAGGATGATAAACAGTATTGCCCATTCTTCTAGGAAAGCCCTCTCCCCAGCCCTCCCTCACCCCAAAGCCCTCTTTCCAAAGGCATTTATTTGTTCAGCAGGTTTGGTGTGTGAATCCCCTCCTCCATGCTCTGACGTCACTAGCCACACCCACATTAACTAATGACGCGAGTACAGAGGGTCAGTATGAGGACGAGGTAGTGAACAGAGACTGTCCTGGGGTTTGTAGGACAACAGGATTGCTGCCCTCAGATAGCACCCAACTAATCGTTAGGAACAGCGCCGAGTACTGGGACCTTCGTCTCTGGAAGGGCAGCATTTTTTACTATGACTAGATTTTGACTCTGTTGGGGAGAGCAGGGAGGCGTGGCACTGCTGGGATGAGGGGCTGGGGCTGGAAGGAATATCAGGCCAGGAGATGGGCCTTGGAAGCTGGCTATGGGACCCCGTAGCGTGGCCAGGGCTACAGAACCGCTGCGATGGAATGGAATCTTGTTTCGTGCCTTCCCCATTTGGGTCCTCAAATCAGGATAAATGCAAAACCATACTATGTGGCTGCAGGTGACCGGGCAGGGTGGTGCACCCACCGGGTAGCTAATTAGGGCCCAGGGAAGGGCGCGGGGCAGAGACTCACTTAACACCTTAGTTTTGGATGCTTGGGTGCATTACTAACCGAACCGACTTGGAGTAGGCTAAGAGCTGGTGCGATTTTGTATTGCTTTCATCTTTTTTTTAATAAAGGGACACAGTCTAGACTATGCAGCCAAAATAGCAACAATTTTAAATGTTCTAGTGGCTGCATTAAAAGAGGGAAAAGAAACGGGCGAGCCTAATTGTAATGCTGACTTCACCAAATCTATGCAAAGGACATCGTTAACACTCCGTGATGTGGAGGTTGTTGCTGCCGGAGACTTGCTAAGCTTTTGACGCCCAGTCTACAGTTCCTATTCACAGTACATTGTGGTCTGGCCCGGCTTGTCTCCGTGTGCCCAGAACCCTTGTGTGGCCAGTGGTTGGAAAAACCATCCGTCTGGGGACAGCTTAGATTGTGGAATGTGAGAGCACAGCCTTAATTCCAGCTACCCAAGAGGCTGAGGCAGGGTAAGTTCAAGGCTAGCCTGGGCAAATTAGTGAGGCCTTCTCTAGAAAAAGAAAAAGAAAAGAGGGCTAGGATGTGGGGAGTTTGCCGTACCTGCTCCAGGCCCCCTGTATAATCCGTAGTACTGAAAACAAAGAAACTATCATACAAGGAGTATTTTAATCAATCAAATTATTTAAATGAAATATTTTTCTCTATCTTTCTTTCTTTCTCTCCCTTTCTTCCCCCCCCCCTAAGTCCCACATGTCCCGGGCTGAGCTTGAGCTAACTATGTAGTAGAGGATAACCCTGCACTTGTGATCCTCCTGCCTCTGTCTCCTGGGTGCTGAGCTTGTAGGCTTGTGCCATGACACCTAGGTTTTGTTTTCTTCTATTTTAGACACAGTCTCACTGTGTAGCTTAGCCTCCCGAGTGCTTGGATTAAAGGTGTAGACTGCTGAGCCCAGCCCCAGTTCCCTGATCATGGTGCAAGGGATTGGACCCATAACTTTGTGTAAGGATTCTACCAACTGAACTACATCCCCAGCTGGTTCCATTTTAAAGAAAGCATTGCAGGGTACAGAAAATAAATCAGTCTAGTCACGGGAACTGAGGTGGGGTAATACTACCATGAAAGCAAGAGACTGCTGGCTATACATGCACAGGCACAGGCACATGAGGAACTGTTCCCATAACACAATAGCATCCTCCTGATTCTGAACACCCGTTTGCTTGGAGTACCTGTCTCGACTGCCCATACACTTCGTCAGATCTTGTGCCAAGGTCAGGGAAGTATCTCGCCATCAAGTCTAGGGTGGACAGCTGTCAGAGTGCCTCACACAGATAAGCCGCTATTGCCCACTGTAGCATCACCCTTGTGATGGGCTGACTTTAATACATGTAAGGCAGTGAAGATCTACATAGTCACAGGAGTTTTGACTCAGAATTACTGCCTTCTCTCCATTTAGTTTCAGGTAAAGACCTTTGCTTTTGAGAGACAAAGCTTTGTTCTCAGCGGCAGGACTTCCAGTCTTGATGCTTCAGATTAATCAGTATTTAGTACATGGAGGGGGTTGAGGTAAAGAAAAGGGATTGAGCGGGGGTGATGCAATTATATCTTAATTTAAGAATTGAATGGAAAAGTCAGGGCTGTGATTTGGAGTTTACTTGGAGAGACACGCCAGAATGAACCAGAACTGCCTCCAGTCCTTTCTGTGAGCTTGTTGCTGTGTCACGTGGGCATGTGGCAGTGTTCTCAGACTTGGAACCTTTTCCAGCTGGGGTATGGCAGGGATTGGGGGCATCAGAGCTGGGGGACCTGGGGTATTTATTTCCCCTGGAATCTCTCTGCAAGAAGCAAGCATGATGCATTCCTCGGGCCTCTAGGAGGAGGTTCCCAGCTGTAGCTGTTTAATAAAGGTGGGACCTCCGTGTTCTATCTTCCCGATAAGCATCTCTCCCTCGCCTGCAGACAATGCAGAAATCAGGGCACACTTAGGGAGCTGATTCCCACAGAGGCCCATCACCATACTGGAAGACTCCTCTGGACGCCTGTTAGCACAAGATAAAGCTTGCCTGAGGGTCATGAGGGGAGGAAGCCAAATACCGGTGACCCGCACAAAGAAGCCCCCTGTTATCTGCCGGTACCATTCCCTCCTTGCAAGTGTCTCACTAAATTATGAATTAAATCCTAGCCTTCTAAGACCCCCTTCACACCCCCTCACGCATGCCTAAGATTCTTTTTCTCTTCCCATCTTACTGTTTTGCTAAGGGACTGGAAACAAAGTAATTAAGGGACAGCTAAAGAGCAGGAGGTCCGGAGGTTCAGAGCTGAGAACTGTGGTGAGTGAGTGAAATGCCACCGGAGTTAGAGTCTCCCTACTAACAGCTTTTTGGTCCTGTTGTACAAAGGTAAAAATTTGGCAGTACTTACTACTGAGTATTCCTGTCCTTCTTTGGTTGGGGCACAGCCTGCTTTGGCTCATGACGTCCCCAGGAGAGTAGACTTCCCTAGGTGGCTCAGTCTGGACGCTACACCTGCATCCTGCATCCCGGCCCCGCCCTGGCTGTGCTACACAGCTAATGCAACCCAGCCTGTGGTTTTCAGTGTGCGGACTCCACTTAGACAAACTCCCTTCTGTTTATTATTCTTCATAGTTGCTGTGATCTAATACCCGAGCAGAAGCAACTTCAGGGAGAAGGGGTTTATTTTGGCTTATAGTGTCTGAAGGCAGACAGTTGATTGTAGAGGGGCAGTCATGGCTGCACTGTGGTCAGGAAGTTGAGAGTAGACAGGGTGTTTGTGAGGTGATACAACCGGAAGACCCGTCCTTGGCACCTCACTTCCTTCAAGCAATGCCTTTTTCCCCTAGGGAAATACTTCTCTCCTTCAGAAACTGCACTATTGCCTGACCTTGGAAAGAAGTTAAGAATATGCTTTGAGGTCACTTAAAACTATGTATTCAACCTGTTTCTCTACTGCGTACTCAGCTCATTTAAATGTAGCCTGTCCTTAACAAAACAAAGTAAACAATCTTATTATGCCTCCAGACCCTGCTTTAATTCAATGTTACAAGCTTTGACCTTAAACTATATTACCTGTCTCCTCCTTGTGATCCTTTCATGTCCATGACTCAGAGCAGTGTGTGTGTGTGTGTGTGTGTGTGTGTGTGCACACGCGTACGTGAGAGAAAGAGAGAGAGAAATTAAGTATAATTTCTTATAAAAAATGAAGTTGAGAGCAACCATCGTGAACTTGGAAGTAACATGTGGGTTTGGTTTGAGAACTGCTGTTTCCAGTTTTGAGTGATGTTCTGGGTGAGGAAAGTGATGACTTCCCTTACAGAACTCTGGATAAAGATTCTCTAACACCAAGGTAGCATTTCTTTCCCCACATCCTGTTTTAATGTCCTGTTGCATAAACACAGAGGATGCCCCTTTGCATGGGAGATCATGAGAGCAGTGGACAGAACAAGTGTGATGTGCTCTTGGTTTAAGTGGCACAAGATGACGTTTCTGTTTAGAGTGTCACTGCCACAGAGACATACCCCTAAGCTTCCAGGGCCTTATGGGCCATCATCAGATGGGGACCAAACATCCACACCTGTTCAAACCACAGCAGCCCCGGAACCCAAGGACTTGACGTGTCTCCTGTGTTTCTGCTAGACTCAAGTCCCTCTCCTGTGTGTTCTGAGTGCTGCCAGGCAGGGCTAGCCCCTGGGGAGGTGTTTACTAAGTTTTCTTAAAGGAAGAAGGGAGGGGTGGACTCAGGCCTGGCTTCCACAGCCTAGGTGACACTGGGATTACTAGGGACGATGAGATCAAGTGAGTGGACAGGAGAGTCCTCCGAAGGGAGCCAAGGAGCTGAGTGTTCAGGAGCTTCTCGGGACCCTGCACGAATTGTCCTCTCAGTGACCCCAGAGGCACCTGTACATTTTAATTAATGTTTAACATTAAGCTGTGATACTATTAGGATGTCCCTGTGTGTTAGCACCCATCATGGCACACATTCCCACAGTTCTGTCCGGAAATGTACAGAAGTTCATCTTGGTGTCCATCACTCACTGGATGGTGCTGTCGGTCCAGCTCTGTCTTCGGGAGGCTCTAATTCTGAGAGCTGTGACACGTTCACCTAAGTCACCACCTGGTGACTTACTGTCACAGAGGCACTCCAGCTCTTCCCCAAATGCAAACTCCTTGTAAGAGTGCATGGCTGTAAATACTGGGAAGAAATTCCAGCCAGAACGTATGGAGTCTTAAAACTCATTGGATTGATTCCTCTCTTGTGCGGGATGGTCTTGATGCAGGATTATCAGTTTCTATTTCTGCTGAAGGTGGGAAGATGGGCTAAGTGATGAGAAGTGACCCTTGACCATGCCTGCCAGGTACAGGACCTTTTAGTCTGAATACTGGGTCATACCTCCGAACATCTCACGGGTCTTTATTACAAACCAAGAACAGACTAAAATGGGCAAGGCAGGCTTGGTCATAGAATGACAGATTCACAGTTGGACCTGGGTTAAATTCATTGGGTACCATCAGCCATTGTGTGCTCAGCCACCCATGTCTCCATGGTGCCAGCTGCAGCAGCTAGTAATCCCTTGGCTTAGAAGTGGGTTGGTTATACTCAGCTTTCTTGCTGGCCCCTGGGGGCTGTGGATGGGACAGCAAAGCCCTAAGTATGCATGGCCATGTGGGCTCCTGTGCGCTCTTCTTCTCTGGGCAAGTTTAAGACGGGGATGGAGAGTCAGGGCATCGTTCCTGATCAGGGTGGCTGTTCAAACACCAGGTGAACAAGTGCAATCTGGGTCGCTGTAATTCTGAAAAAAAAAATGTGTATCTTGTCTTAGTCAGGCACATGCCTTTAATCCCAGGGAGGCTAAAGACAGGTGGATCTCTGAGTTTGTTAGTCTGGTCTACAGAGGGTGTTTCCGGACAGTCCAGCTGGGGTTACATAGAAAAACTCTGTCTTGAAAAACAAGACATGGTGATGATGATGATGATAATGATGGTTGTGGTGGTAGTGATGGTGATGGAGGTGGTGATGATGATGATGATGGTTGTGGTGGTAGTGATGGTGATGGAGGTGGTNTGATGATGATGATGATGGTTGTGGTGGTAGTGATGGTGATGGAGGTGGTGATGATGATGATGATGGTTGTGGTGGCAGTGATGGTGATGGAGGTGGTGATGATGATGATGATGATGATGATGATGATGATGAAAACATATCTTATATGACCTCAGGCCTGGGAACCTACCTACTAATAGTGGAGGCAATGAGTGCCTGGGATAGCCCTCATGTCCTCTTACTTTTGTTATTCCTCTGTAGAGACAGGAGGATCATAATGAGCCAGTGGCTTGTGGCCCGTGCAGCAGGCCTCTACTAGTGTGTGTCAAATATTTCACTCCAAACCATCCAAAATGTAAGACTTCCACGATCTCTTGGAGAGAGGAGTCAGCTCAGCAAGTTGAACCCTTCCCAGTGCTGGGGTCACATGCCTTGGGAGGGACTCTTGTTCTTTTGAACAGAGCTGGCCATTACCTGACATGCCACAGCAAAGCTGTCTCCTATTCAGCACTAGCCCAAAGGAAACGTGGGCCCAAGGCAGTGCGGGGCGGTTAAGACGTGTCCTAGTGTCCTAGCTCCCTTCAGCCAGCAGTCTCAGCTCTACTCTGCCAAGGCCTGTTTGGTTGCTTGATTACACATCAGTCAAGCAGTCTGGAATCCAGACAGTGAATTGTGATATCAACAGATCACACCATCCCTGGGAGCAGCCACCCAGGCGAGGAGGGACACATATGGCCCCTCCCTCTGGCTGTCAGACTATGGGGGGAATGAAGCTCAAGAAACAATCGCATAGGCTGAGGTGCGGCTGCCAGCCAGAGGGGCTACCTGTTGCTCAGATAGACTCTGTAGGGGCTCTGGCCACGTGTCAGGTCACCCTGTAAGAGAGACGGCAGCTGAGCTGGGTGGGGTCGTATATTGACAAGGATGGCCTCCATTTAAACCCAGATCTCACGTCAGCACTGGAACACGGACTAAGGGATGTCACCAAACCTCTCTGTCCGTCTTTCCATCGTGTCTGCATTGAGCAAGTAGCCATTTTCAAAATCTCATTATTAACTTGCCTCTGTCACTTCTGGTGTGGACGGGAGGCCGAGCCTGACTCTTAGGGCTTGGAAAGGTGGCTGGCACTGTTGAAGTGTTGGCCAGTGCCCTTCCAGGTCCTTTGTGGCCTTTAGACATCCTGTGGATTGTCCAACCTGCAGGTCTTTATTACTTTATTTACTCAAGATTTAAAATACAAATATGAAGTAATGAAAATGGGGCTTAAAAGGAAAGTACTTTTCTAAGAATTACACCAACGGTCGTTGTTAGTGGCTCGTAACTATGGATATGGATGGGCAAGAAATGGAAGTTGTAATAAATGAGGAGCGAGGGGGCCCAGGAAGGGGCCGCATCACACTGCTCTGCCAGAATGTCTGTGCTCGCTTGCTGTCTGAGAGGCCATGGAATGGGATGGGGGGTGGCTTCATTCTAAGATGATGTTATTATAAAAGGGACTTTTTAATAACAGCTTGACAAGAAAAGGGAAAGGCTCATTTTTCTTCCCAGTGAAAAATAAAATCAGAAATGTAAAAATTAGGCCATAGGATAATGACCACCATTCTGCAAGATGAATTACTTCAGCAAATTATGGCACATCCTCATTATGGACTGCTATTAATCACAGCCTTAGAGAAATGTAAACTTGTATGCGATATTATCAAGTGGGTGGCGGGGAAGAGGGTGGTTAAAACCTGTATAGTACAAAGTCCATCCTATGAAAAGTGGGGTGTGTGTGTGTGTGTGTGTGTGCATGTGTGCGCTCGTGTGCTCAAGCTCATGCAGATATAAAATGTCCAGCATACTCTTAGAGCAATGTCAAAAGCCTAACTCCAGCTATGCCAGTAGGTCAGTGTCTCTGTCTTGCTTTTCGTTTCTCTACACTTTTTGACACTGCTTGATGAACACAGTTGCCTTTGTAATAACAAAAACCCCTGTTCTTTCCTTTTTGATGAAGGTGTTATGGATGAGTCCTCCAGCTGGCTGTCAGGCCCATGATGGCTGAGGGCAGCTGGCCACATGTATGTGAGCTTCAGGTCAGCGACCCTGGGAGTCACACAGGGTGCAAAGCACAGAGAATGCACAGAAGGGAGGAGGAAGGACGGAGATAGGGGTGGCTATGGAGTGCCTGGTGCAAATGTCTGTAGGATACACTTTGTAACTACGTAGTATCTCTTGAAATCATACACAATGTTAAAGACAAGGATGTTAAAGACAGACCGGGAGCTGCTGTGTGCAATAAAAACTCTTTCCAGTGCTTTAGGAAATGAAATGTTAGGGGCTGGGGCTGTAGCTCAGTCGGTAGAGTGCTTGGCTAGCAAGGAAAAGCCTTCCATCGGTTTGATCCCCAGCAATGGATCACTCGAGCATTGTTGAATATGTCTGTAATCCCAGGATTTGGGGGGAGGGGGAAGACAATAGAAGTTTGAGATCATTTCTGGCTATATAGAAAGTTCTAGACTAGCCTGTGTCTAGACATAGTATTCTGTGTCAAAGTGAATGCGGGCATGCATGAATGAGTGAATGAATGAATGAATGAAAAACAAACAAAAAAAAATACTAGAAAATGGCTAAAGGAGTCTTACCCAGAATGGAATAGCCTTTGCTCATTTACATTTGACCCTAAGAATCAGGTACCATGCACACAAGTTCCATAGATGCAGGGTGGAGGACGCCTGTCTTTCAAATACTGTAGTCGGGAAGACGCTTTAGTAGTGTGAGCATTTTGGACAGACAATTTGAGACTGTTTGGTTCAGAAGTGCTCTCTTCTGTGCCAGCATATAATAGCCATATGGCTCTCGGAGTAGGATCTTCAAGTTTAAATTACCAAATGACACACACATATGTAGTGTGCTGACACTACAGCACAGAAGTAAATGTCAGTGGGGAGGGACCCAGTCCTGGTGTAGCCAGGATGAGTGACTTTTGCCCTGGGGGCAACAAGCTCAAAGTGGATCGGTGCTCCTGCTGGGTATTTTTAAGCTACCAGAAGATGTGATGGAGTCACCTATGTCTGTCACTTTAATAGTGAGAGCAAACCCATAATCTGTTGCTTTGCAATATATGACCACTGATAGAAGACACATTTAAAGCACTGGTTATGGAGGTGGGCGAGTCTATAAAGTCCTTGCCAATGAGTTCAATCACTGAACGCACACACAAAGCCACTGTGCCTTTAATCCCAGGACGGAGGAGACAGAGACAGGCAGAGTTTTGGTGCTTGCTCAGCCTTGCCTATTGGAGACGCCAAGCCAAGGAAAGCTCCTGTCTCATAAAAACAAGGTACACAGCACCCAGCAATGGGGCCCAACACTGTTCTGTGCACACATCTTCATGCATGTATACATGAACACATGCACCCTTGCACATATCAATTCAAATCCCCATTTGAAACCACATGAGGCCAGCCTGGTTCTTTGCAGTCTGGTAACCGCGATGCCCCACTTCCGGTACCAGGTATGGCGACAGGAGCCTTACCTTCACTACTAAGATTTTCCCAGCAGCCTCTGATGGATAGAACTGCTACGTGTCTATATGAATCTAAGTAGCAGATCCGTTCTCATAAAGTTTACCACGTTCTGCCTCTCAGCTGAGAAGCAGAACTGAAAAAACAAAAACAAACACAAACCAAACCTATTTTGTGAGCATTTGCCACGGGGAAATTAAATTCTGTCTTATGTGTGTTACAAATAAGAGAGCTAAGTTGGGCATCCATGACCTTTTCTCTTTCCGGAGCCAGGATGGAGAAGATCTTAGGTGCACAGGGCTCTGGGCGTGCTGTGGCCCTGCTGGGTCTGAGGCTTGGCACACCAGAGTCTGCTGCCCTTGGAGGGAAGGATCGCGAAGACGCTGGCACCTGGCATGCGCAGATAAGCAGCGTGGGGCAACCAGATGGATGGCGTTGAGTTGGGGATGGTAGGAGTGGGTCTCAGCTCGTGGTCTTGTTCCAGAAGAGGCAGCAGCTGTGTCCTCTTCCGGTCTGTGTGTGGGAGCCGCAGCTAGTGCAGCTGTAATTTAAGCCCTGCCCTCACCTACCACCCTCTGGTCATTTCTCAGTCCGGTAAGAGAAGTCACACTGCGGGAAGCTGTGCTCAGCGTTCTGCGAAGATTAGGGTCTCCTAGATCAATTGCAAGTGGGCTGCAGCTGTTTGAGCCCTCCAGCCGGCACTGCCAGCTCCCGGCTGCCTCGCTCCTGGCTCTCAAATGTGGGCCATACGGAGCATTATGAGGAAGCAGATGGGGGTGGGGGCACTGTACAGAAGGCGGGGAAAGAAATCAGTGGAGAGGATCCGGTGCTGATGGGGAGGGGTAAGGACGGGCACCACTGGCAGCCGTCTCAAGCACAGAGAGAATGTTTAATCCTCAGAAGGATTTGAAAGCTCCTAAAACAAACAATGCGGACTTACCACCCACTCAGGATGGCAGGAAGGGGTGTGTTGGGGGCGAGGATGTTTACCGGTCCTGATGGCAAAGCCGAGGTCCATCCTGACGCTGTTTTGGTCATAGACACGGGCCGGTGCTGACTCCCCTACCTTACTTTATCACGCAGGGCAATAGATGCTGAAGCAACAATATAAACCAGGTGGCTTTCCCAGGACAACTGTAAGTTCTGGTCTCATTGTGATACAAGATTTATTTTCTCTGATGAGACCCTTCCTTCAGAGAATCTGGGTACCATGGTGATAACAGAGCCGAGTAGATCAACAGGGCGTCTCATGCACCCCTTTACCCCATGCATGCTTATGAAGTCTCAACTATGCTTGTCTCCAAGCGGGAGACTGAATGGGGAGCAGACAGACAGACAGTTCTCCCCTGGCTTCTCAATGTGTATCCTAGGGTACCTCAGGAGTGGAGTGGAATCCTGGCTGTTTGACTTTTTATTGATTTTTATTTATTTTACGTGTATGGATCTTTTGCCTGCATACATGTCTGTGTCCCACAGGAGTGCCTGGTGCCTGTGGAGGCCACAGGAGGGCACCAGATTCCTAGAACTGAAGTGACATGTGGCTGTGAGCTGCCCCGTGGTCCTCTGGAAGAGCAGTCAGCTCTCTTAACCCACCAAGCCATCTCTCTAGCCCCAAGTGTGGCTTCTTTGGGAGCTACAGGAACCTTTCTCAGTCCTTACACAACACCAGTGGGCAGGGAGCCTGTATATGAGGTCAGAAGTACCTTTCTGATTTATTTATGCGAATTATTGAATTTTTGGACAGCGGCCTCTGAGGCATAGTATGGAAGGTCCCATCACTTATAAACTCCCTATCCGACTGCTGAGCTTCTGCCCCCACATCCCATCTGCCTTTGGTCAAGTGATTTAAGGTTGGCATATACATGTGCGACAGGGCAGGGTAGGATTTAGCAAGCAACCGGTTCATCAACTAAAGAAAGTGGAGGCATCACGAAGGCCTAAGCACCTTGCTTTGGGGGATAGAAACCAGAGTGGGGTGCTACAGTAAGACCCGAGGGAGAAGAGGGCACTTGAGGGGGTTCAGGGCAGGCAGGGGGATGAGTAGCTGGGGTGGGCATCAGGGTTGTCACAGATGACATCAGACTGGGAAAGGAACTATTGGGAGGGTCTCAAGGCTACCTGTAGCCTGGCCAGCCAGGAAAGGCCAGGGACTTTCGTGTTCCATTATTCCCTGGTCAGTCAAGCTGAGAGAGAAGCTGTGTGGTCATTCATGGATACCAGGATGGTGCCAGACAATTGATATACGAGACTGCCCCAGCTCTGGGTGAATTAATTTCTTTTTAAAAGGGGAACCTGTCCTGAGATGGGGGAGAAGTGTCTACAGTGTGAAGGCAGACGGGTGGGCCCCCTGTGACCCTCTGCTCCTGGAGTCTTTAGGAGAGTCTGCATGCAGGAGATGAAGCAGTGGAGGAGACAGGACTAAGTGAGGGGATGGGGCCTGAGAGGGAGGCCAGGAGGACAGAGTTAGTCCTTGCCATCCCATTTCCTGGTGTGAGAGGAACCGGGCCTTCACATAATTTTAATTTGGACATCCTCCCTCTTTGTGGCAAGGGACTCCCAGGGGGGCGCATACTCTGTTCCTGGCTCATTCTGCCTCTGATCACAGTGGAAGAGGAGACACAACCCACAAGGCAGCTCCTAAGGTCCCAGGCTTTGCAGCACCACATCCTCCGCCTGAGGTGGTGAGTGTTCCATCATTGTCAGGCGGTGGAACTCTATGGCTGGTCCTGGCCCTCCAGGCTCTGCTTAGATAGCAGAAGCATGGGGACTCTCCGGATGGCTGTCGCTTCTGCTTCTAGTTACTACAGCAGTGTTCTCCCTTCTCTTCCCCAGACCAGAGTTCTGAACGCTGAAACCTCATTTAGGAGGCTAGCTATGGAAAAACATATACCAGCTTCCAGCCTTTTGGCTGAGACTTTTTTCTTTTAAGAAGCAGGAAAAGGCAGGTAATTCGAGCCTTCTGTTCAGCCGCTTCATAGCCACTTTACAGTGTGCCGATGAGCTTGAATTTTTTTTTTTTAATGCCTTATTGGTTTCCCCTTCTCTGTGTATTTTTAATGGAAAAATTTTTGTTTCACTTGATAAAGCACAATACTCAACAGGCATAAAAGGCAAATTACCCTTCCCCAGGTGAGGCCGATTTCTGCAGAGCAGGACACAGAGGGCAGCGTGGGGAGGTCTTTAGTCCGAAGGGTAGTGGGCACATGTGGGAAATTAGTGGGAAATCTGTTTCCTATGACCTAAGGTTAAGGAAGGCCTTGGTGGTCTAACTACGGGACAAGAAGGGGCACAAAAGCTGGAGGAGAATTGTGGGTAATGAGCTCAACCCAACAGCGCCTGAAGAGGGCGGAGGGGGATGATGCCAGCAGCAAAGCCTGACTGGTCCTTTCAGCTGTCATTCATGTGGGAAGGTCTTGTTTCTATTCTTAAACTCCTGTTATGGATGTGAAGGATCTTTAAACAGATTTATTGAATATGAAATTGAATTTATTGAAAAAACAGATGATTTATTGAATATGAATTAAATATATTTCTCCCTCTGTCTGACTTCCCTGTCTGTCTGTCTCTGTGTGTCTGTCTGACTCCCTCTGACTCTCTCTGTCTGTCTGTCTGTCTGTCTGTCTCTGTGTGTCTGTCTGACTCCCTCTGTCTCTCT
>NC_034610.1:4887197-4945414 GCF_900095145.1 Mus pahari
CTCCCTCTGACTCTCTCTCTGTGTCTGTCTGTCTGTCTGTCTGTCTGTCTCTCTGTGTGGTGCGTGCGTGCTGTGTGCTGTGGCACGTATGTGGAAGAAGATAACCAGGTTCTTTCTCCTGTCATGTGGTTCTGGGGATGGAACTGAGGTTGCTCAGCTTGGCTGCAAGCACCTTGTACTCACTGAGCCATACCACCAGCCCTGGATGTGGAGAACAGAAACATAGAGCTCAGGGCTATTATCATGACCACTACTATGGGCTGGCTCTACTGCTCTCTGAAGCTATCCATGACGATATTCACTGATACGTCAACTCTTCTACTTGTGGAATCTTCTGGAAATGTCGCTTCCCTTAGGTGCAAGCCACACTCATCTTTTGCCCTAGTGTCTCCCAGAGTCTAGCCCCCCAGCCCGCGTACACCTTCACCCCAGAGCAGCCAGAATAGGGCTCTCTGAGTGTCTCCTCTGTGCTGGTGCTCCTGCGGCTCCAGCGCACTCTCAGTGAGAACCTTTGCCAGCCTCCGGTCTGTGTTCCTGTCCCTTGTCATCTCTGTTACCCGCAGTGTTCTGTGCACTCAGCCATGGCCGGGGCTTGACCCCACCATCCCCTTAGCTAGGAAGGTCCTGGAGCTCTGCAGGCGCACTGGCAAGTCCTGGCCTTGACCAGCTGTGTCCAGCTGTGCCCAGCTGTGCTGCAGCTGCTCTTGCCCATGCTCACAGGTTTCCTGCTGGGAATCCTTCCTTTTTCCTCTCAGTGTTCTCCTCCACCGAGGTCACACAGTGATACTTAGGGGACCAGGAGAACTCCTTCACGTTTCCTCGGGGCACGGCCACTCTGTGATCACTTCCACACAAGAACAGTGGGACTGAGTGACTTCAGCTGACCGATGGCCCAACAAAGCCACTTCTCACCCTTCACACAGCAAAGTCTGCCGACCACAGTCCGTCGGTACCCGCCGGCTGTTCCTCCCGTGTGAACACCAGAGGGCACCCGCCGGCTGTTCCTCCCGTGTGAACACCAGAGGGCAGCAGTGTCTGGTTCTTTTGATCCCCAAAGCATTTCAAATGTGTTCTAGAACCCGTACCTGGTGCATAGATAAGGATGGTTTGGCCGAACGGATGAGGTAAGGGATGCTGGAGAACCCAGGCAGCCTGACACATACATACGCAAAGAACTGCTCTTTTGTCTCCTCTCCACCGGGTCCACCGCTGCCTGCTCTCACAAAAGATGAGCTTTTTACATTAGCTCATAGTGACAACAAAGGCCACAGGCTCCCTGAGTCTAATGGACTGGAGCGAGAAGGAAGGTGGCCTGCTTGGGTTCTCTCATGATCTCTCTGAGAGAGCAGAGGTATCCATGATCTAGCTGAGGCTATGAGCGAGGTTTCTAATGCTATGTATATTCTGACGGTGGCGTGCTGTCATGCCGACAGGCACCAACCCCTCCTGCCAGGGCTCATCCTTGTAAGGTCTTGGCCTGTCTACACGCACAGCATGCGTTGGATATACAGGGGGAGATGGGTGGGATGGATGGCATGGCAAGCCATGTCTGTAGAAGAAGCAATGAGAAGTGAGAGGAGAGAGAGAGAGAGAGAGAGAGAGAGAGAGAGAGAGAGAGAGAGAGAGAAAGAGAGAGATCTGAGAAGAAACTCTAGGGAGAAAGATGAGCCAGGGACCCAGTGGAGCCAGCAACTCTGCCTCCTCTCCTGAGCCTTGAGCAGATTGTGCTTGCTGGTGGACAGCTTCGATGGCAACCGGGTCTTAACTTGTTTGCCTACGAAAGCCATCTGATGGCTTCCTGGCCACGTGCCCCCGATTCAATCCATGACCCAAAGAATATGAACTGACCTCCTCATGCAATGCTGAGGATGGGATTTGTCCATAAGAGGAGGAAGAGAAAAAGAAGCTGTGCTGTTCCCAGGAGCTGGGTGGGGTCCCTTAGGCGTAAGAAAGCTGAAGTCATTGGCCTTTGCGATTCCCGGGTATTGGAGACTTTGTCTGTCGATCAACTGTTTCAACCCCCTCTGGGTTTTAACAGCCAGACTCATTGGATGGAAAGTGAGTGTTGTGTTTTGTAAGCTGGCAGTATAATAGGGCAGGAGGGAGCACCTCAGAGGGGCAGCCAAGGTGTTCCCCTGAGGAGTCACCACCAGGCAACAGGCCTTGTGCAAAAGGAAGTTTATTGGGGGGAATGGAGGGGCGCCTGGAAAAAGGGAGAGGCAGAAAAAGGAAGGGGACAGAGAAGGACAGAAAGAGAAGAGAGAGGAAGAGAAGAAGAGGCTGGCCAGGGACACGTGGGGAATGAAGAGAGTAAGAGAATAGGAGATGGAGATAGAGAGGGAGACACACACACAGAGCGGAGGGGGAAGGGGAGAGGGAGAGGGAGAGGGAGAGGGAGAGGGAGAGGGGGTTAGGATAGGTGAGCAGTCCTCCTTATACACCAGGTTGACTTGCACCTGGCAGGCAGCTATGCAGGCTGTTGCTAGGTAGCTGTTGGGTGGAGCCTAGCAGAATTATCCATAAGCCAACGGTGTGGGCCTTTGTAAATTAACAAGGTGCAATCAATTCCCTCGGCACAGGGCCCTGGGTGAAGCTTAGCCAAGGACAGAGAGAACTTTCTGCCCTCAATCTAGCTGCTGGGTTTGCCCCCGACCCATATCAGTGTGACCTATCAGGGGCCTCAGAAACCCTGGGGACTGCAGCCACCTCTCATGGGATCCACCCAACTTCATGGGCACCTGGCAGAGGGTAGCAAGACTAGTATGTGGCCACCTGCATAGCTACTGTGTCTAGACCGGCTTATTCCCACTCCACAGCCCGGGCTGGTGGCTGTCCTGAGAAGACATGGGACAGATCCATGGAAACGCATAAATCACAAGGCTGCCGAAGCAGAGTGGGGGATTAACTTTGGAAATGTTGCTTTGTAAATGGTTAGATGAACAGTGTGTTTGGAGCAGCCTCGGCCGATCTGTTTAATCAAAGGAGAGAAGAAAAACAGGTTGACTGAAGCCAAATTCTTACTTGGCACCAGCACAGAAGAGCCTGCAACTGACAAGCCGGTTTGTCAGAAACCCCAGAAATTTCTGATTTACCTTTGTCCAGAAATGTCCTCTGCCTCTATGTACCTGTCTGCCTCTGTGTGGCTTTAGTTTTTTTCAACTCTAGTGTTCCCTCTTCCCTCCCTCAAACAGAAGCATTTGGTATTATTTTGGACGGTCCTATAGCCAACTGAGAACAGTTGCTTTTTTTTTTTTCTTCAGATACGCATTACTCTGATCTACCTATAGATGTCACTGTTCATTTATGACAAATCATCCCCCCCCCCTCCCCCCCCCGAGCTCAAGCAATTACCTCGGCTAAAATAACAAGCATGTTTTCTGGAAATAAAATAACCAGCAAGTACAGAGAGAGAGAGAGAGAGAGAGAGAGAGAGAGAGAGAGAGAGAGAGAGATATATATTTATTTTCTCTCGCAGGTGCCTCCAAATCAAAGCTGAGGTGCGAACAATTCACTCTTTCTCAAGGCCTCCCACACAGTGTTTGCTTCCAGAACATCAGCAGCGCAGTAAGAGCTAGTTCCTCCTGGTCTGGCTGTCCCTCAGCCCTAACTACCTGACCCCCATAAGCATTTCCTACTTGTTTTAGCTTGTGAAGGACGTTGGCGTTCTGAGAGACAGGAAGTAGAGTTATACTGTATTTCAATATAAACAAAAAATTCTGCTACCCATCGCTGCCTACCGAGAACACATACATATAAAATGGATGTTGAAGTGGGATGTTTGAGTAAGTCTCTAATAAAAAGGGAACGTAAGCACGGCATTTATACCACAGAGAGAGACTTGTGCATTCACCCAGTGACCCATGCGTGATAATGGATGTTAGTGCTGTTACTTACATAACCAAATAATTGGGCTCCTTTATGGAGGATAATATGTTAGACATAGTCTATCCTTACCCATACATTATCTTACTTGGGTAAATGGTTTAAATGGAATCATACCATATGGAGTGATAGTCCCCCCCCCCCCCATTCCATAAACTATCTGATGGAAATGCGAATAAGAGACAATGGAAACCTCCCTTTCAGTAGCTGCTGAGGGCGATCCAAGAGGCCTCCCAAACGGTACAGGTTATTGCCTTTACCCTTGGTTGCCCCCTGGAACTTGAAGGTAAGAACCTGGTGGTGAAGATGCTACACGCTCTGGATACAAAACTCAGAGGGGCTGAGCTGGTTCTGACCCTGGTAGAACAGCCCATCCCTGAAGGCTGCCTACCCAGATGTGAAGTCTAAGAAGCATGGCGATGACTAGTGGGGCATGATACGTCATGGTGTAATCATGGCACGTACACGACGGGGGGTAGCCGACGGCTATCTCAGTGGATTTAAGGCCTGCTCAATAGGCTCACTAAGACCTGCTCATGCCTGTAAAATCTAGCCAACTAACCACAGCCAGAGAGGTCGCATATTTGAGAAGAGAACCCATGCTGGCATTTTCCTAAATCAATATAGCTTCTTATGGTGCCCTAAATTCTAACCATTATACCCTTCATCGAACCAGCTTCTTTTGCAGAGCATGGAAACTACTATAGAGATTCAGAGATGCTCAAGATGCAGAGAACGGGTAACTGTGGTGTGCCCTGTGCCCACTGGTGTATCTACAACCAACCCTACCCCTGAGGCTCAGGGAATATCTAGATAGAGGAGGGAGAAGAAAGGCTCCAGAGGATTTGGAAGGTTTTTTTTTTTTTTTTTTTAGATAGCATCTTATTTGTTTGTTTATTTATTTTATGTATGTGAGTACACTGTAGCTGTCTTCAGACACACCAGAAGAGGGCATTGGATCCCATTATAGATGATTGTGAGCCACTGTTCTCTGGAAGAACAGTCAGTGCTCTTAACCACCAAGTCACCTTTTCAGCCCGATAGCATCTTTTTTTTTATATGATAACAAGCATCAAGGATGAAATGCCTAAACCAGATCTGCATAATGACTCCAGTAGCCAACATGCCAATGGGAGTGGGGAAATTACACAAGGTCCCATCCTTAGATGAAAAACTCTGGCCATCGATGGCTGCTGAGGAAGTGAAAATCAGTTTCCTTCAGGGACCTGCCCCCTGATAGATTTTGCAGTCCCAAGTGGTCAGCACCAAACCCTTGTACGTAAGAGTAACATTAGGTGAATTCAGAGGATCACCACACACACACACACACACACACACACACACACACACACACACATACCACCACCACCACCACTCCACTAATTATAGAAGATGAAGCAGGGAAGAAATTGGAAGAAAAGAAGGGTAGAAATGTTGTAAACATATTATACTCATGACTGAAATTCTCAAATAGTAAAAATGCAAATAAAAATGTTTATTGTTATTTGAGATGGCCAGGAGCTATTCCACTTATTCCCTCACTTTAAAGCAAGACAACAACCTAAGACATCAAAGAAAACAAACAAGAGAGGATTTGCTCATTCTAATACCCTGTCGTTGAGGAACCCCACATTTGTGTTATATACTCCTGCTTGCATTTCATTTTCCTGTTTCTTTCTATATATTTGAAGGTTTAGAAAATGAGGAAATTAGAAAGAAGGGAAATGTGTGTGTGTGTGTGTGTGTGTGTGTGTGTGTGTTTAAGCTGTGATAAAATACCTTGACTAAAGGCAACTTAAGGAAGACAGTTTATTTAGCTTATCTTTCTAGAATGGAAGTCCGTCATGATGGGTGCAGTGTTGCAACAGTTGGGCAGGAAGCAGAGAGCTCACGTCTCAGCTGCACACAGGAAACAGAGAGAGCAAACAGGAAGTGCGCTGGCAAACTCTCAGAGTCCACCCTACAGAGACACTCTTCCTCTGGGAGGCTCCACCCCCTAAAGCTTCTATAATTTCCTCCCAAAAGAGACACCAACTGGGAAGCAAGTATTGAAACACATGAGTCTATAAAGGGCATTTCTCAAATCATATTAGGAAGGAAGGAAGGAAGGAAGGAAGGAAGGAAGGAAGGAAGGAAGAAAGGAGAAACAAGGGAAAGAAAAGAAGTCCCTGGAGAAAGTGATATATATTTTTTTACAGCTATTTCTAGAAGGTTATCAGTTCCCAGATGAGAAACCACTCTGGCCTTACATTCCTAAGTAAGTAAGAAAGTAAATAAATAAATCTGGCTTTACATTCCTAAATAAATAAATAGAAATGACAGCAACAGCCCTTTCTGGTGTGGCTGCCAATAACTGTCACACTCCTCACAGCATGTGGGCTAATACAGGAAACCTCACTAGGCATTCCCCAGTGGTGTTTAGAGGCCGTTTATTCTTCTTATAACCCCATTGACAGCCCAGTCTTATATTAATTGAGAGATAGAGAGGCACTGTAAGGCCTTGAAATATCAGAAGTTGCAGCCCTCTGGTGATGAGCTTGACAACTGCCATGGATGTCAGCATCTTTAATTTATGTCACTCTTATGTGGGTTTGGCTTTGACATCCTCATACAATCAGCAGGATAAGAGAGTTAATTTATCCCAACCAGCATATGAAGGGCTATCACATACTCTCTCTGCTTGGTGCTGTATCAAGAGATGGGAGGGTGTGAGAGAGATGTCTTAGAATATGGATGCAGGATCTGTATCTCTTAAGAGCAAAGTGACTTGACTTCTATCACTTCCAACATGGTGGCCTACAAAGAGGGGAGATATCCTGACAAAGACTGGATGTGTGCGTAATCATTGCACTGAACAGTGCTATGGGAGAAACAAGCAGCAGGCCTTGCTGGCTCTCGTGTTTCACTTGCCGTTTGCAGACTGCCCTGCCGTTTATGACAGGCCTGTTGCATGGCATCAAAAAGACCATTCATGTCAGGTAGCGTTTGAAAACAGAATGACTCTTGTCAAGGTGTCTGAAAGCAGAGACATTTCACCACTGGAGAAAAGGTTCCTGTTGTGGCTTGAATAGGAATGGCTCCCATAGACTCATGTGCTTGGATGCTTGGCCATAGGGAGTGGCACTATTAGCAGGTGTGACCTTGATGTGGTAGGTGTGGCCTTGTTGTGGTAGGTGTGGCCTTGTTGGAGGGAGTGTATCACTGTGTGTGTGGGGGGGCTTTGAGGTCTCTTATGCTCAAGCCAGGCCTAGTGTGGCATTCACTTCTTGCTGCCTGCTGATCCAGATATAGAACTTTCAGCTCCTTCTTTAGCACCATGTCTACGTGCATGACACCATGCTTCCAGCCATGATGATAATGGACTATACCTCTGAACTGTAAGCCAACCCCAATGAAATGTTTTTCTTTATAAGAGTTGCCTTGGTCGTGGTCTCTACACAGCAATGGAAACCCTAACTAAGATAGTTCTCTTGTGGGGCCAGCCCTCGAGGCTTCCAGTAAGAAGTGAGACCTCTGGCAATGCTGAGGGTCGACAGGAGGTTGTGTGTCGCTTTCTGCCACCTGTGTGCTGGTGTTGCCATTAGAGCTACCCATCCTCACAGCCACAGATTCCATCCCCATTCTTCATGAGGTACATTTGTTCCTAATCAGACTTAACACCTGACCAAAGACTTGGCATTTCCCATGTGGCATCCCGTGTGGGTCCCGATGGTACCCAGTGCCGAGAGGATAAAAGAAATGTAAAATCGCTGCAGTGGCAGGCAGGGATGGGCATGATGCAGGACAGGCTGCTGCAGTGAAGAGCGTGGACAGGCCCCTGCCCTGAATGGGCCCCTGCTCCCTTGGGCCCTGTGGGCTGTAGAAGCCATGTTGCCTCCCACACAGCCTCGAGCTAGCCACCCACGAACAGGACAGCAGCCAGGAGGGTCACATAGCCTTCTGCATCTCTTAAGTGTGTGGCACTGTGCTGTCTTTGTTTGGTGAGTTTGCTGTGTACTGAGAGTGTTTTCCCACTGTCTGAAGGGCAATTTCTTCCTCACCTGTTACAACGTTGCTAAAGAATCAGCAATCCACACTCATAATGAGCCTCCCAGTGAAAAGCTTATTCACAATTATTTTCCCCTTTCATTTCTTGTTTGAATGCCGCCACCTGTGAAAATCTCCAACCTCCTGCATATGTGTATGAATGCACATGTTTAAACTATAGTCCCTCTGGGCAATTCACTCTGCAAGGGAGGCAAGTCGGCTTGTAGTTTGTACTGCGCCATGGCCAGGGGGACTTGGATTCTCCCTGTCATTCTCCTGATAGCCAGGTGAACATTTATATCTCCCAATCAGAAAGCTGGCAGACTTTGAAGCGTAGCTGCTTCAAGAAGAGGGGTAGCTTTGCTCATGTCTGATAAATCCCATTGAACTAGTGGGAAACCACATTTTCCTTAAGACAGCTTCAGGTGTCAGCTTTATAGCTTTGAAAGCACCCTACCGACAGTCACCTTTCCTTTAAAGACAATGCTTCGATTCCCAAAACAGAAGGTTAGGCTCAGCAGACACATTGGTTCTCCTGTACAAGGGTATGATGCTCTGAGGGCCTTGGGCTTGTAGTGAAGGTTTCTCAATAGGCAGTGATAGAAATAGTTCTGATGGTATAATGGTAAGTAAGTAAGTAGCAGGGTTGGAGGAGATGGGATGGAGCCAAGAAAAAGTATTATGAGTCTGGGAGGAGCTCAGATACATAGGGGGAGAGGACCTGGGATGTGGAGGGGGGGGGGACCTCAGATGTGGAGGAGGGGAACCAAGGAGCAGGTAGAAATGGCTGCTAGTCTACCTAGCAGGCCAGATGCTCCCTTAAATCAGAGGTGTGGATGGGAAGTTTGTGGTCTCCCCTCCAGATGAGGCTACGGATCCATGAACAAGATGCCAGCAGAAACGGAGCAGGATGAAGAGCCGCCCAGGAAGTAGTGCAGTGGAGAGTCCTTGTAACCTCCCACCCAAGTCTTCAGACCCCTGGAAAGCATGGAGAGACTTTCTAAAGATGCTCAGTGGGTGGAGAAGCCCTGGGAACCCACTCCCAGAGCCCCCAACCCCCATGCAAGCTGGATCTCGGCAGTGTCTCAGTGGGCTTCCTTCCCCAGCCTCCCCTGTAGAACTAGCCTTTGCTCGCCACAAAACCAGTGGCCCACCATGGTCTCACTAAAGGGGTGAAACGGCTCTCCAGAGAACCGAAGAGGTGATCCCCAAATCTGCCCTGGGGGAAGCTTCTTTAGGGATGGACTCCGGAGCTCTCTTGTGAGGGCCATGGTAGCTTCCTGCCCTAAGATGGAGTACTCAGTGTGGAGAGACTGAGACTGGAGAAGTTTGTTGCTCCATCAAAATGCTCTGAGATCAGAAAGAGTGCCATGGAAGTGATGCAGTGACATTAAATCAGTTTGTGTGTAATGGTGTTACCTCTTCACTTTTGTGACTACTCTCTGTAAATGTACCCCTCTTGCAGGAGGCTAAGAGCTGGCACAGAGAACAGCTGAAGGATGCTGAACCTGATTTTGCCCATCCTGTAACTCAGGCCCCTGACTAGCCAGCCTCAGTGGGTACTTACATCCAGGTTGATCACTGGCTGTAAAGAAAGAAAGTTCCAACCCTTAAAGCAGTCCGTTTTTTAAAAAGGTAACTTTGACATTTCTGGGGACTACCAAATATTCACATTTAAAACTGGATCAAATTAACAGATAAAATTTTTATGTGGCTCGTTTTATATTTAGTCTGAATTATTTAAGAAGGTAGTTAAAAATTTGTTTTATTAAATTGCATCATGAAATTTTTATCCTAAGTTCAGTCAATGCTTGTATTTCATATTATAAAGTGTTTAGTATTTTCCTCCTCTTATTAATAAGAGAAGTAAGGCTGGATATCAGCTGCTGAATCAGAATATTTCATGTTTCCTGTAACCATGTAGGGATTTCATTTTCTTTAAAAATGCAGAGAAAGTTTGGTCAGGAATAGAGTTTGTCATATTATCCCACGGGTCTCCTCTTTAACCCTTCACAGTAGACAAATACGAGACTATTCAAGGCCACACCGTTTGCTGAAGCCTAGCCAATCTCATAAATAAAATCCGATTTCAGCAACACTTTCTTGTTTCAAATTAAGTCCGAGGGCTGGTAGATTTAGTCTTGATTTGAAAATGTTGCAAAAATAGTTAAGGTAGATAAACAGTTAGATTCTACTCATTTTGATCCTGTCTGAGTTTCATGACCCATTAGGGGACATCTAGATCTTGGTGATATTCACAATGTTCCTTGGCAATATATTTATTCATATGCCTGGCCTTGTTGATTGGTGTACTGATGAAGGTGGAGTTTGGGAAACTTTTTACTTTTTCCGAAAGTGGACAGGCTTAGCTGCTTCCATACAGGGGAATTGTAAACTGTGTTCAACGCACAGAATAAGACGTCTTATCATGAGATAGTCCATTGGTAAAGGTATGTGTAGATATTTATAAACCCTTGGAGTGTAATTAGATTAAGGATTTCTATGTTCATAAAAAAATGTGTTGCTGGCACTATGTTGGCAATTAGAGACTAATGGGCAGAAAACTTTTTTTAAATTTAATTTTATTTTTGTTTCTAAACCTTTGTTCCTTAAGTGCTTTATGACACAAAACTAGACCAAGTACATTTATTTATTATGATGTGTGTTTGCATGCATCTCTCTGGTTTTGTGTGTGTGTGTGTGTATGTGTTGTGTGTGTGTGTAGGTCAGAGGTCAACTTGAGGTGCTGGTGTTCTCTTCCCACTTGTGGGTCTTGGGTATTAGACTTAGGTACTCAGGCTTGGTTCCATTTCCTGATTCATCTTGTTGACTTCATTTATTTATTTATTTTTTTAATAGGAAAAAAATAAGCTGGTATGTGTTCCAGCAAATGCAGGAAATTATCACTAGAGAGTAGCCTTAACAGAATGGATTAGGAAAGTGATGACCCACTGTGCGCCTTTTGGCAAGGACCTGCGAATGTGGTCAAGAAATGGGCGGACCCTGCTAGAAGAAAACCTCTTCCAACACCATCTTCAAGAGCAGTTCCTCAGAACCAACACTAGTAAAATTCAAAACCAGAGAAGGAACCAACATTGCTGTCCACCAGTCTCTTTCAGATGAAGGGCTTACTGTGTGCTCCACTGTTCTCCAATTCTGCTTCAGCCCCAGGGCTGAGATTGCAGGCATGCACTGCTGTTTCCTTCTGCACCAAGTAGCCTTCAATCGCTAATAATTTTCACTTTAATTAGGAAAACCATTAGTATTTAGAACCTTGCATCTTTCAAGAAATAAAAGAAAAATTCTTTGTTTTTATAACCGAGTTACATATGAGGTAACCAGTAAAAGGGTTTTAAATATGAAAACATAGTATATCAGGGACCTAGGAAGACAGAATGGAATACATACCAGGAATGTTTGATAGTGTAGAGATTTTCCGTTGCCTGAGAAGAGCCTTTTTGTGTGGCTCCCAAATCCCTATTGCCTTTAGATTCTACTTCATCGTCAAGAAGAATGCCAAACCATGTCCCTTATTTTAAAGTCAACATTTATAATATTCCAGAAATCTCACTCTTTTCCCAGTTACAAATCCACATAAAGGGAACGAGGCAGTACACAGCTTTCATAATTGCGTGCGGAGGCGTGTAAGGAGCTGTGGAAGGCGGCTGCGCACCATTCCTGCGGGAAGCACTCTGTGAGCTTGTTATTGTCCTTCGGGGGATTTCGCCAGTCTGCTATTTCAGCTCGGCAGTGCCATAAATCATAGGGAGAAAGATGACTTCCCGCTAGGCTCACTTCAATTGCTCTGCTGAGCCCCCTTCCCTTTGCCATTGTCCCAAGCTAACAATACCTGCTGTGCAAGGTGTGGGAAGCTGCCTTGCCTGTGTCTCAGAATTCACTCATTTTCTCTTTCTCCTTGGGATCCTTCCCTTTCATCCAGTGCCACCAAAGCTGCAGGAACTGGGCCAGATAACACTGGCTCAAGGCTGGGGCATGCTCTAATTCAGATTGTAGGCTCTTCTAGAATCAGCACGCACTGGGGCGGTTATTTGAGGACCTGTGCTGTCACTGAGCAGGACATCTTAACTTCCAGAATCTAGGTGTTCTCATCTGTGAAATGCGGATTTACAAAAACAAACAAACAAAAACAACAACAAAAAAAGGAAAGTCCTTTGAAGAGAGGTACAGTTTTACATATGAAAATCTTTAGGTGCCCTTAAATTGAACCAAGCATATTCAGCCTTTTTGAGCATGTGTGTAAGGTGTGCACAGATGCCGACTTCAGAGGAGAAAATCAGACATCTTGCTTGAACACTCTCTTACTTTCTCTCTCTCTCTCTCTCTTTTTTTTAAAGATTTATTTATTTACTTATTATATGTAAGTACACTGTAGCTGTCTTCAGATCTTGTTATGGATGGTTATGAGCCACCATGTGGTTGCTGGGATTTGAACTCCGGACCTTCAGAAGAGCAGTTGTGTGCTCTTACCCACCCACTGAGCCATCTCACCAGCCCTCTTACTTACTCTCTTGAGACAGAGTCTCTCAGTGAACCTGGGCTCACCTTTCACCTTTTTTTTTTTTTTTTTCTTGGTAGGTTGGCAGCCAGCGATCCCTGGTGATCAGTCCATCTCTAAACTACCCCAGTGCTATGGACAGGGTCACATGGCCATGCCTAGTGTTTAGTTGGTTCTAGGGAATCCAGACTCAGGTCTGCATGCTATGAAAACAGAATGGAAATACATACCAGGAATGTATTACCTATCCAGGCAGGTCTCTTTATGGCAGCAGGTGCTATTACCCATTGAGCCATATCTCCACTTCCATTCACCAGCTTTTCTTCCTGTTTCAGACCTATCTTTAAAAAGAAACACCAGCACTCGGGAGGCAGAGGCAGGCGGATTTCTGAGTTCGAGGCCAGCCTGGTCTACAAAATGAGTTCCAGGTCAGCCAAGGCTACACAGAGAAACCCTGTCTCGAAAAACCAATAAAATAAAATAAAAGTAAACAAAGTAACTCTTCGAGCTTGGCAGGGTAAAGTGGCCAGGATAACTCAGCCCAGAGTCTGAGGCATGGTGGAGCAGGTGGCAGAAGCCCAGCCTCCTGGCTGTAGCTTGTTGAATAACCCGCTTGCCTGGAGAGCATTCTCTGCGCTCTTGCGTTTGACAAAGAAACGTAACCTTCGGCCAGTTGCATTTCTTCTCTACCCGTAACTAGGTTAATGTGACCTGACAGGTCTGGCAAGACAGCACAAGAAGAAATAATAAATGCCCTTTGTGGGGCTGAATGTAATAAAGGTAACCTAAGTAGGAGATGAAGGTGGTTGTTTTTTTTTTTTTTTTTTTTTTTTCAGAAGAAAGAATTTCAGCATAAAAGATGTCACAAAATAACATTTTATGAGCAATCTTTTTGATATACATAAGTGGTTACATTCCCAGCTGCTCTACAGACCTCCCGGAAGGGTTGTGCCCTACTTTTTTTAATCAAACCCTGTTTTTTTTTTTTTTTTTTTTTTTTTTTTTTAAACGTATTCTACTGACGAGCAGCTATCCCCTACACAAAGGTGAGAGGGAGGATGGATGAAATCCTTTTGTCAATGTTGTTTGTAAAAAGAGCATAAAGCTCCTACTACTTCATGCTAAAGGCTTTACAAATATCAGAGTTTAAAAAAATAATTTTTAAAATAAAACATTTGAGCTTTAGGTATATGCTGTAGGTGTGTTACTCTTGTTTTTTTACGGTCGTGTGTGTGTGGGGGGGGGGGAGGGGTGGAGCCTCACAGACAAGATGAGGTTAAGCACCAATCAGGATGTTAAGCATTCTACTTCCTTTCCTAGGAATGGTGTTTGGATTCATATGGACTGTTAAACATCATTGCCTATCCAGGCAGGTCTCTTTATTTCTGGATTTCTTTTCAAGCACACCCTGTATCCATTTGAAATGTCCCCACAATTCCCTTTTCCTCACCAAGTGTGTGATGCTCGTGGCGGAGCAAGGGCTGGTATATTCTGGTCCCCTCATCTAGGAGGGAGGGAAAGAAGCAGAGTGTGGGGCTGGCGAGTGTTTCTGACACACAGATTTCATTCTCTGGGGTGGAATAGAGGGCGTCCTGTTGAGATGCTGTTCTAGAAGTAGCTTGCCTTCTCTACAGAGGTTCTCAAGAGACTGGGGAGGGACAGCCTGTTGCGGCTGCAGATATTCCTAGGGAGGCTGAATTCCAGGCCACTGGGAGTTTTCTCCTGAGCCTTTGCATTTATAAGATATGAAACCACTGTGGTTTGGAAGCAAAGGAGAGGATACGGGCATTAAGGAAATGAGGGTTCAGCACACTCCTGCTCTAACCCCACTCCTTCCTACAGCTGGGTCTTGTGAGCCCGGTTAGACGTGTTGCAGGCTTCTTCACACCCAGGGCCCTTAGATATTATGCCGTCTTTATTTGTAAGAACAATAAATGCCCATAGCTTGATTTGGCCTTTCCTCCCTCTCTGGGTGTCTTCTACCTGAAGTCAACTTGGACACGGCTGTCAGCCTCAAGAGCCAAGGCTCATCATGCTTGGGCACAGTGACAGTGATAGTTTGGTAGCAGGGCTTGTCAGAATAACAATGACCAACTCCACGTTCCTGCTGCTAACGTTCACCCACACAGCACTGAGACAGAGTCTCCGCTGAAGAAGGGAGATCTGGACTGAACTCGCTTGATAACCAGGGAGGGTTCCCTTGATCTTTACTTGGATGAGGCTCTCCGTGACTTCATAGACATCGGTTCCATGTAAAAACTAAGTATTATATAATTCTGATATTGTATATTACAGTGTCCCTGAAATGATCAGTAAAGTCAATAATACCTTGGCCAAACTGTTAACTTAGTATCTATTAACCTCAGTGAGGTTAAGCTAGTATATCTGTAGAAATAAACTTAATGTATCAGACAGTATATTCTGAAAGTAGCCATTAAGTGCATACTATAGTCAGTAATGCCTTTTCCCGAATAGGAGTCCTAGCCAGATGCAGGCGTGGGTTGTTCCAACTAGGTTGGTGCACACTTCTTTCTTCTTAGTCGACACAATTGTGGCTTGAACCACGGGTGGTTCTTACACATCTACACAAAGAGTTTGTTGGAAGTACGCTAGGTTGGACATGCTACAGAGATGGGTAGGGGAAGAGAACACACTGCCTTACACACCCACGTGGGGAGACGGAAGCTTGGCTTGCAGGTGGGATGGGCAGTTGGTGTTTTCCCACGAGCTTGTCTGCATGGGGAAGCTCACTGACTTGTGTGCATGGTTTGTGGCACAGATGGCATACCGTGTGTGTGGAAGGTTTTCCTACGGTTACTCCTACAGGAAGGGACAGTTAAGCATCAAGGGAAAACAGGTACCTTTCACTGCCAGGTCCGGTAGAGGCGTAATGACATGGTTCCTGCTCCTGGGACAGGGTCAGCAGGCATGGGTCTCTATCAGTGTCAGTGGCTGCTGCTGTGGGCTTGTTTGTATAATGATATACATATTTTTGTTCCTCCTTCAAGGAATGTCCTCCCTGTTAATGTTAATGACTTTGTGATAATCAGAGACAGTAGGAGTCAGGGAGCTGCAGGCATGGCTAATATCTTAGGAAGGTGGTAAATTCTGGGACCTCCAGGACAAACCTTAAGTTTGTGGAAAATAATTTTAAAAACATGAGTCTGAAAATATACAATTTTTCAACTGTATAAAATATAAAGGTGCAATATGAATTATGAGGGGCTTCACAAATCTATAGGAACAAAGGCAGCTACACTATGAGTCGACCTATCAGAAAGATAGTTACAAAGGCAGGCAGATACAAAGGCAGACATATTCCTGAGTTCAGGGTTAGCCTGGGACCGAGCAGGTTTGGCCTGGGACAGAGCAAGTTTAGGCGCAGGTGTGGTAGAAGTGCTAATTTCAGGATGGGGTCCCACCCAGGTAGCTTATTGTCTGTGCTTAACAGAGGCAGGCAGATTTCTGAAATCTTTTGCAGTTTTCAAGAAAAATGTGTGCTTGCTGTCTCCTAAGAATTAAGGGGCTGGGGTCATGGGATGCTGAATCATAGGATAACCAGAAGGGAATCTGAAGTAAATGACTGGATTGATATGTAAAAGAGAACACTGGGCTTGTGATATGCAAGAGATGATGAGATGAACTATCCAGAGAACGTTTTAGAATAGCAAGAGGGAACAGCTTAGGGAACTGTCTCAAGCAGAAAAGAGAGAGAGAGAGAGAGAGAGACAGACAGACAGACAGACAGACAGACAGAGCGCTGTCTGGAGATGTGGTTCTGTGTTCCGTTTAGTTGCCAGGGTGTGGTGAACTCTGCTCAGGCAGATGATACACGGAAGGCTAGACTACATTTCACCCTATGCTGCTATCCGGTGATGGGCTGTGGGAAGTGTTGATGTACTGCTCAGGGGTGGGAGAACAATGCAGCCTAAGATGGGGACCTCAGCCCAGGTGAGAAACAGAGGCAGGCTGGGGTGGAGGAGGCAGGGGTTCCCAAGTTCCTGGGCATCTAGTCGCCTCTGGAAACCATGTGGAGTCAGGAACAAAGGGGGACAGGGCAGGGGATGGGAGGATGGGAACCCCAGGGGACCTTATCATTTAGCTCATCAGGTTAGGGAGTGTGTCAGGGAGCGTGGAGGAGGCCTTCTGCAGGAGGCCTGGGAAGCGAGGCTAGGTAGGCTTTCCCCTCACAGCGGTTCTTGATGAGAAAGACAGTTCTTGGTTCCAAACTGTTTATTGATTGTTCATAGTGGAAAATGGGTACATACCACTTCCTCAGGGTAGACCAGAGGTCAAGTATTCCTCAGGAAGGAATACTTTCTGGAAAGGAAGCTCATTGGTTAAACCTCAGGGCCCATCTAGATATCTCATTAGCATGGATAACTGTGTATTCTATGTTACATGACCACGTTCTTTATTGTGGGAGCTGTGGTCACATGTTCCAGGCCTGGAATCTGGTCGGGGGGTAGGTAAAATGCCTACTGTCCTCATGTTTGAGGTACCAGGGTTTCTGAACCTACTGAACCTTCCTAAGTTTCCTGGCATAGTCCACTGCCTCACATGGAGATCACCAGAGAAAGCAGAACATAGAAAGAACATTCTGGAAAGCTGTCTCGAGCAGAACCTAGGCCAACAGGTTGGACCCCTTCAAGCCAAGGCTGGTTGGTCCTTGGTATTTCACAGTGCAAGTTCATGTGAAAACATAGAAGGAAAGATATGGCCTTGCAAAAAATGAGCAGGTTGTAAAAGTTCTATATATACTAAATATTCATGCAGTTATTCTGAGGGACACTACCTGAACATCAGCCTAGTCAGATGAGTAGTGCAGATTTTATTGGCTAATCCACTCTTAACTTTTGTATGTGTGTATGTGTATTTTGTATGTGTGCCTATGTGGGTTTATGTGCACAGTGGGCATGGAAGTGCCCAAGGTGGCTCGGGGGTGTTTAATGCTCTGGAACTGGAGTTTCAGGTGGCTGTGAATGACACGGGGTTCTGGGAAGCGAACTTGGGTTCTCTACAAGAGTACTCTACTCTTAACCACTGGGCTATCTCACTAGCTTCCGACTAATATATATTTTATAGAACTCGGAGTCGGCGACACAGCTATATAGAGTTTATCATAAGAAGTATAAGTCCTACAAGGCTCAAGCTAGGCAGATTTTTGCATGTTCTCAACACCACAGCTAAATCCTGAAGCTGCTATTTTTGGCCTTAGTCCTTCCAGAGTTAGGCTACAACAGCAGCCAATCGCTGGATACTTTTTTCCCCCCTTTTAAGTCGAGTCTCTTTGAGAAGCAGAAGGAAGGTCAATCTCACTTTCTGAGAGAAAAAGAAAGGTGACTCTTGTCATAATAATGTAATGCAGCGGGTCCCCAGGTGGAATTGGGAGGAAAAGGCGGGCAAGGTCTCCTAGAATGTCACGGCCGAGAGGAAGCTGACGCCAAAGACATCTTAGAAGAACAATGACTCATTACGCTGGGGCTCTGTGGCAGATGTGACCCTCTCACCAACTGGTCTCCCTCCCAAAGCAAAAAGGAAGGAAGAGCTTGGAAGCTGCGAGCCCCTGGCCCGCGGGAGGAACCTTTCTCCGTGGGCCCAGGGCAAACAGAAAAGTGCCTGGGATCCATAGAATTGAAAAAGACAAGTGTCAGCTTCGGGAGGCATAGAAATGCAAGTAAGTACCAACACGAACAGGAACGGTAAATGAGAGTGTGCGGTCACCCAGAGCTGTGTTTACCACCCGGAGGCAACTGTGTATAATTATCAGGGTGCCATCAGTTATGTAGGAGCAGCTGTCCAGGGGCACATAAAAGGGGCCACCTGAAGTTAACCCTCCTCCTGTTTTGATGACAGGGCCAGATCTCTGAGGGTGTTAAATCCACTATCAACCAAACTGTTTTGTCCAGAAGGGCTAGAAGTATACCTATTTAGTATACCTACTTTGGGGTAAAAAATGCTGGGTTGATTTCCACAATTTACCACATAGTTCAATACTATTTGTAACTACTAACTGAGGAAACCGATGAGGAATATTCGGCTCCCATATACGTTGACAGAAACCTATCATATCCTGTAGTTTAATGTCTGCAATGACCTGTGTGGTCCTGGGTACTGATAGATTAGGGCCAGGGCTACCCAAATGGAGCTGGGATTTGAACACCAGTGTCTGGGTACCCTCTCTCGTACCCCAGCAGTTCTCAGCTAAGGGCAGTTTTGCCTTCTGAGCAGCTACTTGTTGTCAATGCCTGGAGACAGGGTACCACACTGTAGACCAGGCTGGCCTGGGATTCCCTGGGTAGCTCTTGTTAGCTGTGAATTCACAGCTATCCTCCTTACCTCAGTCTTCCGATTGCTGGGATTACATGTGTGTTTACTTGGGGCCAGAGACGTTTTTCACGGTCACTTGAGGTGGCACTGATACCCAGAGGACAAAAGTCAGAGACTCTGCTAACTGCCCTATAGTGCGAGAAGAGCCCTCGGCACCCAGAATCCCTCTGCCTTTCGTGGCAATTGTGCAGGACCAGCAGAACTGCCAGGTAATGCTTAGTCCTCAGCAGGGGTCTTGAGAATTGCCAGAAATCAGTAATAAAATCCTTGTTCCACCACAGATTGGGAAGAGAAGAGGGGTCAGGCACTAAAAATTCTTCACACATCCACAACAAATGCATTCTAAGATTGTTCAGATCCGAATTGCACTTTCAAAACCCAGGAGCTGTTTCCAAGGCCACCTGAAGCTCTTGATGGCTCCCTAACATATTCTACACCAAGGTTTAGAGAGTGGAAAGCACCCTGGCTTTTTAGTACATTCTTTACTTGTCTTCCAGAATATTAAAGGCTGGCCCTCCTCATAGAATACAAATAAGAGGTTAATGTGGTAAGAAGCTGAACTGAGGGCGTCCCCAGAACATTTAAGACTAAAATGTCAGTTGAGAGACCGAGGGAGATGGGGCGGCGCTTGCAAGCCCTCACTGGTGAAGACAGGATTTTCCTAACAAAATGTCCGGAGCTAAAAGCGTTGCTGAGGGATTCTGCATCTCAAGCAGCTAAACAGCATGGAATAAGCGAGCTTAGTCAAACAAAGTGGAAAGGGGACTGTGCCAGGCCGATGGGATGCAACAGTGTAGCAATGTAGCAAGAATTCTGGAAAAGGCACAGATGAGCCGAGTGCGGCTGTGTCAAGAAGGCAGGATGGTAGTCTGACTCTCCCAAGAGAATCATCAGGCTGAACCTCTAGGATCCAATTAAAAAGCAAGTACCACCCTGTCTCAGCTTATAAATTCAGTTGGCAATCTCACAAGAGCACTAAGGTATTTTGCTAATTTTGTTCATGTGTGAATTACGGAGAGACTAGAGGATCTGGAAGGCTCCAGCTCTTTTCCAGTTACAAGAGCTGACCCACCCGATGGGATTCTGCAGCCCTGAAGCTCGGCAGCATCAGGAGTCCCCAGAGAAGGCCAAGGTTGCCTGCAGTCTCCATCCACCCGAGGACCACTTAGTGTGTGCTCAGCTTCCAACTGCTCTCTGGACTATGTCTCCCGGTCTGAGAAGAGAGTTTCATGGCTGGCAAAGATGTTACTGTGGAGAAATGGGCTCAAGGGGAAGCTTAGGAAAGCTGGCATTGCTCCGTGCCAGGAGCCTAGCAGGCAGCCCCAGTGATGTCTTCAGCAGAGAATCAGAAACCATGCATTTCCGATCAGAGCTGTAGAACCTGCGGGCTGCTAATAGTCGGGAGTTTAGTGAGATAATGCTGCCATGCTAATCGGTTTTATTTTCATTCCAACCTTAATAAACATACATGTGCTGAGCTATCTCTGAATTATTTAAAATTACAGCGTTCGGAAGTGAGAGACCTTCTCGGTGCCTGTCAGAAAGATTTTTTAATCATCTTTAAGTAAACTTCAATTTCTCTGAAATTGGAGGAGAATTATTTCTCCACTTCAAAATCCAGAACAGATCCACTGAAGGGCCTTTCTATCTCCCATGGTAAGTGAAAACATGAGATGATTAACAGAAGAAACACACCGTGAAATGGGCATAAAGTACTTATTTTTAAAAGGCTGAGCTTAAGATGCTATTACAGTCCATAGGTGGGGCAAACGGTTTACCTTGGGGATAATCACAAATGACCTTTACTCAAAGCCATTTCTCATTGTTACTTAAAAAAATCCTACACTTAATCTTGTGGGTGACTCACAAGGCACAACCTCCCTACAGAGGATCACGAGATGCTAAGCAACATACCGAGCTCTAGGCTGTATTCTCATAGCCTGTGGGGTTGCTTTTCCACCAGGGAACCCAGGACCTTGGAGGTGGTGACCTGGAACTGCTAGCTTCCACGGGCTTGGTCTGAGGATCTGGACTCCTGGTTGGAATCACCTCCTGTTAATTCCCACGTTTGCTTTTTAAGGAATCTGCTGATGTGGCAACCGCAGAGAAAGACAGGGAGAACATCTGAGAGGCAGGAGTTCTTGCCCCTTTAATTATGGACACAAAAGGCAAATATTAGATGCTTGTCTAATTCTCTGCAAACCTCTGTCTCATCTGTTGTGAGTATCTTCACAATAGACTGATATTTTTCTCTTTACCATAGAGATAGAGAAGTTGGAGTTTTGACAAGCTAATCTTCTCAAGGTAAAAAAAAAAAAAAAAAAAAAAAAAGTGCCCAAGGTTAAGAAAACAAGGCCTACAACTGGATGGTGTGCAGAGTTCGAGACCTTTGGGGCTCTCGGTGCTAAATCAGATGTCCTCATCAAATCTCTTTCCTCAAGGATCTGGGATCTCAAGGATCTGGGATCTAATTGGAAGAAGAGGCAGAAAGGTTCTAAGAGCCAGGGGTGGTGGATGACTCTGGTGAAACATTTTCTTTCGGATACACAGGACTGGTGCACATATGAACTGGAGAGTCTGTGGCAGCATGCACAGGGACTGGACAGGTTCCAGCCAGACGGGGTCCTGGCACTGAGAGCCGTGTATGGACATGGGCTTGCACTCTAGCCCAGAAGCCATCTGTAGTTGATATGCACTGGCAAAGGGGAAAAAAAACCCTCAGTTTTCTTCAGTGGAGTATCACTGGGTATATTGACCACACTTCAGGGTTGGGTCCAGGCCTGGGAATAGGTGTCCACCAGAAAGCAAACTTAATGGTATTTTAGTAGATATTTTTACTTTGTTTGGGCATTTTTTGTCTTATTATTCTTTTGCTGTTTTGTTTGTTTGTTTGTTTGTTTTGATTTCTGATTTTGTGGTTTGTGTTGGTTGGTTTGCTTGTTTTCCTGAAGAGGGAGAAAGAGAAAAAGAATACTGAATCGGGTGAGTGGGGCTGTCGATAGGATCTGGGAGACATTGTGAGCAGAGGAAACATGATAAAAATATGTTGTGTGGAAAGATTTGGGGAGGGGGTGGCTGGAGAGATGGCTCAGTGGTTAAGAACACTGGCTGCTCTTGCAGAGGTCCTGAGTTCAATTCCCAGCACTGACATGGCACCTCACAGCTGTCTTTACCTCCAGTCCCAGGGGATCCAAAAACCTCACACAGACATACACGCAGGCAAGTCACCGAACACATAAACATAAATAAACAAATCA
This sequence comes from Mus pahari, assembly GCF_900095145.1. Classification (NCBI taxonomy): domain Eukaryota; kingdom Metazoa; phylum Chordata; class Mammalia; order Rodentia; family Muridae; genus Mus; species Mus pahari. The sequence continues at coordinate 4,909,209 of NC_034610.1, forward strand.
AAGAGATTAAAGCACGAGAAAATAATTTCAATACAAAATTAGAAAGAAAGAGAATAAGGATGAGACTCAGAGAAGAACATCGTCTGACACCCGAGGTCTTATATACGATTGTGCCAGGGCAAATGTCGTGGAGTGGACATATATTGAATAAAATCAAAGTCACAGAGCATCTTGATACTGGGAGGAATGACAGAGGCACTCAGTAAATGCACCCTTGAAGATAAGGTTCATCATCTTATGTGCTGTGTCATAAAGGAAACCTACTGATTGGTTTTACCAAGCTCACCGCAGAGATTATTCATCACAAAGTGACAGCTGAGAGTAGACACTTCTCTGTGAGTCACTGTCCTATTGCTGTGAAGAGATGCCATGGCCAAGGCAACTCTTAGAGAGGAAAGTACTTAATTGGGGCTCACTTACAGTTTTCGAGGCTTAGTGCATTATCATCATGGCAGGGAGCATGGTGGTGGGCAGGGGTTGGTGTGGACGGGAAGCTAAGAGTCAAATCCTGATCTCTAGCTAGAGAGAGAAACTGTAGGCTTGACATGGGCTTTTGAAATCTTAGGTCCATGCCCAGGTACACACTTCCTCCAACAAGGCCACCCCTCTTAATCCTTCCAATCCGTTCAAATAGTGCCACTCTCTTGTGACTAAGCATTCAAATATAGGAGCCTGTGGGGGGGCCATTCCTATTCAAACCATCACAACTGCTAATTATACATAGGACTAGTTTTTAAAAAATGGACATTAGGGGCTGGTGAGATGGCTCAGTGGGTAAGAGCACCCGACTGCTCTTCTGAAGGTCCAGAGTTCAAATCCCAGCAACCACATGGTGGCTCACAACCATCCGTAACAAGATCTGATGCCCTCTTCTGGAGTGTCTGAAGACAGCTACAGTGTATAATAAATAAATAAATCTTTAAAAAAAATGGACATTAGTTTTAATGTTGATAAAAATAAATGTTTGACCTGCTAATATATTACTGAAGCTGAAGTGACAGGGCCAATGAAATGGAGACGGCATCCTCAGCCTAGACCCTGAACAGAGCTCTCCTTGTGTTGGCAAAGCTCTTGTGTCTGTGTTTGATGTGTGTTGGCACCAGTCACCCGTGGACATGTAAGTCACACTGCATCTGAATCCATGCATATCAGCTGACTTTGAGGCATATGAGTTCATAAAGATGAACAGTGTGGTGGCCAGTGTGGACAGTGCACACATATGGGTCACACACTGACATATTGCCAAACGAGGCCAGAGGAGGGTTCCAGATCCCCCTCTGGTAAGTCCCATCCCAGGACCAGGCTTGAGGGATGGGCGTGACTGAGCATCCTAAGGAGAGCTCGGTCCTGGGTGAGGTTCTTAAATTGCTGCCACTTTCCCTCCACCTCAGAAGAAATGCATAAGCCTATCTTTCACAAAGATATCTTCACTGAGTAACATTAAGGACTTGAGCTACCAGAAATTTAGTCAAAGCCAGCAAGCTGCCTTCCTAACCCATGTGTTTGTGCTGAGACCTTGGGTCCCCCGGTCTGGTGGGTGTGCTGACATCACCCCTGCTGGTATGCACTCACTGTAAGTCTACTTAGGCTAGACTACTGCCTTGGTTTCTGTGGTGCTCTGATTCCCGAAGCACCCCCAGCCCAGATAAAGGTGTGCATGCAGCAGGCGTTCAATCAGCAAATATTAATTGATGTGGTGAGGCTGCGCTCTGAAAGGCTGAGTTCCTCCCATGAGGCTAATACACTGTGTTCTGTCTGCGGGTAGCGAGGGCTTCAGAGAGAGAGAGAGAGAGAGAGAGAGAGAGAGCTTTGCAACAAGAGCTACCATGGTGTGGGAGGGACGTTTGTTCCAGTGATGGATGGAATGATGTTCTTGACATAGTGTATGGGCAGAATCCTTCCATGTAATTTATTTTGGTTTTCGATTATTTTGGAGAGAGCTCCCCTGTGGTTTTGGCTGGAGATATGTGTAAGCTATCAGTTTAATGGGATTGTTCCTGTTTCGCCGAGGTGATAGTTTATGAGAAAAGCCCCCACTTCGCCCTGGTTTGCATTTTCGTTTATTCAGTCTATGGTCTTACTGATTAGGGTATCTGGTGCTGTTTCTACCTGCTTGAGTTTTACGCTGGGCAGCAAGAGTAACTACACTCACTTCACAGACCGATACATTCTTCAGCAACCTGGGGTCCTTGAACCCCACCTTCCATCTTGCCAAACCTGAGTCTCTATGCACTTCTGCCTATGCCAACCAGGAAAGGATGGGGAGACAGGTTCACACATTGTGATGCCCACCAGGAGGCTGTGTGGCCACTGATAAGGACAGTGACTATCCAACATTCAAGCAGGGTAGTGTGGGCAGAGCAGTTGGCCTCAGGGCACCTTCCCTACAAGTTATACCCCATGTGATGGCATAAAGAAAAGCCTCCTTTCTCCAAGTTTGATGGAAGACCCCTGTGAGCCTTTTGGTGGACTTCATAGCATCTTAGTGTTTACTGGATGCCATCTCTGTGGTCCACTGGGACCTCGAGAGTGAGGCATCTGCACCTGCTGCAGCGTGGTGAAGCTGGGTGGTGCAGTATCTGTGACGCCAACATGCCCTGGTACCTGGCAGTGCAATGTGTGTCCCTGTATCTGGGGCAGCTGAGCACCATGACAAGATGAGCCTTCATTCCTGCCGCCAGCCTCCAGAGGACTCAAAGCTTTACTGTGGGGGCTTCCTTCCTCTGCTCGGAGCCTCACATGAAACAGTGGAGGTGGGAGGGGCTTCCTGGCCACAAGGTTCTCCCATCATCCCTCAGTCCCTATCTGTTACGGGATCCTCCTTGCTGGAATATACCGCCCCCTACCCTGAACTCTACAGCCTAGGGGCTGGGTTGCCCTTCCCCACGCTGCTTTCCCTAGATAGTCCAGCCATTTTGGCTTTGCTGGTTCTTTTTACTCTTTTGCCTGTTTGGTCTCTTGGTCTCCTGGTCACCTGGTTCTCCATCTTCCCTTTCTCCTCTGTACCTTCTTTTCACATGTCCTGGCTCAGTCCGGCCGTGTTCACTCTGGACTGTCCCAGATGTCATGATAAACCTTCTCTACATACCTAGGAGCAATGGTCATGTCCTCCATTTTTACTTTTTTTGTTTTTTTTCATTCAGGGGGCATAGGAGGACAACAATGTAGGGTGTGCCAGGGCTGTGGGCCTCTGGGGAAGCCCTGTGTGTGCGGGTGAGACTTGGGGAGAGTTGAGGATTGCCAGGAAAGCCACAGAGACTCAGGGTTTGGGCCTGGGGCCAACCCAGCTGGGCAGCATAGCGTGAGTCAGCTATGACTGTTTGGAAGCAGGGAGACAAACAGGATGTTTGGGGCATCCGAGAGCCGCGGAAGGGATTCATACCTGTTCTGAGGGCAATCTGTTTTTAACCTTGTTAACCTAAAGTGTACTTTGAAATTTAAACCAAATGGAGCCTCTTTTCTCTCTGTGATTTATTAAGCCTCCCTCTCTATCAAATTGAAGCTCTCCACAAGTGAGACAATTTATCCTTATCTAATTTCCGCCCACCCTCCCACTCTGGGAACACGGAGCCAGAGCGAGGGAGGCTCCTGTGGGAGGCAACCACGGAGCCGTCAGCTCTTTGGGTTTCTTTAAATTCGAGTTTCATGCCGTCTACAAATCTATTTTCCTGCCGTATGCACGTGAAGGGACAATGCCACCCACCCCCAGTGAAATATTTCTAATTCTGTTTCAGCCGCTCTGTGCCCTAGGGTACAGGGACAGCTGGCCTCAGGGACAAGAGGCGAAGTAGGACTTCTGTTTATCCAGTGCTGGGTAGGTGACTTCTAAATGATCTTTTAAGGCAAGAACCTGAGAGAAGGAAAAACATCCCTTTTTATCCCATTTTCCTCCTCACCCCACACCGAGCTGTTACTATAGCAACACGCTACCTGCTACTAGGACAGTTAAGTCCCCCTGTGAAGTTAAGCAAAGCTCTTTTTCACTCAGAGAGGGACTGCTGTTCACTGGCCACTTTGCCCCTGGGGGGCTGAGTTCTTCAATTCTCTAGGACATGCTTAATCCAGGGTTTCCCACTGCTAAAACCTAAAATTCAGTTTTAGCCCACAAATTCACTTTTAGCCCACAAACAACATAGAATATTCCCCAAACCTTTCCGGAAACAAACTCAGTGGAAATGCATTTACATTTTGTTTTAGTTATGGGTAATTTTCTTCTCTGTATTGATTTAAGTTTAGCAAAAGCCCCTCCTGTATATGAAATAATATGGAGGAGATGACATACTCCTGTCCTGTCTCTCCTTTCCTTCTCGTGTCTCTAAAATCATGTTGGTGTCTGTGCGTGCATGCACGACCTATTTCAGACACACAGAAAACACACAGTGATGTAATAACCACTCTATGGCCACTGCCCAGCCCATGCACATGCTGGTATAGAGGTCATTTTTACTTTAACCACATAAAAATATAACAGATAAAGCTGAAGATCTCTGACTCCGTGCCCAGCCTTCCATTTCTCTCCTTTCCCCTCTCTCTCTCTCTCTCTCTCTCTCTGTGTGTGTGTGTGTGACCTGTGTAGTCCATGTATACGACTGTACATATGCCTGTGCATGCTGTCATACATGGAGGCCAGAGCATGACATTGTGTGTCTTCCTCTGTCTCTTTCTGTCTCTTTGCTTTGGCACAGAGTCCACCCTGAACAGGGAGCTCTTGTTTGAGCTAGGACCTGTTTCTGCCTCCCCTATCCTGGGCTTACTGGGAATCTGAACTCAGCGCCTTAAGCTTGCTGAGTCAGCACTCTTACAGGCCGGCCCATCTCCCTAGATCCTTTCCTCCCTTTCTCCTTCCTTCCTCATTCTCTCTCTCTGTTTGCTGGGAGCTAGCCTGCGTCTTGAGGTTACAGTTTGACACCTGGGCCTATGTTGTCACCTGCATAGTTCACACTGAAGGATCGTTTGCATTAACAAAATAGTCGAGTCCACCCCGATTTCATAATGTTTTAATTAATTTACCATTTTGCATTGGGCTGGAATCATAGCTACCGAGTGGGGACACACAGCTTCCTGGGGGACAGACATGGTTGACAGAGCTTTGCGCCCAAGTCTCTGCATCTTTGTTATACATATATGTGTTAGCTCTTTTAACCTGTGTGCTCCTGGTTGAGGGTACCAGATGGGGATGGAAGGCTCTGCTGCACAATGTCACTGGAAATCTGGGACCCCAGAAACTCTAGCTGCCTCTCTCTCCTTCCTTTGACTTGCTTGGTCCTTACACCTCAGAGTACAGATTAAACCAACCCACGCGAGTGCCACTGTTCCTTTAAATGGAAAATGTTTTAGGTGGAGGCTTTTTTGGGGCTCCTGCTCACACAGAGTTTCCACCCCAAGGTCAGATGAACAAGTTAGTTGGGTCTGATATTTTGTCAGCTGAAGCTAAAGTGACAGGGGTGTCAATACAGAGGAGACAGTTGTCACCCTGGTGGATGGCTTACTTGTGGCGTTATGAATGAGACCGTCAGGGTTTGGGCCAGAGCATTATCTTGGATAAATGGTTTGTGGTTATTGATCTCGTCCAACCTGACAGAAGAGAAGCTCAATGTGTGATTGTTACAATTGCCTGATTCATACCTGCAATTTATAATTTGTGTGCTCTGTCAATTCTGTCAATACCAAACAGCAATGCCCTAGCTTCAAAAACCTGACAAGCTGGATGCTGTTTCCTGATTTGGAATATCCCCTAGGCCAAAGAATTGCCAAAATGGGCCATTTGCTCTCACGACTAAATACCCATAACCATGCAGAGAAACAACGGAACTCAAATCAGATGCCTGATGGCTGACTCACCCTGTCAGCTTGCTTGGATAAAGAAACAACCAAGACATCAGTGCCACATACTTTTGTCCATGAGGGTGCTTCCAGGGAGGATTGACCAATCCTTCCTGAGCATGATGGCAGCATCCCATGGGCTGGGGGCCTGGGCTGCAGAGGAGAGGAGGAGGGAGAAAGCCAGTGAGGGGTAGAGATCATTTCGCTCTGCTTCCTGACTGCGGACAGTGTGGTCAGCTGCTATGCCTTCCCTGCCATGATGGGCTGTATCCCTTTAAACCACAAGCCATACACAACAACAACAACAACACCCATACTGGGAAAAAAAAAAGCAAAAATAAACAAACAAATCCCCCATCTCAGTCAAAGTTCTATTCCTGAGAAGAGACACCAGGACCGCGGCAACCCTTATAAAGGAAAACGTTTAATTAGGGCTGGCTTACAGTTCAGAAGCTCTGTGCATCACAGCCACACAGGCAGATGAGGTGCTGGCAGAGGAGTAAAGTTCTGCATCTGGATCAGCGGGCATCAGAAAGAGATAGAGACATTGGCCCTGGCTTGAGTTTCTGAAACTCCAAAGCCCACCCGTGTGGTGGCAATTCTGGAATTTTGGTTCCTTTAAAAAGCACAGAAAGGTAAGAGCTATACTTTGGTCTTAATCCCGGGTGTGGGAAAGTGGGGCTGCTTCAAACTGTCTGCAGCAGCCGACTATGATTTGCCTTGTCTGGGCTCTAGCAGAAGTACAGCTTTGCCAGCTGCAAGTAGCCTCTGTGATTGTGTGATGTTTGAAATTCTGGGAACTCAATGGGGGGGGGGGTTGTTGGTCATTCAGGGGGCCTTGGTTTCTGTTTGTTAGTGCTGCTCAAAGAAGAAAAAAGAAGAAAGAAATGATACAAGGATCTATCTCTCTCTCTCTCTCTCTCTCTCTCTCTCTCTCTCTCTCTCTCTCTCTCTCCCCTCTATCTTTCTTTCTCTCCTATCTAGTGATAGGAAGTAAAACTGAGATGGGAAGGGATAAAGAGTAGGAAAAAGAAGAATCCACAAAGTACTGGAGACCAGCTACGTACACCAGTGACAAACTTCTTCTAACAAGGCCACACCTCCTAATAGTGCCACTCCCCATGAATCTATGGGGACCATTTTCATTCCAACCAGCCTATGTCCCACCAAGCCAACCAAGCTCCTCCAAACAGCCCAAGACAATAAAATCTTTAAATTGTGTCTTGTCAGGCAAACAGTGATAGCAACAAGGAAGCTAATAGAAGATTTCAAGGTTTGCAAACATACAGTGAAAGAAAAGATTCCCTCCTCTGTCCTTACATGCTTCATCATTGCTCCTCATGTGCCTCAGGGAAAGCTTATTTTATTGAGAGGCAGCAACTCGGAACCAGTTAGGGCTGCGAGGTGTTATCTCTCTTGCCAGTGTCTGATGGATACTCTCAGACTATATAGGAACTAAAGCCCAGACTGAGTAAGGCAGCCAGGATGCCCGCGTGCCAAAGAAATGGCTCTGGGGCACATTGGAAACTGATGTCTGGACTCTCCTGAAGGACTCAGAAGCCAGCAGTCAAGATCTGCCCTGCAGGGGTTCAGGGAAGGTCTTGTACGGAGTCAGGACTGACGGGCACTGTCTGCACCTCCAGGACCAGGGCCACTTTATGGCCTATCCTAAAGGAGATCATAGTACAGAACTAGAGTGAGACTAGAACAAACATGCCGAGGGAAGGAACATCTTTGCCTTCTCCTTTTCACCGCACTGACCTGTTCACGTCCCCAAGCCACCCCACCCCTCGCCCTGCTCATGAAGGAGTCTGCTGGTTGTCATGGAACCAAAGGTAAGTGCTCCCACTTTTCAGACTTCCTGCCAGCTTTGATCCTCCGGAGTTCAGATGTAGGACGTCTGGCTGTATCATATTTCTCCAAACAGCATCTAGAGGATGGAAACTAATGTTTACCTTAAGAAACCTTAGTAAACGAAGGAATGTTTACTCCTTGAGCTGCAGGCCCTGTTGTATGTTGTGAATCAAAGCCCCTGGAGAGAAGCTGTGCCCACGGACGCTGACTGACTGATAGAGCTCTGGTATTGTGAGGAGGTTGGGATGTTGCAGGTCCCAAGGCTAGTTACCTTATCTTGGCTTAGTTCTTTCCCTCCACAGGAACCATTCCATGCCCACCTCTTTGTCTGAATTAAGTTCCTGTGATTAATTGATAAATACCTTTGGAATCTATTAGCTTATCTAACACTAGCTTCCCTAAACCCAAGAGCTAAGAATGTCATCATATAACATCTTGGGCCTATAGACAAGCTCCCCCCTACCCCCACCCTCTGTACCTGCCTTTCTGATGAATCCACCAATGTACCTTAAACTCGTCTTGATTTATGACTTTCTCCATTCTGTAAAACTATGAAATGTCGTGAAACTCCTTACACGTTGGAACGTGGTATTTGTGGTAACCTAAATCTGTGTTCCTGGAACATGACTACTGAAGTGGCAGTAGAACAAACGATCTCTTATTCCCTTTACGGTGAAAGCTGTGGTTTTTCTGTTGGCCATGTTCTTTACACACTAAAGTCCTTTCTGAAGGCTGGCGTGACTTGGCTATGGCTTGAATGAATCCTCTAAGGGTTGCCACACGAGAAGCTTTGTCCATGCTGCGCGGTATTGAGGTAGTGGGGTCTTTAAAAGGCGGAGACTAGCGAAAGGTAATTAGATTGTGTAGTTACTGTCTTCTGCAGGTACCTTCCCACTCTCTGGCTTTAGGTTCAGCATGTGACCTGCGCCTCTTGGAAGCTCCCTTTCCCATGGTGCCATCTGCCGTAATGCAGTGTAGCCATGAGGCCATCATCAGACACCACTGGCTCCTACACTTTCAGCCTCTAAAACCTTGAGCTGACTAAACCTTTTTTTTTTTCTTTAAAGTTATACTGCTTCAGTTATATTTTGGTATAACAATGGAAGATTGATCAATATAGCATGCTTTCTTTTCATTCAAGAGGTAGGTGGGTGACATCAGACTAATGTATCATCGAAATGATCCTCTGAGAAATGGGGATGGAGAGATGGCCTAGCAGGGATCCCTTCTATGTGCCCCGTTTCCACACCATTCCACTTAGCTTTTGGTACTTTGAACCCCGTACAAATCCTGTTTTTCACTGTGGCAAATGGACCCAGCTGGGCACGCACAAGGCAGGGTAATCATCTCAGTGTCTGGAAAGGGAAAGCAGGAGAATCATGATATGTTCACGGCTATCCTGGGCTACAAAGTAAATTCTAGGCCAGCCTGGGCTATATCCCCCCACCCCTCAAGGGAAAAAGAGTAGGCATTTCTTCGCTTCTTGATCTCTCAAGGGTTAAAGTGACTGAGGACAGCATCATCTCACCTCACCCCTCACAGGTTTTGCCCTTTGGGGAGTGCCTTCTAAATTTGCTTAAAGCTGCACCAAAGCTACAGTTTCAGCGGGAGCATTGACTTGAATCTTGATCGGTCTGGGCTTTACTTAATGTTGCCATGGTGATGATTCCGTAACTCACAGGACATGGACACGGAGTCTTTGACTTTATTGTTTTATTAATTTATTTTAAATTTTGAGTTTGTGTGTGTGTGTGTGTGTGAATGTTTGTATGTGTGAGTGTGTTTGTGCTTATGTGTCTGTGTGTCCATGATAAGAGTGCAGTTGCCTGTGGAGGCCAGAAGAGGGCATCAAGCCCCCTGTAGTGGGAGTTACAGATAGTTGTGAACTACCTAATATGGGTAACAGGATCTGAATTCAGGTCCTCTGGAAGAGCAGAGCAGTATATGCTTTTGGGCACTTTAGCTCCTAGTTGTACATGCAGACGCTCTTCAGCTTGTTTGAGGATACATCCCAATAACTATGTCATGAGTTGAAAACACAATAAGTCAAGAATAAGAATGTGTTTAGTACAACTACTCTATGAACATCGCAGCTTAGCATCCCCAGACGCTATTGATAATTGCACCACGGACTGCGAGCCTTGGAAAACATCAAATTTTAAATAGTGAAGCACAGTTTCTGGTGCATGTGAATGATACGTCTTATACCATTGCAGAGGTGAATAGCCAACTTTTTTTTTTTTTAAAGATCTATTTATTATTATGTGTAAGTACACTGTAGCTGTCTTCAGACACACCAGAAAAGGGCGTCAGACCTCATTATGGATGATTGTGAGCCACCATGTGGTTGCTGGGATTTGAACTAAGGACCTTCGGAAGAGCAGTCAGTGCTCTTAACCACTGAGCCATCTCTCCAGTCCCGAAAAAAACAAAAAAACAAAAAAACAAAAACATTGTTAAGTCAGGAGATGCCTGTGGTGTATATTATCCCTCCACCAAAATTTGGAGGTTCAATTTTGCACTGTGGTATAAGATGTTCATATATTTCCGTCTTAGTATCTTTGGATTTGGTAAAGTCATATATTTTGTCATAGTTTGCATGTGACCAGACAGACTTTTCAGTTATGAAAATATATCTAGCTAAAATTTTAAAATAGCACACGGCTTTGACTTGATAATTAAGTGCCAAGATCTAAAATTATTTAATTCATATAATCATTTAATGAGAGCTTAAAAATGAGAAGATTGGATCTTGTGTGGTCCATGAGGGCTTCAGCAAGTGTGGAACATTCATAAAGAATGTGGATTCTGGAGTCAGAGTCTGGGCTTAAAACTGTTGCCATCAGCATTCACTTTTGCCCTGTAACCATTACACTGAAGAAACTCTCACCCTTGCATGTGTGTGCTTGCATGTGTGTGTGCATGTTTGTACATGCATGACATCTCATATTCCTTTGATTCCTTCCAGCCTCAGTAGAAAAAGCATGCATAGAGGTTAGTTCTATCAATATCCCAGGGCTATCATACCCAGTGATTTGACTCAGCATCTTTATGGGTATTTCTGTGAAGGTATTTTGTAGATGTGATTGAAATAATCATTAGTTGACTTTAAGTAAAGGGGCTAAGTCTTGATAGTCTCGGTGGGTCGCAGCTTACCATTTAACAGTACTTAAATGACATTTCTTACAGGAGGGGACTATGACATCAGTGCCTGCTCAGTTTCAACCTCATGGTCTGCCTTGCAGAATTCGGAACTGCCAGCACTTCTGTCATGTGAACCAGGACCTCCAAGCAGGGAACACGGCTGATATGGCTTTGTTTCCTTTCCTCCGTCTTTTCCTTCCTGATCCTGGATCTGAAAGTACAAGCTTCAAGGAAGCCAGAAAATTTGTGCATTGGAGAAACTGGTTGGTCGAGCACAGGGTGTGCATGTTTGTTTTTTTCTATTTTCAAGGAAATGGTAACCAAAGCTAGGACTCATTATTCATGCTAGCCCTCTAGAGGCATTAGCAATGTTTCATCGGTGGCTCCATGGGGTGTGGCATGCAGCAAGATCCCATGTGGGGTACATAAGGATCAGTGGCATGCATGAGATTCCTCTGGCTTACTTCTCTTGTGACTCTAGGTTCTAGAGATGGAGGAAAGAGCTTTGGCTTACACTATTAGCATTGTGGGGAATGCTCAGCGCTCTGAAATTCCTGTAGTGTTACCTTGGCTGGGGTGAAGGTAACCTTAGGAAATTCTTCATTATATAAGAAATCCTCTTTGATTCCTACCTTAACTTGGAGGGAGAAATAGGAGGTCATTCAAGATCTCTGGTAAAATTTCCAGCATGGTCCGTGGTTCTTGTGGGCATCTTAACTGAGCCATAATGATAGCAGCTAAATTTTCCTAATAACTAAACTTTGGAGATTTTTAGTATTTCAGGAATGCCTAAGATTACATTGCAACAACATTACATTTATACTGGACTTTAGGACATGTGGGTCAGGAAGTACCAAAGGCAGCTGCAGAAACCCAAGGGCAAGATCAATTTATTGATACCAGCATCCTAGTTTCATGTCCGCTGTTATTATAACAAATCCTGACTACAAGCAACTTGGAGTTTGAGAAAGGCTTACAATTCCAGGCCCAGTATAGGAGGGAAGTCAAGGAAATGGGACCCTGAAACATTTAGTCACATTGTATCCACAGCCCAGAGTAGAGAGCAATAGAAAGCTTGCTTGCTTGTTGCTCAGTATCTCCACTTCTAAATAGGCCCCCTACAGCCTAGAGAATTGTGCCGCCCACAGTGGTCTGTGCCTTCCTATATCCATTAACATAATGAGCACAATCCCTCACAGACATGCCCACAAACTCCAGGAGACTCAAAGTTGTGTGCAGTTGACAATTAAAGCTAACCATCAAACCCTATTACTGTGAGGAAACCATGACCAAGGCAGCTTGTTGAGGAAAGGGTTTATTTGGTGATATGCTGCTATATCTTTATTCATCACTGAAGAAAGACAGGATAGGAACTCAAACAAGGCAGGAACCTCGAGGCAGGAGACGATGCAGGGGCCATGGAGGGTTGCTGCTTATTGGCTTGCTCCACATGGCTTGCTCCGCCTGTTTTCTTACAAAACCAAGGGCCACCACTTGGTGGCCCCACCCACAATCAGCTGGGCCTGCCTACATCAATCACTAATTAAGAAAATGCCCAACTTTCTTAGAACCAATCTACAACCCAATCTTAAAGAGAAATTTTTTCGACTGAGGATCCTTCCTCTCCTATGACTTTAGACCTGTGGGGTTTTTGTGGGTCAAATGACCCTTTCACAGGGTTTTCCCAAGACCACTGGAAAACAGAGATATTTACATTATGATTCCTAACAGTAGCAAAATTACAGTTATGAAGTAGCAACAAAGATAATTTTATGATTGGGGTCACTACAACATGAGGAACTGTATTAAGGGTCACAGCATTAGCAAGGCTGAGACCCACTGGTCTAGACTGTGTCAAGTTGACATAAAAGTATCCAGCACACCCTACTTGCTATCCTATGGGGCCCGAGGACAAAGCTGGAATAGACGATGAATACTGTCTGACGTAATTGTGCTTCTATCTGCATGTTTTGTTTATAATAACACCATTGTTGCGTGAATGGTTAAAGCAGTCAGTGAGTTGAGGCAAATTCTGTAACCTGAAGCCTGCAGAAAACTGAAGCAAGAGAATGGTAGGTAGCAGAATCAATAGCTATAAGAATGTGAAGGGGTGACGTTTATAGATGAACAAATAGAGGATTTGTTTGTGAGGGCCTCTTTTCTCCTTCCTCTGTAGTGATTTAGAAAGAGTGTTAGTGATCAAAAGAGACGCAGAAACTGCAGACCTGTATTTGTATTGCAGAGGTGTGGGCTCCTAGAGATGAGATCCGGGTTGACTGTGGAAAATGAGCTCCTTCAGTAGTGACCGGGCTTCTCAGGAATCTGGAGAGAGACACAGAACACCATCCACTCCTGTTCCCATCCCATGGCTGGAGAGACTATCCCTTTAAGGAAAGCCTTTGGGGACAGAACCCAAGAACATAAATAAACCTGAGTGTGTCTGCCTCGCTCTCTAAAGCAGGTTGGTGTCTCTTATGCTACTTGCAGATTTGGAAGCGTGTTGTCCTTCTTTAATCATGATCATTATTGGAGGGATATGATTGAAATTTTAATTATTAAGTAGAAGGGAGTGGAGGGTGCTTTCATGGAGCACACGGCATCCGAGGCCATCAGCTCAGCTGCCATGAACCTGGAAGCTCTGGTGGCAGCCTGTGACCCCTGCCGCGGCAGAGGGAGCAGTATGTCTCCCTCCCATGGCTGCCTGTCTCCTAAAATGTCTGCATGCTGTGTGCTGCTGAGCCAGTGTTTAGACCAAATGCTCCATAATGGGAAAACATCAATTATTTCCTTCCTCTAGTCAAATGATGTATGACTGCCCTTGATTTAATAAGGAAAGAGCATTTCTGAGGCATGCAAACATTTGAACCGCGGAGCACAGAGGTTGTGCTGAAAGTGCGGGATTGTTTTCTTCTTTTGCAGCCCACTGGATGTCAGCTTTGTGCTCATGGTGATGCAGTACTATGGCTTGCCTCTACCTCTGCTGAGTCTCGCCTTCCCTGTGGGGCTGTTCAGTGTGCAAGGCAACCTCGCCCAGGGAGGAATGCCTATTTGTAAATAGGTGGGTGAAGAGAGATGTGGATCTGTCTCTTCAATACCTTGATGGAAAAGTCTTGCAACCACCAGAAGCCACTCTTTGTAAAGCTATAGTGGATATGATTTGTGTGTTACAAGTCTCTGCATCTGCCTTGGCTGGAGGAAGGAAGGAAAACAGCCATCTCTGGAAGTGATCTGGCGGCATGGCTGCGCTCACCAGGGCTGGCTAGCACCTCTGGGCCCTGGAATTGGTTCTTGCTATCTGGGGGCTCTCACGGTGGCCTAATCACCAAAGGAAGCCACCATCTAGGGTGAAAGGTTTACTTTAGCCCTATGCAAGCACCAGAACACAGGTAAAATTTGCCCCCTGGGCTAGCAACACTGGAAAACAGATCCCATTTTACACTGTACCTTTGCAGGGTTCCTTTCTTTCCATAAAGAACACATCCTAAGCCAGGTGTGATGGTGCACATTTTTAATCCCAGAACTTGAGAGGCAGAAGCACACAGATCTCTGTGAGTTCAAGGCCAGCCTGGTCGACATAGTGAGTTCCAGGGTGTCTCTCTCTCTCTCTCTCTCTCTCTCTCTCTCTCTCTCTCTCTCTCTCTCTCTCTCTCATACTGGTACTATTAGGAGGGTTAGGAGGTATGATCTTATAGGAGTAAGTGTGTCACTGTAGGGGATGGGCTTTGAAGCTCTGTCCAGTGTGGAAGAGTCAGTCTGCTCCTTGGCTTCCTTTGGATGAAGAGGTAGAACTCTCGGCTGCATCTGTGCCATGCTTGCCTGAATGCCACCATGCTCTCGTCTCTATGGTACAGGACTGATCCTCTGAACCGGTAAGCCAGCCCCAATTAAATATTGTCCTTTATAAGAGTTGCCTTGGTCATGGTGTCTGTTCACAGCAGTAAAACCCTAACCAAGACTCTGTCTGTCTGTCTGTCTCACACACACACACACACACACACACACACACACACACACACACACAAAACCCCACAAAACAACATTAGAAACCTACCACTGTAGAAGATATGTGCATCTTCCTACATTATTTATACCTACACACATACATTAAAAAGTAAAAATGGAGTTATCCTAGAACAGGTCAATGCTCTACTAGACACCACAGGCTAATAAATAAAAATGACAGTGCCAGGAATAGGCTACTTCTTTTGGAGTTGTTGACCAGAGAGGTCTCAGAGATTCCCAAACATTCCAGGCTTCTGCCATTGCTCTTGGCTTCCCTGAAGAACGTGATGATGAGGCTCTTGTTCATCCTTGACCACATCCTTGAGTCACAGAACATGGAGAAATGAGGAGTTTCATTCATGTTGGGTAGCTTTCACAGTGCTGGAAGGCGCTAGGTAAGCCACCAGAGGAGAAAAGTCATACCCTGATTTTGAACCTAGGAGCTACAGTAACGATTGGCTTGACAAGCCCGTGGACCCCAGTGCAATCATGACATGGATATCATGGCAGCCACCAGCCACTTTCTGGTTGGATTTATGTCCTACGCCATAAAATAAAACCCATACTCAGCATCAATAACAGGCTAAGAACCTGGATCAGGAAATGTCAGAGGCCTTCAGGGAGCATCTACTATTATTATTCTGTTAAACGGATATGGTATTAAACTGACTTTTAATGACTTATAATGTTATACCCATAGAACACTGCATCTCTCACCTCCATCCCTCATCTGAGGAGCTGCTATTTTGAAGTAGATAGAGATTTGCATAGAACCCTATAACTGTCCCATGTGCAGAAAAGAAGAGACTGCAATATGTTCAGAACTAAAGGAAATATACCTCTATCTTCATCTATTTATCTATCTATCTATCTATCTATCTATCTATCTATCTATCTATCTATCTATCTATCTATCTACCTATCTATCTGTATTGCATCACACTACCCCCTTATTCTTTGCATCTTCATGTAGTATTTTTACCTATAAGTCATCTCCTACTATCATAAAAAAATCTATCCACATAGAGGTGAAAAGAGAGACCAAATAATTTGTTTCTTGGGTTATTTTATTCTTCTCTCTCTCTCTCTCTCTCTCTCTCTCTCTCTCTCTCTCTCTCTCTCCCTCCCTCTCTCTCGTCTATACACACATGTATGGGTCTCTGCTGAGGCCAGAAGAAGGTGCTGGCTCTCTTGAAGCTGGAGTAGGCTGCCCAATGTGGGTTCTAGGAATCAGATTCTGATCTTCAGGAACGAGTGCCCTTAACTTCCGAGTCAAACTTCCAGCCCCCAAATAATTTACCATGAACAAATTTACCTGTAGAGTGTTCTTCTAATTCTAAGCACAACATCTAGAGAAGACCCAGATTTTCAGTGATCGTTGGCATTTTTTTTTTTCTGTTGAAATACCATACAGGAAGGTATTTGAGAATCTGGTTTGTATTCAGGTAACATTTTAGCATATGTTCTACTGTCTCCTAGAAGCTAATGACTAGTTAAATTAGTTCTATGGCTCAGAGCAAAGCAGAGGTGGTTGGCAGGTTTGACCAGGGTATCTTTTGGGGAAAATATTTCCTTAAGTTAAATAACACTGTGATATTCTATCAGCAGAACACCCAACCCTTGTTAAAAAGGTCGACGTTTGAATGTCTCTCCAGGGTAATTATATTTAAAAGGGAGAATCAAAATGTAACATGTCACGAATAGAGTTTTGACTTGCAGAAAAATAAGCAGAATTAGTTGGAAATTGTTGCCCAAACATTCTGCAGCTGAAAAATAAGACTGATTCTCTAGAGACTTTTAACAATAAGAAAAGGATGTATTTTGCATCCTAAAGTTGGCATACATGAAATAATTATTTTTGTTGAAAGTTGGCTTAATAGAATCTAAATAGAAAGACCATGGCCTGATGCTAAGGGCATCTTTTGTTTTCTGGATTCCTTTGCTCAGTATGCTTGTGTCTGTGATAGAGCATTTACTATATAAACAGGGTACCACGCAGGCCCTGGGGCACAGGGATATTGGAAATCCCTGTGTGTTCCAGATTAATTTGTACTAAAGGTTCCAGGAGATGTGGGAGGTTAATATTTATCTAAGTGAAGAACTAAGTCATGACAATTACAGGTGACTGAGTTCTACAAGGGTCCTGGAACCCTGGTAGTTGGAATGGTCAGGTATCTAGGGAGAAAGTTGTCTCTGTACCCATCAGAATGCTTGAGGCACCCTGCTTCAGGCTTGCCTCTGGAGGAGACACTAAATGCTCCCTTCTGCAGAGATCTCTCCTAACTCCTGTTCCCCACTTGGCCAAAGATGCCAAAGCTCTCCCAGGTTTCAGTATTTTGGTGGTTTGGGTTATTTGGGGGTCCGTCTGTCCCCACCCTGCTCCATTTACTGTAGTTTTAGGCTTTCCATAAGTTCTCTGAGTCCGAGAAGGTACTGGAAACCAAGCATGACCGTTTAAGCCTGCTTCCCTACACCTCTGGGGAAGAGCTTTGTGAAAGACCCAACTGCCTATGCTGGAAGGCCCTTTGGACTGACATGATGCCCTCTCTGACGACTCTGATATTCAGACATAGAATATTTCAATTTCTTGGTCCTGGTAGACCAAAACTTTATGTTGAAAAGCCAAACGTCTGATTTAGTAGGAATCAGAAAGTCAATAGAATGGAAGACTGAGAAATTTTGTTCCAAGTCAGTCATACCTGAAGCGATATCTGAGCCCCACACATAGAGCTATGAGGGCCAGGCATCCTGTGCAGGTGCCTCAGAGGAAAATTCTTACCCATTGATGATATTTCCCTTGCCCCATGGAACTTAGTTAATTAAACCTAGAAATTAATTTTGTCAGTATTTCTACCTCATCTTAGAAGCACTCACATCTGACTCCTCTGATTGTCAAGATCTATCTCGTCCTTGTCCCTCTCAAATTGGAGATTTCTTAAAAATAATCTTTATGGAACGAGATGAGCTCATTTGAATCCTGACGTTTGATGGGCTCTGTCATGCATGTACATCATCCTAAGCAGCACCATGATCCTGACATGTGACATCTGCAGCACCCACAGAAACAGTGTTCATTTTGGGCCCATTTTTATTAGGTTTCTTATCTTTATTACTGGCTTGTGTCTTCCTATGTTCTGGATATTAGCTCTTCGCCAAATGTAATAGTAAATATATTTTCTTAGCGGATGATGGTTTGCATTTTCATTTTCTTGAGCTATCCTTGAAAGAGTAGTTTTGATTGAAATATTTGATACAATTCAATTAATCTGCTTTTTTTTTTTCTTCTGTATTCTGTACTTCGCCTACTCCAGGCTTACAATGACCATCTCCATGCTTTCTGTTAGAAGTCTTATAGTTTAGGCTCTTGGATTTATGTATGCAGTCCTGTCTCACTGTGAAGGTTTGACTGTCCTGAAACTCACTCTGTAGACCAGCATGGTCTCAAACTCACAGAGATCCATCTGCCTGCCTTTGTCTAGGTGTGTGTCACCATACCTGGCTAATAAATAAATAAATAAATAAATAAATAAATAAATAAATAAATACAAAGATTTAATTTTAAGTATTAAGTATGTATGCATGTATGTATGTATGTATGTATGTATGTATGTGATCCTGTGTGAATTTATGTCCCAAGGAAGGAACCACCTTGGCATATTTACAATGATGACTTGATCATGTATGTGTGAGTTCTGGGCTAATTTTTTCTCTTTATGTCTGTCATTCCACTGAGAATAACTATATGTGTTACTTGGGCATTCAAGGAGAAGAAAGTCAAGCAGAGAATGTGGTTCTTTCCTTATAATGTTGAGGAGACAGATTTTGGAAGTTTTGGTGTCCAAGTAGTATGCCGGCATGAAGAGAGGATGCTTAGAGCCACAGAAGTCTGTATAGAAGCCCTAGGGGGACACAAGCATGGGATGAGTAGGAAGGATCTCCTGCATGCAGCCCATGGGGGTTCAGCCAGTATCCCTTTCCTGCCTGGTCCATGAGTGCCTGGCTTTTTAATTCAAGACTCCAGGAGTAAAACCCCAACAAAACAATATCTTAGAAGAAACAAGGAGCGGACCATCCAACCAATACCTGCACATAATAAGCGATGGCTGGTGGGGTTCCTAGTTAAGTTTCAGGTATATATCTATATTTCTACTCTGTTGATTGCTTGAGTTACTTACTTGTAGTCAAAGGCTTTCTGATAATTTCTGAAGATTAGTCCTAACCCTGGCAAATATACATGTCCCTTACTTAACAAAGGGGGAATGTTAGTTAGCTAACAAATCACAAATTGTATGGTATTTAGTCTATGTGGCTCTAACTTTTTTTTCCAACGTCTGTGTGAAAGAGCTATACAGTAAATAGCACTCTTCTAAATCTAAGATTCCATCAATAGTAACCCCTCAGGTACATATCTCCCTATACAATGTTCATTTAGAGTATTCATATTGTTAATTTTGTACATAGTATTTTATTGTCTTTCTTTGTGTTAATATGGGAGCCAGGGAGAGAAGGAGAATTGAGTTTTCAAAGTTAGTATTCCCCCCCTTTTAAAAAAGGTTTGTATTATTATTATTAATAATTCTGTTTTTTGAGACAGATTCTCTCTGTGTAGCCCTAGCTGTTCTAGAACTTGCTCTGTAGACTAGGCAATCTTGAACTCAGAGATCTGCCTGCCCTTATTTAATAAGTAATGGGACTAATGGTGTCTTCCACTGCACCGACTTTGGTTTATTTTATTGTATTTTAATTGTGTGTGTGTGTATATATGTTTGTGTGTTTATTTTTATGTGTGTATATTTGTGTGTATGTGTGTGAGTGTGTTTGTGTGTTAGGGGAAATCTGCATGTGTAGTGCAGGTCTCTGTAGAGTCTAGAAAAGTGTATTGGATTTCCTGGAGTTGGAGTTACAGGAAGTTGTGAACTGTCTGGAAATGTGGGTTCTGGGAACAGAACATGGGTCCTCTGCAAGGTCAGTATGTGCTCATAACCGTGGAGCCATCTCTCCAGCCCCTCAGAGCCAGTATTTTGTGCCAACTAATGAGCTGACTTATTGGAAAGCTATTAAAGATAACACCAGAAAGAGAGAGCTCCTAGGGCCTTTTACCATTCTCAGCCTGTGCACGGACATGCCGCTGTCTATGATATCTGGGGAAAGTTACTCCGTGGTCTTCTTCTGTCTCATTTTGTTTGTTTCTGGTCACAGAAATGAAGCTTTTTTTTTTTTTTTTTTTTTTTTTTGGGTAATAGTAAGGAATCTAGTCAAGAGATCTAGCCAGTCTGGCGCATAGACCCTGTGAAGAAGCCTGCCTCTCTGCCAAGCTCCTGTATTAGACCCCATTCCCCCCCTCCACCCCCCCCACCCCCGCTTGCTGCTCAGTGGTTTCCATTGGCTCCCCCTTCTTGCCTCTGGATTAAGAAGCCTCTCTCATTACTGCTCATCAGAGTCCTGCTGTTTCAGGAGCCATGTGTGCTGATGAATAGCTTTCTTTTTTTAACACACTGGGAACGCAACATTTGGAGAAGGGCTTCTCTCATCCATTCCTACAGCCGTAACCATCATCTATGTATCCATCCATCAGTCATTGCTATTGAGGATGGATGGTGTGTCTGGTGCTGTGTGTCATTTAATACAGACACGTATAGTACTGACACAGTTCCAGCCCATACAGGGCACATAAATCACTGAGTTCTTAGGAGTTCAGTCCGACATACCTCCAGCTATCTGTATAATAGCAGCATAATGATTAGTGAGAAGGGCGTCTTGGCTTCAGCACATAGACCAGAGGCGAAGCCTCAAGCGTTTGTTTGTAGTGTCTTAATGCTAGAAATAGAGAAACATATGGGTTGCTAGGGGATGTAGATTGAGAGGTCCTGGGGGACAGGGAAAGCTCCCTGAAAATGAGGATGCTTGAGGTGACTCTCAAAGGATGTGGAGAAGCCAGCTCGGTGTGACAGCAGTTGCACCACCCCACCCACCGCACAATCACACTCCATTCCTTCTTCATCTCGGAACCCAGCAAACACTCCTGGCCGCAGCCTCGTCTGTATTTGGCTGGTGAGTTAGTTGTAAACAGAGGTTTTCTTTAGGGATTCCAGGAAGAATTAGGTGGTCCAGAAGGAGGAGTGGTCATGGGTGTTCCTGTAGTTCTTACACCATCCCTCAAATTCTTATGTCTATGCTTCTTTTGAATAGCACAGATGAGCTTACATGCCTTCTAACATACTTCCACTTTCTTTTTGAGAGCCCAAAAGGATTTGGAAACCATTCACTGGAAAGCAGCCCACTTGATAAGGTAGGTAGGAAAGGAGACCAGAGGGAAAGCCTGGCAGAGAGAAACTGGAGGTCTTGGGGGAGAGTGTCTTAGAGAAGCCACAGCACAGAGCAGGTATCACCTAAGGTGGGTACTACAGTGTTATCATATTCCTAAGTATAGCATGGCAGCCAGAGCCATGTAGAAAGTGCATCTGGCTGGTAGATGGGAGGGCCTCTGGTGTCAGGCTGAGGAAACTGGACTTGATGCTTCAAGGTGGTTAGGTGACGTCAAGCTCATACCTTCCACGTAAAAACACAAGCTGGGAGGAGGGAGACCAGATGACCTGTGTAGGAGAGTTTTGGGGTTAATGTAATTAACTATGCTCATGAATGAGCACAACACTGTTCTGAGATGAGTGGTAAGGGGGTGGATGGTTCAGGCATTAGGGTGGTCAGAGGGGGCAGGGCAGAACATGTCCTTAAAGAGTGCGTTTAGAAATTCAAAAGCAAAGGGAGCTAACTGGGAGTGACAGGCACCAGGACACTGGTTACTTGGGACTGTGATGAGATGCAGGGAGCCCTTCTGGAATGCTGGAAAGTCTCAGGGATTAGATACAGTGAGCAGACTCAGAATGGGATCATGCTTTTGTGGGGTAAGGGATGCATGGAAAAGAGTGGCGGTGCAGGTCAAAAGGTATCTGAATTCTACTGTTCCCCATTCTACGCATCTCTCACCTGCCACAGTGGAAGGGGTGCTGGGGTACCCACCCGTGGCATCTTTATCTTTCACCCTGGGCAAAAAAGAGAGTTTCCATTGCTCTGAAGAGACACTATGACCAAGGCATGAAGTGGGAACTTCCTGTTTCTTTGGTAAGATAGTTATATCAAATGTTGTCTTGCTGGGGCTCACAGGTGAAAGGATGTCTCCCTAAAGCAAACATGTGAAAGACTGTTTTCCTGAAGCAGGCACAGGTGAAGGGATGTTTGGATATAGCAAACATGTGAAAGGACCCTTGATGAAGGAGCAGAAATGTGACCCCACAGACACTGGGACACAATCACTGGGCATTGGTTTGGTTTGCTACGCCTCATTATTCTTCGGTAACAACACACAGACACACATGTATTGGTTCGCCTTACATAGTGTTGTTGAGCTCAACTTGTGCTAACACACACCATGGAGAGAAACTTGGCAGGAAATGCTTGCGAGGTTCCTGAGGCAGCTTGTCATTTCTGTGGCCTTGCCTTAGGCTGGTTGGCAAATGTGACAGTTTCTTCAGGACTGAACTACAGCTGCCTACTCTGCTTGCAGAAAGGACTGGACTGTAGCTGCTAAGTCATAGTTGGTGTTGGCTACGGGACTAAACTGCTGCCAAAGAAGATCAAGCTTGCCCCCAAAGAACTATTGCTGAACAAGGTCTACTTTCCCTATATCCTGATAACTTTTCTCTTCCACTATCTCTGCTGGCTAGAGGAAAAGTTGAACCCCTATTAAAAATAAGTTGCAAAAAAATTTATGCCTACAAAGGCAAGTCTTACAAAGGCAAGCATTTAACTGGGGCTGGCTTACAGTTTCAGAGGTTCAGTCTATTATCATCGTATCGGGTAGCATGGCAGTGTGCAAGCAGACATGGTGCTGGAGAAGGAGCTGAGAGTTTTGTATCTCATTCTGAAGGCAAACAGAAGACTGGCTTCCAGGTAGCTCGTAGAAGGGTCTCAGAGCCTATCCCCACAGTGACACACTTCCTCCAACAAGGCCACACCTACTCCAACGAGGCCACACCTCCTAATAGTACCACTTCCTGGGCCAAGCATATTTAAATCACCACAAGAAGTTTAAATTTATAGAAATAAATTTACTATTATAGTTTGGTTTAAAAAGAGAGAGAGAGAGAGAGAGAGAGAGAGAGAGAGAGATGGGGTGACTGAGACAGATTATGCTCAAAATAGGAACCTAAGGACCTAATGATGTAGGGCCAGTCTCAGGAGACTGAGCGAAATAATCCTGGAGGGAGCCCTGGATGGATTCCTCAGGTCACAGGCTGATGTTTTTTTTGTGCAACCAATATAAGGATAAGTAAGAACTGGCTCCAAAATTGGATTCTACTTATGCATTATGCAAGCAACTCAATTTCAGGGTTGTGTGTTCTGTATTGCCTGTCTGTTTGTAGTTCATTACAAAGTCTGGGCAAGAATGCCGGGCGAATGGTGTTACCCTGGCAACTCTGGGGACTCTGATGTGGCCCAGAGGGGGAGAAGAAGCCTCACTGTTCAGCATGGCTATGTCAGGACCTTCAGGCTCATGAGGAGGTAAGATGAGGAAAAGCACTCTGTCCATATGCACTACATCACCGCCGCTACCTGTGACCCACCCACACAACCAGACTCCAAAACCAAGATACTAACTATTGAACAACCTTGCACTGTCAGCCCCAACAGAAATAAGCATCATGACCCCTAAATAGCAAGAGGTATCTCCACCTGACATATTATACCCATAGTCCTGCCTCTGCTTGTTCACACGTGTTTCTGGATTGTTTGGCAGCTTAAGATTTGGGCTAGAGGACATGACAGAGCTCATCAGGTAATGGTGGGCACCAAGAAGCCATCCTTCACAGGATGACCGGAGGCTTCAGAATACTCCAGAATGACAGACGGAGGATTTTAGCTAAGTATAAAGAAAAACATTATAGAGATTAGAAGAGTTTACAAAATCTAGTACATGTCTCAGAAGATAGAATGTCTTGAGTCCAGAAAGTGTTGAAATTTAAAGAAAGCTGGGCAGTGACGTTGCACGCCTTTAATCCCAGCACTCGGGAGGCAGAGGCAGGTGGATCTCTGAGTTTAGGTCAGCCTGGTCTACAGAGTGAGTTCTAGGATAGCCAGAGCTACACAGAAACCCTGTCTCAGAGAAAAGAGGTGAATATCACCCCCACTTGAGCTTGAAAGGGAAGGAGGGCCAGGTAATATTTGCTAAGTGCTCCAAGAAGACATCAGAGGGAAAAGGAGAATTCCTCCTCCCCCTCCTCCTCCTCTTCCTCCTCTCCTTTGAGACAGGATCTCATATATCCCAGGCTCTTTTTGAACTCACTGTGTGAGCTGGTAGAAAATACTTGGCAGATCATTTATGTGGTTGAAGATTAGTATTAAGCAACGTGAAGAATGCATAGAGCTCAATAGCAGTGCTCCAATTGCTACTAATAATAGGAACCTGGTTAAAATTAGGCAAAGGACCTCAATGGACATTCTCCAAAGAAGGCACAGAGGTGGTCAACAGACATATGAAAACATGCTCAATATCACTAATCGTCAGAAAGGCAGAAATTGAAACTTGCCCTTACCACATGCATGAGTCTCATATATATATATAATTCAGCCTATTAACAAGACTTCATGAGGTCTGTGTGTTTGAATGAAGAGAAATTATGTATTCCATTTCACTAACCTCTAGCTGAAAATTGGCATTTCTTTCAACACACATGTAGTAAAATGCTCTCAATATATGCATAGAAGGAAGGTATATGTCGAGAGGAGTGTGAGTTTGTGTTTAGGGACTCATTCCCACCAAACCGTGTTTAGATACATAAATACTACACCGTCTAAGCAAAAACCTCAAGTCTGAAATACTTCTGGCCCTTTCCGAGGCTGCCTTCTTGTGCTCATCTCTCTGTGTGCCTCTCTGTCTCTCGCCCTCATTTGTGTGCGATGTCAGAAACGGACAGACACGTGTTGTGTCTTTTCTACAGTTGGAATTTGTTTGAATAACAACACATTCATAAATAGTATCAATTTTGTTGGCTGCAATTTGACAGGTATACCAGTTTCTCTGGATAGCTGGCTGTTGGGCAAACAAGCTCTTTCATTCTGATCTTAACTGTTAATGTTAATTCTCAACTGTCACACACCAAATATATCAGAGCAGGCCTACTTCAAAGAGGTTAGAGAGGCTGCTGCTGAGTCGAAGGTGCTCATGGGGGCATTCCTTCAGGCAGATGACTGAGATACAAAGAGGGCCTCTGTGCGGGTCAGCAGTGGGGACTAAGAAGGGCTGAAAGCCCTGGAATAGTCACGAGTCTTCTGTATGTTGGTACATATCCCATATACATATGGCCACATTCCACAGGTCAGTGGGAGCCACAGACACAGTTGTCCTCTTCTTTTAGGGGATCCAGGTGACCATGTCTCAGGACTGTGACCTGTGTGTCTGGACTGGTGACAAGTCCTCAGTTCAGGGACTTGTAAGTCTCTGGACCTTGTTTTTATGAGGTTTTAATACGCTTACATGTTCTCATACGGCTCAACAGGCTTTGATAAGTTTATAGGTGGTCTATTCTTTACCTTCAGGAGTGAGCTATCTGTCAGCTTGGTGAACTGTCTGCACAAGTGTTATTTATGTGCACAGCAAAGAAATGGGTGGCCTGCTTCTGGATTTGCATCGAGAGTATATTCAAAGCCAGGCAGTGGTGGTGCACCCCTTTAATCACAGGCCTAGGGCGGCAGAGGCAAGTGGATCTCTGAGTTTGAGGTCAGTTGATCTATAGAGTGAGTTTTAGGACAGCCAAAACTACACAGAGAAACCCTGTCTCAAAGGAAGAAAGAAAGAAGGAAAGGAAGGAAAGAAAGAAGGAAGGGAGAGAGAGAGAGAGAGAGAGAGAGAGAGAGAGAGAGAGAGAGAGAGAGAGGAAGGAGAAGAAGGAGAAGAAGAAGAGGAAGAGAAGAGAAGAGAAGAGAAAAGAAAAGAAAAGAAGAGAAAAGAAAAGAAAAGAAAAGAAAAGAAAAGAAAAGAAAAGAAAAGAAAAGAAAAGAAAAGAAAGGTTCAAGGTTGCCTATGAACTGTGAAACAGTCTCCCAGGGCAAGGTATGAAAATCCTTGTGAAAATTCACTGCTTTACACAATATGGAGAAACTCGGTGCAGGGCACAGGCTGATATTTGTATCAATCCAACTCTGTCCACAGACACACACACACACAGATAGTTACAACGCTGGCCTCAAACTCACAATATTTCTGCTGTAGCTCACTGAGTGCTAGGATTATACGCATGCGCTGCCACTGCTCTGGTTTCTTATAAGGAACATCTATTTGTGTTTTAAATACACTGATTTGTTATTTAAAGTGTTAGGAAAGGGATGCATTTTAGTCTATTTAACCTGCTTTTATTATTTTGAAAACTGTGTTTCCTTCGACTTTCCTATGTTTTATTTTATGTATTTAAAAATGGTACTCAAGATGGAGTCTGAATTTTCTACCAAATTGCCAAAGGGATTCATCCATGTCATACAGTAGCTAAGGACAGACACTTACTGTCAGGGTCAGGATTTCTACCAAGAAAACCATCAGATTCTGGAGCCAAGCTACTTCTGTAGAAAGTTAGAATATAAGAAGGTTAGTGCAATCTCCCCCGTAAGATACTGCCTGGTGGATTATTATTTTCCACTGTAATTGGGATATGGCTTAAAAGAAAACCACGAACGCAAACGTATCGCATGTACGTCTCTGAGAAAATCCAAATATTTATGCTTTCAACTTCTATTCAAAGATACTCTTTCAAGCCTGAGACATTATCGAGAGTCCCCACTGTTGATGGTGGTGATTAAAGGGACCTTTAGATATGGCCTCCAGGGAATGAGCAGCTGCCCGAACGTCTGGGAGGAGGGAAGGAGGCCACCATGTGTTTCTGTGACACTTGCGGTTCAGTCACATAGCGATTGATTTCTGAGGACACGGGAAATATGCTGGGATGAAGGTGGAATATCTGTACTCTCCAGCTCTAACTGGGGCATCGCATAATTGCGAAGGAATCAAGGCTGGGCTTCACTGTCTCACTTCGTGTGAGAAGAAGTTAGCTAGCATGAAAAGGAACTGAACAGAAACAGAGAGGCGGCTTGTGGGGAATTGCTAACAGAGTCACCGGCGGGGAGCTGAGGTGAAGCGGCTTTGATACAAACCAACACACGCAGTTCTAATTAGCAAAACAGGCATGGCAGTGAGCTCCGTGTCTGCTAATTAACTCGGATGTTGCTGGATAGCCCGGCTTCCCCAGGAAGAGCCAAGAGCACTTAACTCACCAGTGTGGTTAATTATTAGAGAACATTGTTCCTCTGTAATTTCCCATCCAGTACTTCCACAAGATGCCTTGCTTTAAGCCTTAAAAGCATCAAGTGACACTTTTTTTCAGGCGCTGGCAAGCTTGTGCTGGGGATGAAAAAGAGGGGCTGGGTTTTTCATTTAGTACCAGATTAATGAGCAAGGTGAAGAAGATCTCGTCCCTTCTCTCAGATGCAGCATGGTGGAACAAAATTACCTACCTTTATTTGGGGGAAGGTCAGAGATGGAAAAGGATAGGGTGCTGTATTAGGTTAGGTAGGAGACTCTTGTGTGGGTATGTGTGTACATCAACACGTATACGTGTTCATGTGTGTGCACGTGAGGCCAGAGGACATCCTTGGGTGTCCTTCTGCCCCCCCCCTTTTTCAGAAATGGTTTCTTGTTGTCCTGGAGCTTGCTAAGCAGGCTAGGATGGCTGGCCAGGGAGCCCCAAGGGATCTAACCACCTGTCTATGTTTCCCTAACACTGGGCTTACAAACACATGCCACCAGGTCCATTTTTAAAAAACGGGTTTTGGGGATCGAACTCAGATCTTCAAGCTTATAAGCCAAGCACTTTACTGACTGAGCGGTCTTTCCAAATAGAACAATCTTTGGAAGGACTCTTACATTTTTTTCCCTCTATGACACAGGGGAGTACTTAAAAGTAGGAATCACTGGATAGATCATATGACTGCGGTGCATAAGCACTGCTGACACAGTTATACTGATAAGAGCAGTGAACGCGAGAGGATGCTGCGGCACATCCTCCTGGCCCTCCCTGCAGACTGGAAGGGACGCAAGACAGATTCTGTACTGTCCCATACAGAAGATGATGATGACCAGGTTCTGAGGCAGGAAAGAACCACATGAAACGTAGTCTTGAAAGGACAGCTTTGCCTGGAGTATAAATATAGTGGATTGGACCTAAGCCGCAACACTGACGGCATAGACAAGGCTGTCAGGAGCCATTTGCCGCTTCTCTGAAGCAGAGAAAGAAAAAAAAAAAAAAAAAAAGGAGAAAAAGCCAGGCGGAGTTAAGGCAGGTCAAAGTTTGTTAACAGATTGAGGCATGGAACGATAAGAGGAGACATGCTTAAGGCTGGATATTCTATTGTCCACAGTGGAAGGAACAGAGAGATTTTTGTGTGAGAACAAATGTCTTGTGTGTTGTAGGGTTGTAGGCCCTCAAGGGGAGTTTTGATTGCACTTACCCCGTTCCAGGGTAAGCTGGAGCTGGCTCAGGGGTCCCAGGTATGTGACAAGGCTGGGCTGTGGGGTTCTCACACTCGGGGACATCCAAGTGCTTCTGGGAGTCACAGAAGAGCAGAGAATGGAGTCGGGGGACCCGTGGGCTGGGGACAGAGTCTAGCCCGGGTTGGGCTGTTTTTTGCTCTTCTGTGACTCCCCATGGCCCAACCTCATTGCAGGTCTGGGGACCCCTGAGCCAGCTCTGGATTTCCCACATCTTAGACTGTGCTTTCCCACCCCCGAGAGCGGTGTCTTGGTGCCCTGCTGCTTCAGACTCGGGCCTACAGGGTATATTTCAACATGTTGTTTCTGTTAGCTTGTGGCTTTGCTTCTCATGGTACTGTAGTATAAAAAGGCCATGAGAAATACAGTTGCTGCTGGTGTGGTATTGACCTACAGCCCTCCCATTAACTCCCCTTGCATCTTTTTTTTTCTGTCTTTCTTAATCATCCTTACTCCCACCTCGGAGGACTGTTCAACTTCATACCCGCCGGACCGCCGGACCGGTAGACAAGGCTCAATCTCAGTGTCTTCCTTAGCTATTTTGAGTGACAATATACATAGGCCAGTTAAGGATATCTTTGTTTTAGTCACAAATAATATAAAATACCTAGGTGTGACTCTAACTAAGGAAGTGAAAGATCTGTATGACAAGAACTTCAAACCCCTAAAGAAAGAAATTGAAGAAGATCTCAGAAGATGGAAAGATCTCCCATGCTCATGGATTGGCAGGACTAACATAGTCAAAATGGCCATCCTGCCAAAAGCAATTTACAGATTCAATGCAATCCCCATCAAAATTCCAACCCAATTCTTCACAGAGTTAGAAAGGGCGATTGGCAAATTCATCTGGAATAATAAAAAACCTAGGATAGCAAAAACCATCCTCAACAATAAAAGAACCTCTGGTGGAATCACCATGCCTGACCTTAAACTGTACTACAGAGCAATTGTGATAAAAACTGCATGGTACTGGCACAGTGACAGACAAGTAGATCAATGGAATAGAATTGAAGATCCAGAAATGAATCCACACACCTATGGTCACTTGATCTTTGACAAGGGAGCTAAAACCATCCAGTGGAAAAAAGATAGCATTTTCAACAAATGATGCTGGCACAACTGGAGGCTATCATGTAGAAGAATGAGAATCGATCCATTCTTATCTCCTTGTACAAAGCTCAAGTCTAAGTGGATCAAAGACCTCCACATAAAACCAGAGACACTGAAATTGATAGAGGAGAAAGTGGGGAAAAACCTCGAAGATATGGGCCCAGGGAAAAAATTCCTCAACAGAACACCAATGGCTTGTGCTGTAAAATCAAGAATTGACAAATGGGACCTCATAAAACTGCAAAGCTTTTGTAAGGCAAAAGACACTGTCAACAAGACAAAAAGGCCACCAACAGATTGGGAAAGGATTTTTACCAATCCTAAATCTGATAGAGGTCTTATATCTAATATATACAAAGAGCTCAAGAAACTGGACTCCAAAAACTCAAAAAATCCCATTAAAAAATGGGGTACAGAGCTAAATAAAGAACTCTCAACTGAGGAATATCGAATGGTTGAGAAACACCTGAAAAAATGTTCAACATCCTTAGCCATCAGGGAAATGCAAATCAAAACAACCCTGAGATTCCATCTCACACCAGTCAGAATGGCCAAGATTAAAGATTCAGGTGACAACAGATGCTGGCGAGGTTGTGGAGAAATAGGAACACTCCTCCATTGCTGGTGGGATTGCAAGCTTGTTCAACCACTCTGGAAATCAGTCTGGCGGTTCCTCAGAAAATTAGACATAGTACTACCGGAGGATCCTGCTATACCTCTTCTGGGCATATACCCAGAAGATCTTCCAACTGGTAATAAGGACACATGCTCCACTATGTTCATAGCAGCCTTATTTATAATAGCCAGAAGCTGGAAAGAACCCAGATGTCCCTCAATAGAGGAATGGATACAGAAACTGTGGTACATTTACACAATGGAGTACTACNCAGCCATAAAAAACAATGAATTTATGAAATTCTTGGGCAAATGGATGTATTTGGAGGATATCATCCTTAGTGAGGTAACCCAATCACAAAAGAAGTCACTAGAGATGTACTCACTGATAAGCGGATATTAGCCCAGAAACTTGGAATATCCAAGACACATTATGGAAAACAGAAGAAAATCAAGAAGGATGAACATTTGTGGATACTTCATTCCTCCTTAGAATGAGGAACATAACTCCCATGAAAAATTATAGGTACAGCGACAAAGTTTGGAGCTGGGATGAAGGGATGGACTATCCAGAGAGGACCCCATTCGGAGTCCATCCCATCATCAGCCACCAAACCTAGATACTAATGCTCATGCTCATGCCGGCAAGATACTGCTGAAGGGTCCCTGATATTGTGGCCTCTTGTGAGGCTACGCCAGTGCCTGGTAAACACCGAAATGGATGATCACAGCCAGCTACTGGATGGAACACAGGGTCCCCAATGCAGGAACTAGAGAAAGTACCCAAGTACCTGAAGGGGGCTGCAACCCTGTAGGTGGAACAACAACAGGAACTAACTAGTACCCCCTGGGTTTGTGTTTCTAGCTGCATTTGTAGCAGAAGATGACCTAATCGGCCAACAGTGGGAATAGAGGCTCCTTGGTCTCCCAAACTCCATATGACATAGCACAAGGCAAGGCCTGGGCCAAGTAGTGGGACTGGGTGGGTAGGGGAACAGAGGTGGGGGGAGGGGTATGGGAATCTTTCGGGATAGCATTTGAAATGTAAATAAAGAAAATAAAAAAAAAAAAAAAAAAAAAAAGATCTCAAGAACTGGGGCCTGGCTAATTGATTCCTGAGTGGGCTCACCCCGTAGTGCAACTGAACAGTTTTTCAGATGAGAGCAAATGTGTCAGCTGTTGCTTTAGAATTGTGAGACAAACCAGCTCGCTTTGGGCAACCCCCAAAACTGTGCTTCTCACTGCTTCTCACTACGTGTTGAGGATTTGTGTGTACCCCGCCTCTCCTAATAGTGTGATTTCCATTGGAAGGTGAGATACTTAGAATGATATTACTGAACCAATAT
The DNA here is from genome assembly GCF_900095145.1 of Mus pahari. Taxonomy (NCBI): domain Eukaryota; kingdom Metazoa; phylum Chordata; class Mammalia; order Rodentia; family Muridae; genus Mus; species Mus pahari. Next base: position 4,940,694 of record NC_034610.1, read on the forward strand.
GAAAAGTTGGTAGATACTATCCTCTATGAAATAAACAAAAATAACAATTCATTATTTTAGAGTTATAGTGATACTAATAATTGAATTAAAAATACCTCCCAAAGACTATTAGGTAACTCAAAATAGCTGTTGAGTGGGATCTGTAAAAAATTCTGGAAGGCTTATCCCCTAAGAAAGTCAGGACTGTTATTAGGTACATTAATGCAATGACAGAGATGATTTCCATGTCTGCACACCAGACGGCTTCAATAATCTCTAACAATCAGCAACATGACTTCATGTCTCCTAATATATTCTAATAAATGGCCATAAGAATATAGCTTTATATACAAGGTTAGGTTTTACATTGTTGTTTGGACTAGCAATACTGCCCAGATCATCATGTGTAGGTAGCTAATTAAGTAAATTATGATGTATTCATAAACGAGAACTGTTTAGAATGGTTAGAGTGATTTAAAAGGTTTTCAATGCTTAGAGAATTTGTTGCAATGAATTTTGATCACACTTCCCTATCCTTCCCCAACTCCTCCTAGCTGTGCCTCCACTTCCCTACCTACTAACATCTTGTCTTTCATTTAAAAAAGTAACTCACTGAGTCCCGTGTGTGCTGCCCATGTGCTCCTGAGCGTGGGCCCATCCACTGGACCATGGCTGACCTACTAAAGTCAACACTTCTGCGAAAGACCGACTCTTCCTTCCCTAGAAGCTGTCAACAGTCTGGAGCTCTTCAGCTAGAAGCAGGGGCTGGCGAACCCCCTCCCTGCTCCCTGCTGGACTGCAGACTCATTCCATCTCATGCAGGTTTTGAGCAACCACAGCTGCTGTGAGTCCATGAGCTGAGCAGTTCCAGCATGCTCATAACTGGTTTGGTCTGGTCCTCCATGACCTATGGCTCTTATAATCTATCTGCCCCTTGCTCTGCAATGGTCCCTGTGCTGAGGGGTGCTGCATGTGATATAATATATTATTTGTGGCCAAGTAGAAACTATGTGTAAACTACAACAATGTGGGTGGAGCTAGAAAACACATTTTTGATATATGAAAAAAAAGTTATTTTTTGATAAATAACTGCTTAGTGGTTTCCCCTAGAACCCATAACTGGGGTTCAAAGATAGAGTAATGGATCCTTGGGGATGCTACACTGTTTTGTGATTGTTTTTCACAAAGATGGCATTTGAAATAAATTATTGTAATGACATCTAACACAACCACTTATAACATAGCATTTAATTCAATACTGTATACAACTTTAAATGTATCACAATGCTAATAGTTTTTTTTTTTTTTTTAAATTCAAGTGTGGGTATGCTCACACAGAAAGACAGAATGTGAAAGTGAGCACAGGGTTGTTCCTCACTAAACCAGCTTTGTCTGCTTCCATCTTGTTTGGGTTTTTGACAGCCACACTTTATCCCTGATACATGTGCTTTTGGGTTTGGGAGATTTGGTATGAAGGAAGCCCCAGGGATGGCTTAAGTGCACCACTTTGTCCCGGAAGGGCTCTATTCCAGCACAGAACTGTCTTTCCCAGCACATGCTTCATCTCTGATGCAGAAGATGGTGGCCATGATGATGCAGAAGATGGTGGCCATGATGAACTTGAGCTTGTTGGAGAATAGAAAAGATCAGACTTTCTTTGGATGGTGCATTATCTCACCACTGGGAAACTTAGGAAGAGAAAGACATTGTAGGTAGTACACTTCAATGAGTTACACACATCAGGGACCATGTGCCACAGCAGTATTAACATGACCTTGGGCCTGTTCCCCAGCTACTCTATCTGCCTGCCTGCTGACTTCTGGCTCTTCTTATCTGCTGTGGAGTTAGACCAGGTGTATGATTTGTTTTAGATGGCTTTGAGCACAGGTGACTACTGCCATTCCCCAGCCAGTGTTCAAGTCTTTATGCCTTTCTTTTAAAGTAGTGAGTATGGTAATCAGGGTCAATGTTCAAAAACCTCCTTCAGCCTGCTGTACACACCTCATGTTTGCATGAGTGTGAGCAAGAAACCTGGTGGTTGTCTTAGTTAGGGTTTCTATTGCTGTGAAGAAACACCACTACTCTACTGAGGCAACTCTCAAAAAGAATAACATTTAATCGGGTCTGGCTTACAGTTTAAGAGGTTCAGTCCATCATCATCATGGTGGGGTAGCATGGCAGCATGCAGGCAGACTTGGCGCTGGAGGAGCCAAGAGTTTTACATCTTGATCAGAAGACAGGCAGCAAGAGAGAGACTGCCACAGGAGAGACTCATTTCATACTGGGTGAAGCCTGAGCATAGGAATCCCCAAGACCCACTTCCATAGTGACACACTTTCTTCAACAAGGCCACACTTCCTAATAGTAACACTCCCTATGGGCCAAACATATTCAAACCACCACAGTGGGTTAAAGCACTGAGACAGGGTGCTGAGTGTATTTTCCATTGCAGTGTTTTCTAGCTTCTCCTGACATACACTTTGTGGAGCATGGTGTAAAACACACACACACACAACACATTTACTTTGTGTGTATGTATTGTGTGTGTGTGTGTGTGTGTGTGTGTGTGTGTGTGTGTACTTAAGTGTTTAAGGCACTGTGATTTCAAATGTGTTGAACGTATTACTATCATTGTAGTGTTTTCTACTTATCTTGACATACTACCCTGTGGAGTGTGGTATAAAACACAAACAACCAAGCCTTCTTTTCTTTTATCTACTTTGTATGCATGGGCACACACATGTGCTTGTGTGCACTGTGCGTATATGCATGGTTATCCCGCTGAGTTATGAGTCCTTACGACTTGCTGGCCACACAGAACCCTCTTACTCAGATACTAGTCAGCCCTGCAGGATGGCAGCTGCAGAGCTGGGAGGGTCTTGGGAGCAGACAGCACTCACTGTATGGTTGTACATGTCACATCCCTATGAAGCAGGGCCGATCTTTCCTTTGAACCATCACAGTTCTGGAAAGTACCTCCGGATTCCCTTAGTTTGCACCTGAGAGGACATAGAGCTTAAGCAGTTTTGTTTCAAATCTGTTACAAATGTTAGATGCCAGAATTGGATAATATTGGCAGTGCTAATAATGCGATCACCAGTCTTCTACGGATTTATGACTCTGGAGCTTCCGGAAATGAAGAGCCAAGTACAAAACTCAGACAAGATTCGTGAAACATGGGATCCTTTCTTCAAAATCACCCGACCAGCACCTCAGAAGAAGGTAGGAAAAGGGTTAAAGCTACTGTGCTGCACATTAAGTGAACCCCTTTTATCAAGAAGTTACAATTAGTGACGTCAGTCCTCAGTAGTACCGACTTCTGCATGTGCAGAAATATCTATAAAGTAAAGTGAGTGCAGTTGCTGATGTCAGCGCCCCTCAGTAGGTAATCAGCATCGGAGAAATGATTTCGTGAGCATGTCACTAACAACCTCCTGGTTACTGGAGACAGAGGAGGAGGGTGCAGTGTTTGCCATGGTAACCAGGCATGGAAAGGCACATCCAGGAACAGCTAAGTGGGGAAGCCTGAGGGGAGGCGGCAGACAGTTGCTCTGAACAGAGATGAGGAGCAGCGGGGAGCACCACCCTTTAACTCCACACACCACAGAGAATGCAGGAGAGCTTAACTCAAGAGCAGGGCTTTGAATTAAATTTATTGTGAGCCATTGTTGCAGCATTTCATATGCATCCCTTAAAAGCTACTTAGAGAACATGGAGATTATCATCTTAAAGGTTCTTCCTAGTCCAACCAAGAGGCTTTTCTTTGGTATTCCCTGTCAACATCCACTCCTGCCTGTCCCTCACCTTTCTCCTCTTTTAAGGAAGGTGCTAGTGAGGCCGAGGCTGGGGGAGAGTCAGGAGAAGGCGTGGGCAGTGAGCTGGAGAGCAGAAGAGACATCATTAAACCTTGTGGTTCTAATTGGCCCTTTTCTTTATTGGCTGTATTCTAGAACACAGGTGTGAGCCGACACAAACCTTTTGCCAGTTTCCTCTCTTTCCACCAAAATTCTGTTTGGGTAAGTTTTCCAGAGGAAGAGAAGGAAGGAAGGCAGGAAGTCAAGGGAGAAAAGGCCCAGTGCATTAGTGCTACGTTAGAAAATTCCTAGGGCACTGGTAAATACATTCACCGGGAAGGGGTGGGGTGCACGCAGCAAGCCCTAATTTCCAATGGTGGATCCACCTGTCAGTTAAAATACAAATGTATCCTGGCACTTGGGAGGCAGAGACAGGCGGATTTCTGAGTTGGAGGCCAGCCTGGTCTACAAAGTGAGTTCAGGATAGCCAGGGCTATACAGAGAAACCCTGTCTCGAAAAAACAAACAAACAAACCCAAACAAACAAACAAACAAACAAAAAACAAATGTAGCCAGGTTTCCAAGGAAATGCTTGGTCCCATCGATACCTGCTAGCTTAAAACTGTATACAAATAGAGGAGGCCAACATCGGAACATGTAGCCCATGCTGAGGCACTGTGGCGAGACAGATCATTAAGGGCTGGGAGAAGGGAGTCATTTAGGGATCCGGCTTAAACGGCTCATCGAGAGCTTCCAAAACAGCCCACAGAGGGCTCTAACCCCTTTACTGAGATCTCACAAGCAGGCTCATGGGCCACGTTCACAGCAAAACATTTACCTTGACTTCTTCCTGACCCACATACAGCCAGACATTCTGTGACCTTTTTTTTTTTTTTTTTTTTTTTTTTTTTTTTTCTTATCAGCCTGGCAACCTACGCGATTCACCTT